>NC_081826.1:84985588-85287794 GCF_030867095.1 Alligator mississippiensis
ACAGTGCCATGCCAGTGTCTATGCAAGTCTGAGGAGGGGGAGGGGTGGGGGAGCAGATCAAGGCCCCCCACAGTAAGGGACAAAGTAAGGCAGCTCACCTAGGGGTAAGAGGGGGACAGCTTCCCACTACTGCATGCACTACCAAGGGATGCATGGGGGGGGGCATGTGTCCCCCAATTTGTGTGGGGCAGAGGCAGATTGCCCACTGCAGGTTGAGGCTCTGTGCTCTGCTGCCTTTGCCCTGGGGAGCTGCACACTGGCCATGCTATGTCCCCTGCCCACTTGGCAGCGGGAGGCAAAACATGGCATCATGCAGCTCCCGGGGCAAAGGCAGCAGGGTGCAGAGCCCCAGCCGGCAGCCCGCCTCCACCCTGCACACAAATCCAGGGGGTACATGCCCTCATGCTTAACCCGAAGGTGCACACAGTGGCAGGGAGTTGCCCTGCCCCCCTCCCCAGATGAGCCACCTGAAGCTCTGTCCCATGAACCATCCTGGCCCTGGGGCCTCATTCACTCCAGCCTCTGCCCTACTCCCTCCCTCACTGTGACGGCCCTCGATCTGACCCTCCCCCACTGTTTTCTTCTCCCCTCCCCCTCTAGACTTACTAGCACAGTGCTGCTCCACACAGCATGCAGGCTGCAGCTGCTCCTGTGAATCTGTGCACCCCCACCGTTGCAGCCACCCAGAGCTTGTGCCTGGGCTGCCCTGTGGTCCTCTGCACTGCCACCACTGCCTCACTGGGTGGCCTGGAGGCAGCAGTGGAGCAGAGCCCAGGTGCTGGCTCAAAAACCATGTGTGCAATTAACATATTAAAAATATGAATGCAACAACCAATTCACGTTAACTGTGATTAAATAGACAGCTCTAAAATTTTATGTTCGAGGCACTGGCTAAAAATGCCTAAATAATCTTGAGAGCAAGGACCAGAAATCCAGGTGTTCTTTGCTCCTGGATTCAGTACTTCTCACAGGTTGCTTACATGGATTTAAGCTAACTGTGTTTTTAGGGATATGTAATCTTTCAGGGTACCGTATTAACAAATCTCACTGTATTTTCTTCCATTTTGAAAAAACAGCATGGCCATGTAATCTATTGTAACACACACACAAAGTTATGGCTGCACATATACACTTTGGAATTTCCTGACAGTACTTAACTGGTTCAAGCTTAATGTTCGATTAAGGCAGGCTGCCAGGCAAAGACTAGGAAGAACAAGAACAACAAGGAAACCAAGGTAATTTAAAAAAAGAATCTCACAATGGAATCTGAAGGTCCCAAACTGGATTGGGGCTTCAGACAGCTAGGGGCTGCATAAATACACACTCCTGACTCTGAACAGCATATAATCTAATACTCGCCAATGGCAGAGCATGGCAAACTGAGACTATCAAACTTCTATAACATGCACAAATACATATAAATCCATGCATATAAATTAGAGACTGGGCTTACTATGCTCTTATCCAATTCTTTTAACATGCTTTAAGTTTTTGTATTCATCAAAGCACAAATGGGCTTAAGGGGTTTGAAGAAGGAAACAGTAGTCCTCCTCAGCATCCTACTGCATCAAGCAGCAGATGCTACGTAAATCAAAAAAAGACAGTGTTGAAAATGGTTTTTTAAAGGTTTACCACAGCTGCAAGAGAGGAGAAGGAAATGGCACTTCCTTACTAAAGAGAAATGCTTTATTGAACAGGCAGTTCCATGGCTGCTTTTCTAGATCATGTACATTGCAGATTCTGCCCACATCTATAGCATACATAAGCAATATAGTTGAGTCTGAGAGTTGCCCCTACACTCGGGGGAAAAAGCAGCAGTTACTCTAATCTCTCCATCAGGTGCTGTATATGTAGAAATCTGATCTAACCACCATCACATCCCAATGGGTAACTCACACTGCTCTCTATCTGTTATAGCCCTATCATCCTGAAGAGATGAAGTAACCCAGGGAAAAAGCGTATGAACAGCTGTGATGTTTTTCCAAGTTTGTAATTAGTTCCTATTTTTCCCCCCTTCAGGTTATTCTACAAAATGTTTTTCCAGTCACAAAACCAAGAGCCAGTTTTCTAGTTAGAAGCTGAAGTAGAAATGAAGCATAGCTTTTTTTCCCACTTTGCAAACTAAACACAACTTTATGAACAAGACAATGGGTATAATACAACCCAATCCCATCTTCAAAGTAACACTTGTGAAAATAAATAAGTTATTATTTAAGCATTGAACTCAGATTGTCAATTGCACATTACAAAAAAAGGTAATTTGTTCTTACCTATGTTTAAAATTTTCTTTTGCAGCACCTCTGAGGAGAGGAATGGATTGTCTGCACAAGATCGGATCACCGTACCAACTAGTTCAGAATTTGTTGCCAAGATGCATGCATTCTCCTCATTAAGGTTGACCCCAGCCATAGAAGTTACATCATTGATATCATCTTCATCTCTACCAGAAAAAAAAATATTTCCTTTATCATAATTTTTCAGAATTACCATATTTTCTCACATATAACACTGAACAAAATTAAAGCACATGCCTTGTTTTTGAAAGACAGAATGGAGAGAGAAAACAAAAAGAAGTTTCCTTGAAAATATTGGCATGTACAGTATTTTCTGCAGGTGGGGAGGGGGCAACCCACAGGCAGCTGCCACTAGGAGAAGCAAAACTTTATGGCTATTCCATCATTCCCCCTCCCCCCCCTACTTCTCCCCAGCTGCAGTATGCCATGGGCAGGTGGGAGAGGCAAGTGGGGAGGAAAAGGAGATAAATGTGTTCATAACCGGCAGCTAGGGAGTCCTATGTGCTCACTGGGCTCCATACCTTGTACAAAAGTGTAGCATTAGTTTTTCTCTCTCCCAGCAGAGGCAAATTGCAGAAGTTGATATTATCATATTTCTCTGCTTAAAGCATGCAAACTTACCACTACATGTATGACTGTTTTAGCAATAAATCATAGTATCATAGAAAATTAGAGTTGGAAAGGACCTCAGCAGCTCATCTAGTCCAACCCACTGCTTAAAGCAGGACCAGCCCCAACTATATCATCCCAGCCAAAGCTTTGTCTAGCCAGGTCTTAAGAACCTCCAAAGATAGAGATTCTACCACCCCTCTGGGTAGCCTGTTCCAGCACTTCACTACCCCCTCCTTGTGAGAAAGTTTTCCCTAATATCTAAACTAAACTTTGCTTGCTGCAATTTGAGACCATTGCTCCTGGTTCTGTCATCTGCCACCACAGAGAAAAGTCTAGCATCATCCTCTTTGGAACCCACCCCTCCTTTCAGGTAGCTGAAGCTGGCTATACTCAACCCCTCCCCTGCCAGTCTTCTCTGTTGCAGACCAAATAAACACAGTTCCCTCAGCATCTCTTCACAAGTCATGTGCCCCAGTCCCCTAACCATTTTCATTGCCCTCTGCTGGACTCTCTCCAATTTGTCCACATCCTTCCCTTAGTGGGGGGCCCAAAACTGGACACAGTACTCCAGATGTGGCCTCACCAGTGTCAAATAGAGGGGAAGAATCACTTGCCTTGATCTGCCAGTATACCGTTAGGCTTCTTTGCAACCAAGGTACACTGTTGGCTCATACTCGACACTAACCCCTAGGTTGACTGTAACCTGTAGGTCCTTTTCTGCAGAGCTGCTGCTTAGCCAGCTGGTCCCCAGCCTGTACTGGTACATGGGATTGTTCTATGCTAAGTGCAGGACTTTGCACTTGCCCTTGTTGAACCTCATAAGGTTTCCTGTCGTCCAACTATGTAATTTGTCGAGGTCTCCCCGAATTATAGCCCTACCCTCCAGCGTATCTACTACTCCCCTCCAGCTTAGTGTCATCTGCAAACTTCCTGAGGGTGCACTCTATGCCATCTTCCAGGTCACAGATGAAGGTATTGAACAAAACCAGCCCCAGGACCAACCCCTGGGGTACTCCACTTGATACTGGCTGCCAACTAGGCATCAAGCCATTGATTACTGCCCTTTGAGCCTGATGATCCAACCAGTTTTCTATCCACTTTACAGTCTATTCATCCGACTTGTACTTTCTTAGCAAGCATGTTGTGGTAGACTGTATTAAAAGCCTTGCTAAGTCAAAGTATATCACATCCATTGGTCTCCTCATATCCACAGAGGCCGTCATCTCATCACAGAAGGCAATCAGGTTGGCCAGGAATGACTTGTCCTTGGTGAATCCATGCTGACTGTTTCTAGTCACCATTTCCTCTATGTGCTTAGAAACTGATTCCTTGGGAACCTGCTCCATGATTTTCCCATGGACTGAGGTGAGGCTGACTAGTTTGTAGTTCCCTGGATCCTCCCCCCTCCCTTTCTTAAAAGATGGGCACTATATTTGCCCTTTTCTAATTGTCCAGGACCTCTCTCAATCGCCGTGAGTTTTCAAAGATAATGGCCAGTGAATCTGCAATCACGAGACAACTTCCTCAGCACCCTCAGGTGCATCATGCCCGGCCCTATGGACTTGTACACATCCAGCTTTCTAAAAAGTCCTTAACCTGTTCTTTTGTCACTGTTGGCTGCTCACCTTCTCCCCAAACTGTGCTGCCTGGTGCAGTAGTCTGGGACCTGACCTTGCCTGTGAAGACTGAGGTGAAAAAGATATTAGAGGATGTAGAAGAGGCTGAAGTACTCAATCACCAGGTTGCATCCCTCCACCCCCCACCACCCCCTTAGTAAGGGACTCACACTTTCCCTGATCTTATTGATGATATACTTGTAGAAACCCTTTTTGTTACCCTTCTCTTCCCTTACTAGCTGCAACTCTAATTGGGCTTCGACTGTCCCAATTTCATTCCTGCATGCCTGAACAATACCCTTATACACCTCCCCAGTCATTTGTCCAAGTTTCCACTTCTTATAAAAGCTTTCTTTTTGTGTTTTAGCTCATGAAAGAGTTCCCAAAGCCAAGCCAAGCTGGTCTTCTGCCATACTTGCTAATTTTCCTGCGCATCAGGATGGTTTGTTCCTACATTTTCAGTAAGGTTTCTTTAAGATAAAGCCAGCTCTTCTGGGACTCCTTTTTCCACTCAGACAGTCTTTTCCCCCTCAAATCAGCTGCCAATTTTTTCGGAAAGAGTACAAGATGGATGTGAGGAAATATGATAATACACATATGATCTATTGTTAAAAACAAGCAGTCATACATGTAGTCCACCTGATGCATCATGAACAAACAAGTGTGCTAAAGCTTGAGAATTCAACACAAGTCCCCCTCTCCTGTTATGCTGACTGAAGGGCACAGACACCAAGCAAGACAGAAATTATTTTTGTTTTAATATATGAGAAGGGCTAAAGATGACAGAAAAAAAAAAAGAACACAGCTATCTATAGGAAGTATTCAGAACAAATCAACTTCCTATCACCCCTCAATTCTGAAATTTTATTGGTAGATGATTTTCCTCATTCTGCAAGATCTACTCCAAATAATTTATCCCCAATCTCGCAGTTCATTACATCTGCTAGGTTTTAGAAACACATTTAGATCCTTAACACACTAAGGAGTTCCAACAGAACCCAAGATGAGAAGCTTATTATTTAACAAATGCTACAGAGTAACAACTGAATACCTCTTCATACCAATGCACAATAGTACAATGTTAAGGTTAAAAATCTCCATTTTCAGGGCAGTTACCATAAGATTTATTTTAATATTGCAATAAATTAATCAATCAAACCAGGTTTCATTCTTTGAATCAACTCATCCACCCAAATCAGTTCAGGGCCAACTGCTGCATAACCAAGATGAACCTTTTCTGCAACTACACAAACTCTGCAATTAGTGACATTCCTGTTCTCGAGGTAAAATACCTAACAAATTTAACAGTGCTGTGGCATTGCTCCCATTTGTATTCCAAAAAGTTTGTACTTTCCCTCCCAGAAGCAAAAAGAACCATGGGCACTGTTACTGTATTATGGAGAAGGAAGGGAAATAATGTGAGAGCTGAAAAGTTCAAGATGCATACTGCCAGGCTGATCAAGGTTAACCATTAAGCTCGAGGGTATATTGCAGGAAAAGAGAAGGGCTAAAATACAGCTTGCGCATAATTTTGATACAATACTGCTGCAATTCCAAGCTTCAGATCATGCAGAATTTAAAATGTCTGAACTGGGAATAGTCAAAATGAAGTTAATGTTTAATTAAAATGGATGGAAAAAGAAAACCTATTCAAACTTTCTATGAAAGATCTGAAGCTAATATGCTGCATAAATCCTTCAGCAAAAATTCTTATGGAAGAAATATTTGTACAGCTTTAGCAGTTAGGCAATCCAAAGTCTTTTACTATTTAAGTTAGGATTAACAGGCAAAAAAAAGCCTCTCTCTGCTGCAATGTGTAGGCACTGCAATAAGAACCTGGGGTACTTTGGACTCTGGTCCTTCACGCTCTAGAGACTGCCTCTCCATCTTTGAAGACATCACAGCTGAGATGAGTTCAAGTGCTTTCCGGAGCTTCTTTGAATTGACAAAAGCTTCTGGCTGGACATTACCAGAGTGGTCTCAAACTGGAATACAATACACCCTGCAAGGTCACTAAAAGGCCCAACTATTTGCCCATACTCTTGGGTAAACGTTTCTAGGTAAAATGGCATGCTGTTTGGGCTAGGCTGTTTTCTGACTGGAAGACAACCATAGCTTCTTCCCTAGTTTTTCTGAGTGAAAGTCAATGCTGGTTTTAAAGAGAGGTGCTACAAGATCCCAAAATGTAGCAATAGTAATCTAAATACAGAGGATATTTTTTTTTAAAATTAGATATTCTTCCTCTACTTCAACTGGCTTATGCACCATTTATTTTTTGGTGTGCACACTCCTTGTGCTTTTTAAGTTAAGTGTCTCTCCCCACCCCCTTCATTTATGCCTCTTTACAGCCAAGCACATATATATAATTTGCTTAGGGAAATGGAGACTGGTTCTTAAATCAAGTTTCATTCATTCCTCAGTCTAACTGAACTTCTTGGCTGGTCCTCTGTCCTAGTTCAGTACGCCAAGGTAAAAGCTAAATCCCAAGAGTTTCACAACAGTTATAGGAGTACAGTGATGACTGAAAGCTGAGGTCACCATATAAAAACAAGTTTCCTTCCCCTACTTGCCATTAGTGGTTGAACCATTTGAAATACATGTTCATAACACATCAGCAGAATGAAATTCTTAATCTTTCAGGAAATGTGCAAATTGGCCTTTGGTGCATGGTAATTGAGTGCTAATTGATTTTCACAACTATACTTCAATTTCCTCTTCCTAATAAACTACCATCACCACAAATTTTTTTGCTGCAGTTGAGACAACATGCCCCAGTGTAGTACAGCTCCTTCCATGGATCAGCTAGTAAAGGAGTTCATGAAATCAGTTGTAGCCACCAACACAGCACACGCAATAAGCCAGCAGAAAGCCAAATACTGAAACTTAACACTGAGCCCTACCTGACAGGAGCCAAGAGATAACATTGAATAGGCTTATCTCTCAGGTAGATTTTCATTGTAATTTAGCCTAAGATTATCTCCTTTTCCCTTCCAACTCATAAATTTAGTATCAAGGAAGGGAAAGAGACTACAATGGCCAAATTAAACAGAATCTTCCTCATATTACAAAGCAGTGGTTTTCAAACTTCTATTTGCAGACTCTTAAAAAAAGTTGAATGGAGGTGCAGACCCCATGTGAATCGTAAATGTGGGTATACACATACTTTTAAATTAATTATAGTCATCTTTTGCAAACCCCTTAGACATAGTTTGTGTACCCCCAGGGGTCCGCAGACCACAGGTTGAAAAACAAAGCTATATAGTTCTACCAGTGTTTCAATTACAAATCTAAACCAGCTCTGTCACTAAATTTCTACAATGTTTTTAATAATATATACTGGAAGGGCTTTGGTTTGGACAAGCAGGCTTCTTTTTTAAAATTCTTACACTTTACAGACAGATTTTAAACTCATCTCTACCATATGAAGCTGAACTGTATTATACGTTGGGTCACTAGCCTGGATGAATAAATGCGAAATACTAATGAAATACCAATTTGCACACAGGTAAGTAAAGCATAAATTTTCCTTACCAAAACACAACTCTAGAAGAGAAGTACAACAAAAGTAGTGCTTAGCAAGGATTAAATGATATTGTATGGACTTCAACAATCATTTCCAATTCCTGACAAGCCTTTCATTTTTCAAAGAAATACATACTGTTCAACTCATTTCAAGTGGTGCTCCACATAACTCCACTTTTTTATCATCTCACTTAAAGTGCATTTTTAGCTGGGATAAGATAAATTCTGGTCATCAGACAGAAATATTTTCAAATGATTCGAGCCTGGCCTTCCTACCGGAAATTGGCTTGTCTTCACTTTAAAGATCTCTCTATGCAATACAGTTCTACAGCTATTTCAGGGAACATTATGACTTCTGGTATTGTGTTAATTTTCCAAAGACCCTTTTCAATTATTAGGAGGTTAAAATTCAAGGAGGGGATCAGCTTGACAACTTTGAGGGAGGGCTGAAAGGGAATAGTTCAGTTGTCTCTGCTCAAAATTCACAGTAACTGAAATACAAGCCAGGTAACATGGATGTGCTTTATCTTCCAAATCAGAATATACTGAAGGAAAAGTGGGCCTCTGGCACCCTCTGGTGTTTGAATAGTGTATATGATTTTGACTTATTCCATCTTTTATTTAAATTTCTGTTGTTGCAGGGAGTTTGGGGGCAGAGGGGTAAGAATGCTGAAAAAAAGTATTTAACCCCAATTTACATTCTGCTACTCTGGACTAAAAGTTGGGTCCTTAAACAGGCAATCCAAGTGAAACTATTCCGACTGGTAGAGTGGATGAAGCAACCTGAAGAATGGGCAAGAATTCTATCAGCACTCTTACACCACGTCCAGATGAGCGTGGACGTATGGTATGCGGTGCCACACTGAACGTGTAGGCATTCCCCACACTGCTACCTTGTGTATGGGGGAGGTGTGGGTGGGGGGTGGAAGAGAGTAGATCCAGGGGTCAAAATAATCCACACCAAGTGGGGCAGTACACATGGTGGCAGCATGCACCACCCAAAACTGGAGTCTGGTTTACCAGAGCTGCACACCAGCTTCTGGACAGGCTTCCTCCCACAGCTGCAGCCCAGGGAAGCCTCCAGGACCCCAGGTAAAGCTGCTGAGGCCATCATAGTTGTTGGCCCTAGCCTTTCCTATGCCACATGCCAGAGCACACATGGCATAGGTGTTCCCTGGGGACAAGCAGCAGTGGCACAAGGTGTTGTGCCACTGCTACTTGTCCCCAGGGAAACAAATGTCCACGTTCGTTTGGAAATGCCCTTAGGCATGGTGGTGAAGCCATCCCTAAGGATGCAGGGATCTGTCAGGAAGCTGTTTTGTAAATACAGCAAAATTTGGGCCATGAAGCTTACACAAGAAGCTGTAGAGTCCATCCTTTCCTCTCAGGCATTTAGGGAGAATTCTGACAAACACATACAGAGGTTCACTCTCCTGGAAGTTTTTTTAAAAACGCTGGTTCTTCCCTGGTTATTTTGCTCCTGGAACAGCCATTTGTGTTCTGGAAGAAAAAGCCTGAACATCTGTACATTCATGGTTTCTCCTGGGAGAGTCACTGCTCCCCAAGGAGAAACTGAATACCCATATATAGCTTTAGCTTACATCTTATTTTTATAGTGGACCATGCTTAAATTCATTTAATTAAAAAAAAAAAATCAAAATCACATGGATCTGAGGAACAGTTGACATGCAAGTTATTCAGTTCTGAAAAGGGCTCTTCAGTTCTTAGGAGGAAGAGAAGGAAATAAAAATGGGAAAACAAGAAAGGAGACAGACCTGGTCAGCATTTAAAATCAGAATCTCCCTCAACTGGTAAAGAAATATTTAAAATGCTTTCTCTGCTGTGCACTCTCAGTTTAGTTTAGTTTAGTTATATTCTACCAGCTGAATTTTAAACTTCAGTAGAAGTCCAGGCTGCAATTTTCAGAGGGATCTAGGTTAGTTAAGTGCTCAATGCCCATTGACTTAAGTCACTTGATAGCATCAATAAATTCTGAAAAGCAGAAATCCACTTGGAACCACACCAGGGAAAAGCAGAGATTTATGTGCACATTCCTAGAAAAGTAATTCCAGCATAGAAAGCAACACAGGGACCTGGTGATAAGGAACTTGAAGGAGCAGAAGAAATGATGAATTCAAGAGGGTTAGTTGTTTGTTCCATGTTTTGACTACTGACAGTCTTCCATTATGCTATTTTCTCTGAAAATTTATGCTATATGTTACTGTAAGTAAGGAGTTTTACTTTTGTATCAATTTACATTTATGTTGAACTTCTGCTAGAGTTTAGAATTTAGCTGATAGATTATAGGTCATAATGTCCTGATCTTTTCTCTGCAGAAGACTAGTTTCAAGCTTGATTTAAAGTCACAAGTGACCTGCTTATTGCAGTCTCTGCCTCTCCCTACCACTGTTCCAACATTAGACTTTCCATAAGGAAAACCAATTTTGTAGTTCTGAAATTTAATGAGTTACTCAGATTAGACCTTTAAAAGTACTGTAGCCATCTAAAGGGTGGGTATTTTCCCCAGGAGCTACAATTAGTGATTTAGTCAGAGTCTCACCTCTCACTACGGGGGTAAGCATATAAGAAGAGGTAATAAAGAATGTGTTAAAGAGCTCCATACTGTATTGACAGGTTACCAGCACAGTCCAAATTAGTTTAGTGATATCTGGCTGTCTGAAATGAGCAGAGGTAACTTTTAGTTCAACTCCAACTAGGGCTTTTGTTGCAAAATAACAATACTTTAGATTATCTAATACTGATCTCATATGGCAGAGGACTGACATGTGTCCTTCATTCAAAATATTTACACACACACACACTTGCAGGTAACACACTAGTAACTGCATGATAAAAAACACCAGCACAAACAGTACAATTCTCCATACATCAAGAACAAATGTATCCATTTTTAGGTCAAATGATTGTAGATTCCCCACCCCCCCCCCCCCATTAGCATTTACAGATAAAAAAAACCCAGCAGAATTCTTTAAAATATTTATTTTTTATTTAAACTTAAATCCCCAAATTGCTATTGCTGTCTGCGCCTTTTGTTGAAGACTTGCTTCCTAGAGCCACACAAACTTCCGACTGTTTATTTTTACCTGAAGGATGTTGTTCCATTCTCTTTTATTTTATTTTTCTGAACAGGAGATGCTTGAAGCGACAGAATTTTATTTCCTGGCAGGGTGATTTGTTTCACAATGGAACCTAAAAAGTATCAACATCACACAACAGAAAACAAAACAAAAAAGTGACTACCAATTCAGTTCATACCTTAAAAATGCAAGTGTCTGTTCCAAACTGAACAGCAATGGGCCATTTCGGTCTATTTGGAAATCAGACATTGGAAAAGAGCAATATGTTCTACAAACTTTGCATGGCTCAGAAATTAAAACATTCTTCTTAATAAAAAAGCAGGAAATCACTACCTTTCTCACTAGCACAGGTTAGATGTTGAAACAGGCTGGTCAGGAAAGAGTCCCTAATTTGGTAAACTTTGGTTTACATTAACCGGTACTTGGAAACGTCTCATCAATATCCTGACTTTCCAGAACCAAAACCCAGAAGCAGTTTATAGAAACAGTAGTTTACTGGGATAAGTCTACTTTGAGCACTCAAAGTAGGGAGAGGGAAGCATTCCACCACACCAAAAAATAAATAATATTGTAGCTGTAACTATCCATGAATTATGCAAGAGGCAAGGACTTCTTTATGGCTGATCTCCTTTATTGGACCAACGGGATGGTTGTAAGAGGAGTCAGACAAGTTTTCAAGTGAAAGGCATTGTTTAAATCAGGTCATATTTTTATGGCATATTTTCTAAACAAGCAAAAAAACCCCAAGCAGCAACTAGAACACTGGCAAGCTTCTGCTGAGAAAGCCATTCCAAGCAGACACCAAACAGAATTGATCGATTCCAACACAATCAGGCGTTTTCCTACATCCCTCCAATATATCATCCTGCTAATGTTATAATGAGGAAGTGCCACATTACAAATAAATAAAATAAATAAAAATAAATTTAAGTCTAACCCTACCTGCAGGAAACTGGTTAGACTGAATCAGTGTGTTTAATGGCATCCTTTTATTAGCAGGTGTTTGAAGAGTCAGCAAAGAGGTTTGTGGAAGGGTGGCCACTGGTTTTCCCATGCCTCCTGATGTCTGTTGTACTAGCTGGAAATAGTACATATAACATCAAATGTAGGAAAAACATAAACCCAAGTATACAGAGAACTGAATACAATCAACTTGCTCATTCAACCAAATCTGTTGAAGGGAAACCATGCAAGTCTGGCTTTCAGTTACGAAAAAAAATATGCTCATGAAACCTCACTTTTTTTTTTGTCTTTATGACAACAATAAAAACCTACTAGTAGTTCAAATTTGTAGCTAGAAACATTTATTTGTACAAACAGTTCAAATGCTCTGAACAGAAGACCTCTCACCATGCTATTTCCAATCAGAACAGTTTCACTGAATTCTATAAAATTCATTGCACTAACGGCTTTTCACCTTGTTGCCAGTTTCATTTAACAGTGTATCAATAGAAGACTGAACCCACCTGTCAAGTCCAAAAGGGTCAGTATCACACAACTACTCAAGAGGCAGTCAGAATTCTTTTAACATGAACAGGTTTTCATAAACAATTCTTAAACTGTCATTATACACATGCAACCCAAAAACTGCCAACATTTTTAAAGAGAGTATTAAACCAGCTGAGGATCAAGATTTAAAATTTAAAAGTAGTCAATGTAGAAGAGAAAAGAGTTATAATAAATGGTTTCAAAGGTTTATATACTTTGGGGTTGAAGCATTAAATGCTGAGTTTACACTATAGGAATAACAGTAAAAAAGAGAGGGGGAAAAAAAGAGAAAGAACAAAGGGGGGAAAGGAAAGGAAGAAGAAAAAGATCAGCCCTTGATATTTCAACAGCAGTGAAAGTATAGAAGAGGTGTGCTGCATCAGACTAGTTGTTTTGGTGCTTTTGGCACTTGAAGGAAAACACAAGATTAGCAAGATTTCAACGTTCCATATGCAGTAAGGCTTGAAACAATGCAGAAATCTTTTCCAGACACACCACTGTCTACTGCCAAGAATAAACCAGCTCACAGGTTTCAACAGCAGCAAAAAGAATTTTTAGTTATACAGTGACTCATGGTTTGTTTGCCAATAGAATGTGGTTTGCAAAATTTATAGTGGAGAATAGTGGTTAAATGAGATTTAAAAGCTACATCGAGCACTACATTTTAGAGATTCTTCTATCAAGACACAAAAAGTACCAACATCTTCAAACTGGATTCCTAATTACTCAAACACATGTACAGTATTTTTCCATTACCTTGGAACTTGTTTTCAGGCTTAACATTTATTAGTGTTTTAAGTTAGAGAATCTGTAGCAAAAAGCTGACTTTTTGATCTTGAGATATTTATCAAATGGAAATCGGAGCACATGGTACTTAAAAGTTAAACTATAGAAAATGAAGAGGTGCTTGTCCTGGCATTTAAACAGTGTCATTACAAGATTAATGACATTGGCAAAAAAATTAGGGCAAACAGAAACAGAGGTGCTCTTGCACATGGGAAACATTTTATTAATAAAATGTTAGTCTTTTAAATACATTTTATAAAGCTATAATGCTTAGGTGCAGAGGGGTAATAGGGCATTTGCATTAAAAATGGCAGCAGAATGCTAGCTAAAAGTGAGTGGTCAATTGTAGAAGCACTATCCATTAGCTTCCTATGGTTCACTCCATGTCATCTCTCCTCTGCATCTTTGTGGAGCCCCCCTTTTTGTTTCCTCCTTTAGTATAACTCAGGATAGCATAAAAAGCTTGGAAGTCAAGATTAAGGCAGGACTTAACTTTATTTGCTCAGAGCAGAATAAGAATGGGCTTCTCCATCTACCTCATCTGTGTTTCACCAGGGTTCAGAGTGGCTCTAACTGAAAACTCCCATCTAACCATGGAGAAAGCTAAATACAATTAGGATGTGAAAAGTGAATGATTTGTTTGCAGACACAGCTAATTAGGGGATAACTAAACTTTTCTGAACTCATGAAGACACCCTTCGACTTACAGGATCTGCTCTCCTGTGAAAAACCTATTCTGAGCACATCCATAATGTCTCCACTGTGCCTAACAAAACCCTTTGGGATGCATCTGCAGCATGCAAGGCAGAAGAGAAATAGACATGGCAAGGAAAACAATATAATTCCAGGTTAAGGAGTGGGAACAAAAATAAACGGAGTAAAAAAATATTCCTTTTCACTAAAAAAAAACTCCCAGCTGTTTTGGAGGTGCAGATACACAATAGTTATACATAGTAATTACCCTAGACTTTACTTCATGCTAACAGGGTATGTCTACACATGCCATTGGGGCAGCAATAAGCTGCAGACCTTATTGCTCCAGTTTATTGCTCCCAGGAAGCTCCCATGCACATGCCTGCATGTGCGCCTGGACTGCAGCACATACAGCCTGGTCACAGAAGCTCCAGCTGGCAGGAGGCTGGGGGCAGAGGAGGCTGGGGGGCAGCCTGCCAGCCCAGGGCTGCTCCAACATGTTGCAGAGGAGCTGGCTGGGGCATGAAGGTGCTTCAGTGTGGGGTTAGCTGGCAGGCACCCTCATGCCCCAGCCAGCAGTCAGTGTCTACACCTGCGCTGCTGTGTATGAAAAGCTCCACAGCAACATAATACTTGTATTTAAAAGTACTATGCTGCTGCAGAGTTCATTAATTTTGTTTGTCCTAATAGGGGCGCACATGTAGATGCTGAGATGTTTGCTGTGCAGCTAATTAGTCAACTGCACAGACGCACCTACACAGGGGTAGATACAGAACCCTCCCCCAAGCTAGCTGCCTGCAGTGGGTGCTATTACAGCACTGGGTCACAAGGTGGCAGGGATGTCAGTTTGCTACCACAAGATTAAACTGCTAGGGCAGTGGTCACCAATCAGTGGATTTTGATCCACCAGTAGATCTCGGATCCTCTTGGAGTCTGAGGCTGGGGTGGGGGGTTGAGTGCCTGCATGAATAAGGGCATACGTGCGCACCCCAGCCCAGCAGCTCAGTCCGTGGGGGAAGGAGCAAGGGCTAGATTAAGACCCCCACGGTGAGGGACAGTGCTGGAGAGACAAGCAGGGGTAAGTTGAGTGGAGCCCCAGCTGGGTGGGACTTACCTGTTGGGGAGGCACACCCCCAAATCTTTTTTTCTCCCCCTGCCTTGATCTGCCCCCCCACCTCTTCCTCCCCACAGACTTACCTGCTGGGCAGGGGTGCATGGTAGATCTTGGGCTGCTTTTAAATGCCAAAGGTGATCTCCTACTTTAAAAAGTTGGAGACCACTGTGCTAGGGGAACAGACACACATCACTTGCAGAGGGGTAACTTTATCCCAGAGCAGAGTAACACAACAGTATACAACCACACGTCATATGTTCATTAAAAACTCTGGAGTAAACTTAGTACCTGCACTCTACACCACAGATAGGGAGCATTAGCTCCAAAAAAACCAGGAACAGAAAACCATGTGCTATCAGTACTGTTTGCTTTTTCCCTGAATCTTGTCTCTTGCTCTCAGGGATTATCAAGAGCTGGAATACTTCAGATATGAGAGAGAGAGAGAGAGAGATGGGAACAAGGAATAGAAACAACTCTAAGCCAAATAACTTGGATTTGGGTAAATACAGTAAACTTAAATTTAAAGTCCTGTCCCCCCCCACGTTTAGATTCTATACATGGAAAATTCTAATTAGCAGCAGGTCATCTTAAATGTGTACGCCCTGCCTTGCTGTGGCAGGGAATGCAGCAACAGGCAGTGAGGAGCCAGAACCCTGTCACTAACTCCCCTACTCCTTGTCTACCTGTGCCTGTTGTCCTCCCCACCATGCCTGCCCCCACCCCCGCTGCCTGTACCCTGCCACACACTCTCCTCAGTGCCTGTTTACACCCTGCCATGTTCCTCTCCATGCCTGTGCTTGTCCCCAGCTGCCTGCCCACCAGCATCCTGGATAATGCTTCAACAATTGATCACTTTTGGTCAATTGCCCCACCATGCCTGTGCCTGCCCCCAAACACCCTGCTCTCCCCAACCCCCTGCCCCCTTGTGCCTATGCCTGCTTCTCCTTCCCACACTCTACCTAGTCCCCTCCCTCACCTTCTGTGAGAAGCAGTTCTGCTTCTCCATGGCAGTCAGCAGTAGCCACAGCCCCACCCAGCCCCAGCCTAGACCTACCAGGGAAAAATGGAGGCAGCTCCCTCTAGCCCAGCTGTGAGCTAAAAGGAAGGTAAGGAGGAAAGGACAGGCACAGACATGAGGGCATGCTGCAGGTCTCCCCTGTTCTTCCTCTGGTTGCATTCTACCTTCCCTGGCAAATGAGCCATTCTGGACCAGTGCAGGCAGTGGCTCAGCTCTGTCTTCAGCCCTGAGCCCAGGCCCAAGCTGGACCTTGTCTTGGATTCAAGTAATATATCATATTGTATTCAAGACACTTCAAAAGGATCCCTGTGGAAAAAAAGGACTGCAATTAGAAGGACTAGCTCTATAAGGAGCTAACTTTTTTCCTTAGCAGTAGCAAGGCTCCAAGATGAGGCAAAGGGGAAGTTTCTTCATGCCCTGATACACAGAATGCAAGCAGCAGCAGAGCAGAAGCTGCAGATGACAAGCAATGATCTGAAGAGGTAAGGCACAGACCACCTCAACAGAAACAGCTGCAATCTTCCAGCATCCAGGAGAGGGCTTAAATAAGGGACTGCTTCCAAGCAACTTTGACTAACTTGAATCTGAAGCGGTTGAATTGCTTTATTTTTATAAAGCATGATAAAGCTTGATAAAAAAAAAAAAAAAAAATCATAGAATCATAGGAAAGTTAGGGTTGGCATGGACCTCAAGAGGTCATCTACTCCAACCCCCTGCTCAAAGCAGGACCATTTCCCAGCCAGATCATTCCAGCCAGGGCTTTAAAAGTCGAGCCTGGCCTTAAAAACCTTGAAAAATGTGCAGAAACAAGACTGGCTGAGTGGTAAATGGGCAGGGCAGGGCAACAGCACAGTCATCTGGATAACTTGTTTAGATGGTTTCAGCTTATCAACTGCATCCAAACGGCTGTACTGAAATAAGTTCTAGCCTGTGTTCTTTGTTCCTATGGGTTCTGGAAAATGACAGTTCTAAAAAGGATTAAAGAGGTGAGAGATAAGCCCAACATGAGCTCCCAGTACAATGTCATGGCAGAAAGTGATTATGAGACCCTGGATGTACAAGAAGAGTAACTGGTAGGAGTTTGAGGTTCCTTTTACTTGTGTGTACAACCCTGGTGAAACAGCTATAGGAATAATGCACACAACCTGGTGCCGCTATTTTAAAGGAAACACTGAAAAAACTGAAGAGGATGACAAACAAAGACACAAGTCACAGGAAGACCTACAGCTCAAAATGCATTTGGTTTAGCAAGAAGACTGAGAAACAACAATACCTTCATAGGGAGAAAATGCAAGGGACTGAAGGGCTCCTTAATTTAGTGTGTAGAGGGGAAGGGAAAAAACAAACAAAAACACCTAGCCACCAGCACGAACAACTGGAAAGAAGGCATGCATTAGATATATATGATTAGACGTTAGGAACAAGCTATCAGGGGAAATGGTGGATGGTTCATCTCGCAATGCTGTCAAAATCAAGATCAGATGCATTTCTGGAAGACATGCTTGAATCAAAAAAGTTACCAGCTTAAAACAGGGGTAGCTGGGAAAGTTTAAAAGGCGTGTGCCACAAAAGGAGGTCAAAGCAGTTGATCGTATGATCCCTTTCCAACTTGCATGAATAAATATGTAATTTTGGTACGTGTTTTGCACTATTCATTCTAGGAGCTCTATGGAAGGTAAATAAATATTAGGGGTTCATAGGGTAAACACGACCACGCACTGTTTTTTGCACCTGGGAATATATTTCTATTAATAGTTAGCTAGAATTATTGGTACTGTGGAGCAAGATTATCTGAAAAAAGGAAGTTTAGAAGTGCTACAGTACAGGTTTCCCTTGCCAACCATGGTTTTGAGTACCCACACTTCAGAGAAGTGTGTGGGGGAGGAGGTACAGTTAGAAAATGCCCCACGACCCCCCTGGCTCTGCTCGGGCCTCTCGCTCACCCCCCCACAGCCTTACTGGTGCCTCTCATCCCCCACCCACAGCCCCTGCTCCCCCAGCCCTGCCGCTTTTGCCAACCACGGGAACTTTCAGGAACCAACCCCTGAGGTTGGCGAAGGAAACCTGTATATAATATACTAACTTGCTAAGCCAATGGACAAGCAGGAGGAATACACAGAGTACAAGAACCTTGTTCTTCATGTCAAAAGACTAGGTCTCACTTGCCAGAGCCGATGATAGGAAGGGCTTTTCTATACATTAAACTTCAAAGTCCAAGCTTCAGGCATAGAGAATCTCTGCTGTTCTCTGTTCTGTTACTGAAGAACAGTGATTGCACATGAAAGCTTGCAAAGAACATTTTTCCAACAACTTATTTGGTCTAATAAAAGATAAATCACATCTACCCAAAGAACCTTGCCTGCCTAGCTTCGGTAAGGCATGGCTCTGCTACAAGCCAGAAGCTGGTAAAGGAGAACTTTTTCTAGAGTCTGCAAGACGTCAAAGCAGCATCAGGGAAGACAGATCAAGCCTCCTAAGTGAGGCTTCTTTATATACCAACAACCTTAATGAGCTAGTTGTAAGGAATCAGTGGAAGGGAGCCCTTTGGAATCTTCCTGCTTCCTCAGTAGTCACCACCCAAAACAGGAGAGCTTGCTGCATCTAAACACAATAGTTTAATAAAAAAAGCTTGCTTACATTCACAATCACACAACAGCCTTCTTCTGAAATAATGCTGAGGAAGAGGAAAAGGACCCATTATACTTTAAGCTGGTTCCCACTGCTTTTATTACGAAAGCATTGCCTTCTGGCACACACAACTGTTAAGTCCCAAAGGCATGTCCCTGTTTGTTGGGTAGATGGCCAAGGCAGGCATAATGGCTGCTTGCTTTAAAACCTTAAAGCACTACAAGGTCCAAAGCAGGTGTTCCCAAAGTATGGCCCACAAGCCCTTCCAGCCAGGCTTGCCCTTTTTAAGCAGACATTTGGGGAGGAAGACTTGGGAATCCCCAGTCTACAGGGAGTTCTCCCTGCAAAACTGCAGATAACCTGGAGAAACTTTCCACTTTCTACAGAAGATGTTAAGACAATGGAACAACTGATGACCTGGGAGGGGGGAAAAAAAAAAATGCAGGGTGAATACAGAATCCCTGCAGAGATGACATGTTTCTCCCCTTGCCTCTGCAACTGTAGGAGAATCCATGCATTTTGAGAAATGAATTCCTGCTCTATAAAGCATTGACTGGGGTGGGGGCAGTCAGGGGGAAATGGAGTGGTAGAAGAGTTTTGGATAAACAAACTCAACATTTAGTGCTGGCTGTAACACTAACTCCTTTGGTGATCTGAGGAAAACAATTTCACCCCTTTTCTTCAAGCCCATTTTATTTTTAAAAAAAAATCATCGATAAAGAAAGGATAGTATCAGCCCAATACAAGTGGTGAGGATTGTATTATATTTCTAAAGGCATTATGCAGAAAAAAAACCTTAGCATTTGAAAGAATAGTTGAGGTAGGCAGCAGTGGACAAAATCTCTGGGACACCATGCTCCACCTGCTTCTCATCTCCCTAGCACAGGAGCCAAGTTCTCCTTTTTACTTGCACAGTTGGCCAGCTTTTCCTCTGGATTCATCAACTTGCTGCAGAGCCAACATAAGCTGCTCTTCAGTCCTTACACAGCCCAAAGGCTACATTTTCTTAGCATCAGAGCTTCAAATGTAGTCCTCTGAAATACCAATGGTAACATTTCCAAGTTGGCTTAAGATGGTACCGGGAAAGTTGGCTAGAATACACTTTACGATTTAAAAATCAACATGCTATAAGCATCCAGTTCACTACATAGTTTAGTACTTTTTCCCCTAGCAGACTTAACTTTAGAGTAAAGCAAAGTGGGTGTCAAGGCAGGTTTCACTTGCTCTTTTAAAGCATTATTTTCACATTGCATGTTAGCCCATTTTGCCACTGTCCTACAAAAAGGAAGATCAGCCACTTTGACAGAGGGGAAATTGGAGAATAAAAGACCTTTACAAATGATCCATAGCATTCAACTAACAATGATATCACATGACCAATTTTAGGAAGGAAATCTAAACTTGTAGAAAGCAATATGAACTGTAGAGGACTAATGTTTCACAATGTCTGTCCCCCAGAGTAAGTAATATATGAGTTTTAGAACTAAAATGAATTCTTCTTGCTGCAAGAGAAGAGAATAAGAGTTATATTTCTTGTGATTGCTATATTACCTGGACTAAATGCAGTATAATACCTACCTGTCTAACCATGGGTAAACTGATTAAATTCCAGCCACCCTAAATGCTTTTGTGCCAAGGAGCACAAGGAATGCATGTTTGTTAAAAAGAAGTGATCATTAAAATGTTCTTGAGGATCTTAACTAAAGACTGTTAAGTTTCTCTAAATCACATCACTGTCATGGATATTCCAAAGACACAAAATTTCTAATGCACATGTTTATCAAGGTTTGGATTAAATAAAGCTCTCTATAGTGTTACTATGTGGTCATCTTTAATAATTGAGTTTCTTTTCATTACTTTATGCTTTAGTCTCTGTAAATTTATTTAGCTACACCATGGAAAACACCAGAAACATTTACACAAAATTAACCAAAAAACCCAGCAGTAATTATTTTTGACCTTGCAATAAGAGAAACCCCAGTTGTCCCTGAACTTGAAGTCAAGAGCTCATTTCTCCAAATCAGATCTTAAAACAAATATTCAGCAGTCTCATTCACTTCAACTGCTGGACACCCAAGCCTTGTGACCCATTACATTTGATATTGGAAAGTTTCCTTCACCAGTATGTTTGATCTTTTCCTCACTTATTAAAAAAGCTGTAAACCATGACCCTCAGGCTGAGAAAGGAAATACAAATATGTATTTATACATATAAATGAATACATATTGCATTTGTCAAGCAGAGTGGAAGAGTATCTTAGATAAAATTTAAGTAATTTATTAACTCATGGAAGAACACATTCTTACCTAAACAAAGACCTTTGGAGCTTATGATCTGTGCTTTTTGATCGAAAGACATTAGAAAATAAATTTATCTTACCAGCTGTTTCACTTTAATTGCCTGCTGAGTACTGCCTGAATGAGCAAGAAGAGAGTTGGGTTGTGTAATTTTAATACTAATAGGAGTCCCAATGACTGGCTTCACAGACTGAAGAGAGGTTGTTGCTGTAGAGGCCAAGACCGGCTTCAACGCTGATACTAAAGTTGGCTTCACAGTCTGAAGCGAGTTCGTTGCGACTGAAGAGGTAAAGACTGGCTTCACAACATTGATAGTTGTGAGTGGTGTGGTTCCTACTGTAGAGGTGAAAACTGGATTTGCAGGCTGAAGAGTGGCTGTCACTGGGACAGAAGCAAGGACTGGTTTCGCAGTCTGGAGTGAAGTTGTTGGTGGTGTCCTCACCACTGCAGTGGAAAGAACTGGTTTTACAGCTTGAGAGGCTGTGACCACTGTGGAGGAAAGGACTGATTTTGTGGGCTGAGGACAGGTCATTACCACAGCTGATGTTGTCACTGGAACAGTGGAAGTTGTTGCTGAAGAGATCTGGGTAGACACAGCTTCTTGGGTTGGAGACTGCTGCTGCATGCACTGCTGGATAAAGCTCTGAGCATTGGGCATCAGCTGCCGTAAGGCAAGCAGACTTTTCTAGAAAAGGAGAAAGATAGCGGTGAGCCCAATGCTACAGGTACCCGTCACAAAACTAGAATTATATTCTTTTTCAACTGATTTCCACCACCCTCACCAAGTCAGTCTTATTTCATAAATTGCGGTAAGTGCATTAATCATAATAGACACGTCTACATGTTTATTAATATGCTGTAATTACAGTGCATTAAGCTTAGTACCTGTAATGACAGGTACTAACTTAATGCACCACAATCAGCGCTACTGCACCTTAGTGCAGATGATTTTTTTTTTTTTTTTTTTTAGTAACACTACTGTGCATTAGACTAAATCTACTGCATATTAACACATTAGCTCAGGCTTTGCCTGTTGTTCTAACGTGCTGTAGAATTTGGCTTCTCTGCATTAAATGTCTCGTGTAGGCATGCCCAGTAATATTCAGTTACTATCAAAATGACAAAGCAGCTTGGCATGAACAGTGAGAGAATTGGTAGCATATTATATGCAAGATGAAGGATATCTACTGCCTTGCCCCATAGAATAAGCCAGCTTCATGATGTTTCCCTATAAATTTAAAATCAGCTACTTCTCATTTAATAATTGGGCTGCAATCTAAATAATGCAAATTCCCCATAACTATTACACTGCTTTTGATCTCCTTCCCCACTCCCAAAGCCCAGCAAGTATAGTATAGCAACAGTAACTATTATTCCCTTGAACAGTTAGGCTTGGTGCAGACATTTAAAAAGCCTGAGGAGGAATAACATTTACAGTTTTATGGAAGCAGCATAGTTTAGGTTGTTAGTGAACAAGTTTGCCCTTTGGTGGAGGGGGGGTGCAAAACTTAGAGCAGATTCCACCATTTTTAAAACCAGTCTATGCATTCTGTTATGGGTATAGCCAGTTTCCAATTACTTTTACTAGTATAAGTGTAATGCCTGCATCTGCAGAATGCAAGTGTATCCAATTAACTATACAGATGCAGGGGTTTAGGTTGTAGCCGTGTTGGTCTAAGGACATAAGCAGACAAGATTCCTTGGGTGAATTTGATATCTTTTATCAGACCAACCCAAATAATTGGAGAATAGTTATTAAGCTAGCTTTCGGGTTCAAAAACCCTTCGTCAGGCTAAGGAGGTTTCTTAGCCTGACGAAGGGTTTTTGAACCCGAAAGCTAGCTTAATAACTATTCTCCAACTATTTGGGTTGGTCTAATAAAAGATATCAAATTCACCCCAGGAACCTTGTCTGCCTATACAGATGCAAACACTTTCATACCAATCCATATACACCTACACTAGAGACAGTAGCAACTTTAACTATGTACATAGTTAAAGCAGCAAAATTTGGGTGAAAATAAACCTTTACTCTGTAAAGGAAGACATAAGCAGAGGTGTGTGGCTATTTTTTTTAAATACTTCACTGGCTAGAGCAGAGAGAATAACCTCAAGTTCCTATAGCTTTCTCCTCCAAGTGCTTTAAAAGAGAGAAAAAAAAAGGGTCCCAATTCTCAAATCAAAATGAACCAAACTTTGGTAACAGTGGGAACATATTCCCATTCCCAAGGGAGCCTGTAGCTCAGTGGCTCAGGGGTACTCGGGGACCCTGTAAGGCAGAGTGCGGGATGCTAGCACAGTGCACCAGGGAGCCTGCTGCACCATGCAGCCAGCTGCACCCAGGTAGCATGGCATGTAGAGCATCAGGGTGACAGGGATAGTACAGAAGGAAGGTGGAAGAGGTGAGGGGGTTGGCACATAAAATTGATAAAGGAGGGCCTTTATTCTGCTTTAATATCTTCACAGGAGGTCTAGAATCCCTGGCTTAGAGAAACTGGGAATGAATAGCTCAGAAGTGCTGAAATTTGACGTTAAGCATTACAGGGCAGAGTGGGACTGACTGACTTGCGGTGGAAATGAAGCTGGCAAGCCTGCTAAAAAAGTAGTAGTGGGGGTTGCCACCAAGATTAATATTAATGCATAACAGCTTACTAGTGATCATGTGAAGTAGTACAATATGTAGGACAAGTGGCAAGCTGTGCATAAATTCATTTAGAGCATAATCATTTCACTCTGCTTCCCCAGGTCTTGAATTGAGGCCTTTGGTCTCTCTCTCATGAATGGGCAGACACATGTCCATCAACTCCCATGCACACAAGGACTTTGGACCCAAATGCTTGTGTACCACTTTAGATAACTAGTTTTTTGTTTTGTTGGTTTGGGGGTTTTGTTTTTTTGGTGGTTTTTTGTTTTGTTTTTTTTTGGGGGGGGGGGGGGAAAGGAGGTGAAACGGATTCGTCTTTCTTTGCTTTTGTTTTAGTGTTCCATGTTTTCACTGGATCCAGTACTTGCTATATAAAAAAAGACAGGTCTCTGCTTTGCAGAATGAAATATGGGGAAAACAAAGTAATCAATGGTGCCTGATTTGGATAGAGAATGGAGGTACAGTTATCCTGGACATTTTATTCTAAGCTAGCCTAGTTTGATAGCCTAGCTGGGCAGCTCATTATAAACAGCCAAAAAGCAAAACATTTAAATAAAATAAAAATTGCACAGCTGCTGCCTACAGTTAAATGGCAAGAGATGAATCATGAAGTGTTTAAGAAAGCAAACATCTTTATTCTGCTTTCCATTACAAATACTTATTCAGTTGTACAGCCTCTTCATCACATTTGACAGAGTATTAATCTTTAGGACAGTTGCAACAGAAGGAAAAAAAACAAAACAAAACAGTGTTAAAAAAGTGAGAATTGTAATGAGGAAAGCATGAACTCCAGACAGATTTTATTTAATAAGAAAGGAGTAAATTTTAGAGCAATTTCTTTGCTCATAGGATCATGGTTTTACTTCCCTGGGAACTGAATGTGTAAGGGCTTTAAGAATGAACTGGTAGCTCTCACAGCGTTATGGAGCTCCTCTACACTAACAGCCCCATGTTATTCACTGATTATAACGGATAACCCTCAACCTCTGACAGCAATACTATGCATCAGGACTACTGTGGCAGAAGTAGGAGGAAAAAAAAATGGCTTCCTCTCTCCACAGCAACAGTCACAGCTCTCTCGTGAAAGTCTACATTAAGCACCATTCTTCCTCAGAGCACTCTGTACTGAAGACGACTCATTTTAGAAGTTGACATAAACAAGTACTGTATTTGCTCGATTCTAAGACAACTTTGAATTTATGACTACCCCCCCCCCAGTAATTAGATACTAGACATAGATTCTAGACATGGAAAATTATAACATTTATAATTTTCTAATTATTTTTAGATTTGCCCCCCCACTGCTGTGGTAGGAAGCCAGCAGCAAGGGGGCACGCAATGGGAAAAAGTAGAAGCAAGGGGGAAGAGCAGGAGGTGGGAAAGCAGGGCCAGGAGGAACAGGCATCTTGCGATTTATCCCTTCTCCCCCTGGCAACTACCACCCCACCTATTTACCTCCTCCAGTTTCCCCAGTGATCTGGGCATAGAGAAAGTCCCGGAGCCACTCTTCCCTGCCCTGCTCCCTTCCCCCCTCCCCTTTCTATGGGAAGATAGGGGAAAGAGGAATGGAGCAAGGTAGGGAAGAAGAAATGTGTAAGGTACGGAGCTGGGTTCCCAGCACAGATGCTTCTTACAGCATGGGGCAAACTAGAAATGACAGCAGCAGCACCCACCACGGCATGTACATTCCTTCCCTGCTTGGCTCCCTGTGATGAGCAGGGAGGAGACCTACTCTTAGAATTGAGTAAATATGGTATTCTTGTTATTAATACCTTCAGATTATTCTAAGTGATAAATATCTCTATGTAAAAAATCTAACTATTAATGTTTCTTTTGCATCTCTCTGTACTCCAATGATAGTGAAACCTATATAAAGAAAGAACTGACTTCAGTTCTCAGAGCTTCAGTGGAGTCCAAACACTACAATTTAAACCTTTTAAAAAGAAAACTAACATCGTATTGGAATTCCAATAGCTGTGGAAGCATTTCTGTTTAAAAGAAAAAAGGGAGGAGATAGCCCATATGTAAACTAAGCATAGAGCCCTATGCTGAATCAATTCAGTCTTCGTAGGTCAGTCTAAGCTGCATAGATTGAACCTAGTTTACCTTAAATCAGTTTTGGCCATTTTGAAAGCAACTTATGTACACTGCTCTGTACATAAGCTGTTCTGTTGTTAGAAATTTGAACAGGTTTCCAACTACTTATACTGGTTTGTATGCAACTTCTGTTCTGAGCCATTGTCAAATTGGAAGTGGAATGTAAGGTGCAAAAGAAAAGTTATTAGGAAAACAGCAATTGACAATATTTCACAAAAATAACTACACAAAAAAGTACCTTGAGGAAAGGGACCAGGTATGGTTGTGGAGAAGACTTGAGTTCTATGTATAGTTTTTTTGTAAATTCTTCTGGTTCAATTTTGGCTTCCTAAGGAGAGAGGGGGGGGAAGAAAAAGAGAGCCTTTTATGAATACAGGAAGTTATATGGAGAAAGGTAGAAGCATCCCAGTTGATGGAAATTGTAAAGTGGTTCATTTTCATAGTTCCCTGATGTTTTTTACTCCTATACTTTTAACCAAACTGTTAGAATACAACAGCATTAAAAAGCCAATTCTTTTAATACAGCATTGAACTCCTTGTTTTAATTAACATTTATAAGAGCAATAATTGCTCAAGATCCATTTAACAAGTGATTTTTAAATGAAAACATTAGTAAAGTTGCTAATATATATACATACACACACACTTCCAAGATGAGGTACCTTCCCTACCCTCTCCCACATAGGAAATACAATGCCTCATCTTATAATCAAGCATCCATGAAAATGAAGTACCTGCAATCAGAAGAGGTGGCAGGAATCCAAGCAGTGGTAAGGGGCTTGGTGGAAGCAAGGGGCATGAGGCATGGGGTTCAGGTAGTAGGGCAGGTGCCCAGGGGGTAGGAACCAGGGAGGGCAAGCAGTAGGGTTAGGCCACCTGCACCCCCTTTCTTCTCCACCCCTGGCAGTGAGGGGGGAGGGTACATTTAAGACACCCCCCCGGTAATTAGGTTCTATACATGGAAAATTATAACAAATTTATACATTTTCCATAATTGGATTCTATATAATTGGGTGGTTGCCTTAAATTTCCAGTTGCCTTGGATTTGTGAAAATATTGGTTATTGGCCCTGCTTAGTACCACTAATAATAAATAGTCTATACTTCAATATAAAATGTGTGTATTCTCCACAAGTGTAATGGATGAAATGGTATTTAACATACAACTTAAAAAGGTCAAAAACAAGTCAGCAATTTTTCATAAAGCAACTTTACTATAATAAATGCTTGGTAGAATATTTTGCAGCTTATTTTTGAGAGAGATCTTAAAAGCATAGTACGAGGAAGCTTATATTGAACAGATATGTTCAGTGCAGATTAATGGTATCTCAAAGAATTTATATGCATTATTGTTCTTTTATTTTTCTTCCCTTCTATTCAGCTGCTTGGCTTGGCCTCATTAGTTGCTGAGCACAAAGCACTGAAAATCTACCCTTCCTCCTTTGGATTAGTTGCTGATGCACACTGCATGTTTAGTATGATGCATCAATACTTCTTACATGTTTCTGCAAGAATTGCCTTAGATTGCTTCATCTAAAACACATAATTAAAAAAGGAAGTATAGGATAAAAGTTAAGGCTGGCACAGGATTTTACTTGTGCAAAGTTACTTCTCCCATACTTGTTCACTTACTGGCACCTTATTTGTGTTTGGAAACAAACACTTTAGCAAGACTGCAACAAAGCAGCATTTAAACACAATTTGGGGAGAACAGTAGAAAGAATTATTTTTAAATGCCTATTTGAATTGCAAACTTTAATATGTCAGTATTATCTTGTTCTATTTCCAGCAGAAGCAGACTCTTGTAATCTAACAAAGAGGCACAAGCAAAAGGAGAGGGAAGGAAGAGAACACTGAAGGATCCTTTGATTGTCTTCATGTTTACAAAGTTGTAGACCGGGGCAGGTTATCATTTTCCGCTTCCATCATACTCAGCTATGCTTGAGCAGTACATGAGTCTGCCCTACAGCATCAGTAAAGGACCTTGCTTGAAACTACATGTAGATTTTGGCCAAGTAGAGGCCTTAAGAGAGGAAAATAATACTTAACTCTTATAGGTAAGTCATGTGAGAAGTAACAAAAGAAAACCTAACTGCCCTGGGTATGGCTCAAAGAAGCAACTGTCCAAAAAAGCTATAAAGGACTCTCTTCTTAAATGAACAGCTGGATCTAGTCCAGGGGCAGGCAATTATTTCAGGCAGAGGGACACTTACCCAGTTTTGGCAAGCTGTCCGGGGTTGACAGGAGCCCCGCCCTCTGGTCATCATCTTGGGACCAATGTCCTAATGTCTTGGGACCAGTGTCCCAGGGCCAGCACCGGTGGGGCCCAGAGTGGGGCACAGGCTGGCAGGGGTCTGTGGAGCCAGGCTGGGCTGCACCAGCAGGGAGAGGGGGGACTTGGCCCGCCTCCAGAGCCCCTGCCAGCCGGGACCCTGTACCCCTGCCACCCTGCTCTGGGACACCAGTGCAGGTGCTGTGCTCCCACTGGCTCCCCTCCTGCTCACTCCCAGTGCCCCCCAGCCCCGTGGCACAGGTAGGGGGCAGCGCACAGCCCCAACCCCCTGCTTGCTGGCAGGGAAGGAGTTGGTGCTGAACATGGGGGGGGGGGAGGGAGGAAGTGGCCCCTCGCCCACCCCATAGCTGATGCTCCCTGCTGCAGCCATTCGCAGCCCACGCGGGGCTGGTGTGAGCAGTCAAAGGCAGCTCCATGCGGGCTACGAGTGGCTGCAGCGCAGGGCGCTGGCCACGGAGCAGGGAAGGGGCCGTGTTTCCCCACGCTCCGCAGCAGCTTGTAACTCAGACCGCCACCACCGCCTCTGGGCTGCCCAGCATGCGAGCTCTGGGCAGGAAGCAGCAGCAAATGCTGCACGGTGTGGTAAATGGGGGAGGGAGGGGGGGCAGCGGCCCACAGCTGTTGCTGCCGTGCACAGCCCCGATGGGCGAGCCTGGAGCCGCACAGGGTCAGGCTGGCAGCAGGCACCAGCTTGTAACCCAGCCCTGCGCTGGCTCCAGGCTCGCCCACTGGGGCTGTGCCACAGCTGCAGCAGCTGCAGCCCCCTCACTTGCCACACTGGGCAGTGTTTGCTGCTGCCCACCCAGAGCTTGCACCGCAGTAGGCTGTGGTGAAAAGCGGCCCTACACCCACACTGTGGCCAGCGCCCTGCACTGCAGCCGCTCGCAGCCCGTGTGGGGCTGCCTGTGCCTGCTCAGGATAGCCCTGCACAGGCTGCAAGCAGCTGCAGCAGGGAGCGCTGGCCATGGGGCGGGGCCGCTTTTCCCCGCGCTCTACACCAGCTCCTTCCCTGCCCACCCCTTACCTGAGGTTCCCGCACCAGGAACACCACATGGTCCCAAGCCAGAAGCCCTTGCCCAGGCTTCCGGTTCAGCAGCAGGGCCAGGTAGGCCCTGCTGTTGCACAAGCCTGCCAGGCTTCCCCGGGGTCCTACTGCCCCTGGTTCCCATCATTTGACAGGAATCAAAGACAGATCATTTTTAAATTTTCAAAAAAAATTTTAGGGGCTTCACAGGCCATATTTTACTCATCCCTGATCTAGTCCCTTGATCCCACCCAGTAACAGAAATTTTTTGTTGACAGAGTACATGCATGCACACAGAAAGGGAGAAGGAAAGAGAAGTATGTGAAGCCTAAACCATAATAAAATTAAAGCCTAAACCATAATACATAGCCTTTCAGGGCTCAAATTTAAAAGGTTGCCAAAATGAAGCTCCCATTCACTTCCTCACTTATCTCACACTTTTCTTTTCAAACTATCCATCTGAGTTACAATAGCCCTTAAGACAGTGCTTGCAGAAGTCTGTTGAAATAAATCTGTAAAAACACTAGAGAATGTTTTTAGGAATATTCTGGTGCATAATTAGAAAAAAACAACTTATCATGTAGCAATAGTGGAGGACAGTGATAAAGAGAAGAATGTGATAACTCTGTATAACATGTGTTCTTACGTGGTGATACAAAAGATACATAGAGCAGTCTTACCAACAGATTTTGTACCAGATTCTTCACATTCTGTCCCATTTCTGGGGCTTGAGTTCCACTGGATGCCAGCTTTATTAATGTTGCAAGAAAATTCTTGCATTTCTTCACATTCTCTAACATTTCCTAGTTGTGGAAGTTAGAGGAAGATTTAGTTAGGTGCTGATTTAATTTAAAACCTCAGCTGAATATACATAGAATGTTATTTTAATTAAACTACTGCCTCTTGCCTTACCGTAGAAGGATTGGCCTGTGCTACCATTATGCTCTCTGCTTTGACAGAGGCAGCCTTTTGGGAAATAGGTTGTGCAGGCAGTCCTGTAATTGGAGGCTTTACAGATGCTCCAGTAGTTGAAGGCTTCACAACAGTAATAGTAGTAGCACTGGCAGTTACAGCTGCTGGCTGAATAAAAAACAAAAACAAAAAGCAAACAAAAAAACCCCTCTTTTTCTACCAATGCCTTCACAACTTCACCAACATTTGCATTAGCAGTAAAGGGTAGAAGTGCATCAAAACATTCCTGCCTTTGACATTAAAACTACATTAATACACTGGGACGATATAATGCTTTTATGCAACTACCAACTTGGAAGAAAAAATCACCACACTGATTTTCACTGGGTCAAGAAAAGGAGAAAAAGTGTATTAACTGAACAGTGTGGGTTCACAGGATTGGTTCTGCAGGCTAAAAATTCTCACCGTTCACACCTCAGTTACATGTGGCAGCTGCTTCTTACAGGGAAGCTCAAAACCTTCAAATAAAAGGGATTTCTCCTCAGCAATTAGAACTTAATACTTGATGTGTTAGAACAGAGTTCACCTTACTCTTCTGCAGCTGCGTTTGCCCTGAAGTTCAAATGGAAACAGCAGAAACTAATCTTAAAAGTGAAGCAAGCAGCAATGACTGAATACACAGGCTGCATACAGACATCTAGGGAAGTTGGGGGGAGGTTAGAAGGAATTAGAAATAACCACTCAATATAACATAAGTTGGGATGGGGGGCGGGAACAAACAGGGGGAAGACAGGGTACATGGGAGAGTTGCTGGGGTCATAAAACCATAGGGAAAGTGTCCAGGAGTTTGCAATGGGATCAGGGGATTTGCTTAGCTACTTTTTAGCCCCCTGACCCCTCCCTTCCCACCCCCAAAGAAACAAACCCCCATCCATCCTGCCCCTCCTCTCACTAAGACTTACTTCTTCACCTACCAGCTTGGATGAATACTGATAAAGTTGGTACCGAGAGCAACTTGTGGGATGGGAGGTTTGGGGGACTGGGGCCCGGCTGGTTCATGGCGTGAGGGGAAAGAGGGGAAACAGGGTTGTCTACTTTGGGGATGAGGTGAGGGGCCAGAGGGCTAAAAATATCCTGGTGACAGGGAGGTGGTAGGAAAAAGCACAGCCCCAGGGCTGGTGCTAGTGGCTGGGCTTTCCCAGCCCTGGGAGCTATACACAAGTTCAGGACAGTTGTACTGATCTTAAAAAAAAGAAAAAGGAAAAAGACCAACCCAATAACTCAGACCACCTTAGAGGTAGGGTTAACTCTGATCATGTCAGTCATTTTTAGACAGATCTAACTTTCCTGGAACTTCTGTACAGTGTGAATTTAGATCAACCTACTGTGGGACCCAAGTGTAAGGACCGCATCTGGGCAAACCAAGTTAGATTGGGTGCCCATTTTTAAGGGTGATCTACCCTCCCCAAACATCTGTCTGCACCCAAACTGAGCACAAACCTATTGAGTGGGATTTTTTTTTTTTTTTTTGAAGAGCTGCCTTAAAAAATAAATAAATAAATAAATAACCCCACTAACAATAAAACTTCCAGAAAAAACAACAAAAACACCAACTTAGCCATCTTTTCAATTTGTTTGTTGTGGGTGCATCCATCTACTAATATGACAAGCAGCAGGCAGTTTCAAGATAGCATTTCAGCATAGCTTCCTGGTGCTGGTACACTTTAATAGCTCTCTGCAGGATCTTTGCCACCACCATTGGCTCTTCCAAGGATGCAGCTCAACAGATCTATGACCAGAGGGATGCTGACTGGGCCAGAGAATCCCAGAAGCAGATGGAAAGGAGGAGGATGGAAGGGGACAGAGAACAGAACTGTCAAGTTACAGTGTTTGGGTTATTTACAAATTGAAACAAAAGGTGCTCTGGAGCTGCTGTCTTGTGACTTCTGGCATATTTATAGGTCAAGATGAGACCAATATTTTATAAACTGGGGAAACAGAGGAGAGAAAAACTGGCTTAGCCTTTGTCCTGTGAAAGTGAATATATGGGAATTACATTCTCTCACCTGCCCCTCAACTTTCTCCATTACACTGACACCAAGCTCATTCTCAGTCTGAGAAACATTCACAGAAGAGCAAAGTGTCATTATCCTGCATACTGGGAAGAGGTTTCAAGAGAGCAACCACTCCGCATCCAAATGAAAACACCCCAGCATGACGCTAATTACATACTTTGTGACCGCATCTAGGGACAAAGAGGACAAAATACCTGCACATTTTAGACGGAGGAAAAGTCAAGGGTTTTGTTTTTGTTTTTTAGTTTAGAGCTGGAACAAAGACAAATAGCAGCAAATGAATAAGGACACCACTTTTGTTAGACCTGAGAAAAATAATGAGGTGATAATCTACTTACTTCCCAGAACACTGGGCCAATCTGTTTACACACCACTATAGAAGTCTTAGTATGTTATCCTTCCATATTTACTGATTTTTGCTGCTGAACCCATTGTTTTTGATCGATATTTTTTTTAAACTTCCTGTCTACAGCTTTACAATGCTGTCAAAATTATTGCCAATCCAAGAATCACTATAATTAGGCAAGAGTATTTGCCCCTTACTGCAGTGGTGCTCATATTGCAATACAGCCTTTGGGAAACAGATTTTTTTTTAAGGGAGTCAGTCATGCTTCAGGCAGTAATACTTCTGGCTGATTACTGATTAAATCCTAGTCAATAATTCATGCAGTGTCCAGTATTCTCTCTACACCCCAGACAGAACCAGAACCTCCTAGCAGCACTTTGTGCCATAAAAGGCATCCTCACCAAGGGTGGTGGACCTAGGGTCCATCCTCACCAAGTATTTCTGGGGGTAAGATACTAAAACAAAACAAAAAAAAACCTAGAGAAAAGATGCCCTATTGTTACAGGCAAACCCTTTTAATGAGTGCATACTGAGGAAGAGAGACGATGTATAAACCCCTATATCTATTTCTTGCTGGAAGCAAGATAAACATTCTACTTGTACATTTACTTGTAGGGAAAAAAAGAAGAAAATTAAAAATAAAATAACTGATCTACATTTTCATCATTCTTATTTTTCTTCACTGCGGACAGAAGATCCCACTTTCTTTTCACCACATCAAACAGATCTGCTGGCAGTTTTCTGCTGCCGATAAAAAACTGCCCTTCTGTAGCAGTTGCACAAGTCTATTTGTTAACTATTGCTGTTGGACTACCAAGTCCCTTTCCTCACAGCTGAAGGGCAAAGTTGGAGTGAATGAACAGTGCTACTCAAGGCTACCTACAAGAGCCTCATTTCTTTTATGCCGTTCCTTCGGTGTAGGGGAAAGACCGGGGGTAACATACCAGACTTCCTCCCAAATGACTCTCTCACCCACACCTCTACGTCATTAAAAAGAAATTGTTATTTTAGCTATAGAAAGGAGTGGCTTACTTTTAACCACTGCATGTTAATCTTGAACATTTGCTCCTCAAGTACAGGAAAATAAGTGACCCTATTTAAAAATGGGGAATGAGGTGAGGAAATAAGGAACCAAGAGAAAACAAACAAACAAACAAACACACACACACACACACACACAACAACACATCCTAAAGACAACATGCTGCAGTGGAAAATGAAACTGTACACTGAAACATTTTCTATTAATTCTAACACAAAGATTCTCTTCTCTACAGGTTTTTATACAGCATTTATCAGCATAGTAGAAGTATCAATCAGTCCTGCATCAAGCAACCCAATTAACTTGGAACAGATGCATACTTGACACAAATCCAGCTTTTCATAGATTTCACAGATATTAGGGTGGGAAGGGATCTCATAAGATCATAGGGTCCAGCCCCCTGCCCCAGGGGCAGGAAATCAATTACGGTCAAAGGATCCCAGCAAAATAAGCATCCAAATATTTCTTTTAAAACACGGTAGTAGTTTGTGCCACCAATACTGATATATGAGATCCAATCTTGTATCTAGCAAGATGCTTAGCAATAACCTGTTAAATTAACTTTTTAAAGCATGCTTGCATAATTAATATTTTTGAGTAAAGATGAAAAAAAAACCCCTCAGTGTCAGCAAATGTATGCAGTTACAGACTTACTTGTACTACAGCAGGTCTCTGAACAGTAGAGGTCACAGAATTTGTGGTTTGCAATACCGTTTTCACAGGAGTTGCTATGACTTTTTTTAGTAACTGGGTGCCAGGATTCTTTAAAAGTAAAAAGAATAAAATACGTAAAATATAGGATGCAAAGAATAGCACGTCAACAAATCAATCAAATCTCAAACATGTCAGGAAATTAACATTTAATTCTCATCCACTGTAATATTTAAAAGTTAATTAAATTAAACATATGTGACTTTAGCATGAATACTGAATGCTAAATAAGTCTATTTTACCTAGTCAGCATTACAAAAGACACAAGACAAGAAAGCCAATAAACACAGTATAGGCATGTCTCCCCGTCTGTATAGCAAGTGTCAAATGGTATGTTATGAATAATAAGCTGGTTCCTCCTATTTTTACTTGTTTTATTAGAGGTACTTCCAACTATTTGATAATTCTACCAAAATTATACCCCTGGGAACAGTGATCCCCAAACAATGGGTGAACCCAGAAAGATTGGGAACTACTGTAACTAGAAAGTCCCAATGATCTTTGCAGGACATTTTTTCAAGTTAAAATAGTGTTTAAAAGAAGATATGGCCGGTTGTTAGGAGATGCTAATTTTCATTGTTCTAAAGGTCATCTCACCATGAGCTATGTATTACATATCAAGAAGAGCATTTTAAACTATAAAAGCAAAATATAGTAACATACAGTTTTATGAAAAAAAAACAAAATACAACTGTGACATTCAGTCTGTGTTCACCAAGATTTCAAATGAGGTTTGATGAATTCCTCATTACAAAGTATGCACACTGAATATATTACATTAAAAAGAAATATAGTAAAGTACAGCCTGATTTTGAAGCATCTGTCTGAAGAAGTTACCTGTACAGTACATATTCTGACTGCAGGTGTGCTTGTAGGTATCGATGGTCTTGCACTTGTATTATTTTGCGTCTGGCTCTGTGCTCGAGCTATTGCTTGTTGAGATACTAACATCAGCTGACCATTGCTACTTCTGATGAGAACTGTTCCTGTTGACAAGAATAATGAACACATGATTAAGAGGAGGAACTGCATTAAGAAGTACTTAGAAGAATATTTAAGGGGGTTTAAGGAATATTAGAGGTTTAAGGAACTCTGCTAATACAAACTAAGATTGTGTATCCTCCTGCCTGGAGGAAAAGTGAAGAGAGTTAAAATGCACAAAAGCCAAGCTTCCAACACTAATATTTACTTGGTTGTCCTGCCACAAGCCACAAATTTTGCACTTTGTGCAACTCAACAAAAGCAAAATTCAATGCAGTTTAGACAAATATCACTATTCAGCTATATATACAATACAGTATAGATTAACTTAGAGTTAAGTTTCCAAGAGCATTTGAGTTGTTTAAAGAAAGAATGAGAATTAGTTGGGTAGCAGTAGGTTAAAGCTTTCTTATGCAGATAATGCAGCTTCCAAATCTACCAAGCATTTTCCAATCTGAAAATAAAAGCAGCACTTGGTTTAAAGACCAAGCATATGCTTCAATTCATCTGTATTGAAGTGAGGACCTACTGATCAGGTGATGTTTATAAATGGATATTACACACTATAAAAGCAGAGTATTCAGTGTTAATAAAAAAGTCTTATACCCATTTCAAAATTAGACTGCAACAGGCCACAGTGAAAGCCAAGCCAAGTTAGAAATTCTGAGAGCTTCAACAAGACTAAAGTTCTCAGACTGGCTCAAGAGGTGTTTAAACAGGCAGCTTTAAACTTCCTTTCCCTCCCTCCCCTTCCTTCTCTGTTCCTTTACCTGCAGCAACTCCCACTAGCCAAACTGAGCATGTTTTACTCCAAGTCCTGTCCCCATTCCACAGGTTTTCAGAGATGAACTAGTACTTCACTCATAACATACTATTATTGAGATTTAATGTATTGATGGTCCAGAAACCCAACTCATTTCAGGCTGTCTGTAGATTTGGAGGGGGAAAATCACAACATCTGTTATGTTCTGTTCACATTTGGAAGGCTTGATCTGAAAACCAAGACTATAAATGCCATCTTTCTTTAAAAAGATTAGATGCTGGATATTCCAAATACCTTATATGGGCCATGTAACTACAAAATGCAGGCTGGATTCAAGCCTGCAGGCCATATGTAATAGCACTGGTCCAAACTGCTTTCAATTCTTTGAAGCAGGTATAAACTTCTCCCCTGGCTTTCCTGTATCAAAGTCACTGTCATTTATTCAACAAGATAGCTGCCTTTGGTAGTACCTACAGTCAATGCACATATACATGCTAATCCCATCAAGATTTCAGAGATCTATTCAACAATGGACTTGTACATACAAGGAGGGAACACTACAAGATGTTCCATTTTCAACTGGAGTCCCCAGTAATGCAACAGCTCTCTCTTTTTATTTTATTTTATTTTGGGGGGGGGGGGAGGGGGGGGAGGAATGGGACTGATGTGTGCAGCGCCACTGATACACCTGCTCCCAAACACAGCGCCAGGCATTTTTAATTAGTGTGGCTGGCTAATTAAAAGCACTGTGTTGGAAACACCTGTAAAAATGCCTGAAGTGTCACAAAAACCCTGTGCTCTTTAGCTAATGTGCATTGTTCTAGCACTTCACAATGGAAGTACTAGAGTTAATGCGTACTGCCTAAAGCCCATTAGTGAATGTGTAGACATGCCCAAGTAGTTCTGTTTTGGGTTGCAATGCAGTAGACCAATGTCATATATGCAAACACCTTATAAAAGTAAACAAAACTGCAAGTCAACTCTTACAACAAAATAAATTTCAAGCGAGTTTGTGTAGTCTTGGCGATGGTACTCAAAAGCAAGCATGAAAAACTTTTTGAAAATGCTGCCAAGTCCGAAGGCTCTATAAAAGCAAGCAGAAGATCTACCAAAGAAAGTTCAACCTTTAATTTCAATGAAAGTAGTCTTTTTCTGCACAAAGTTTTAAATTTCTCATTTTCATCCAGCACCTGGGGTTATTTCTCTAAAAATCATCATATTGGGTGGTCTAATTATGACAAAAGGAAGTAAGTAGCTTACTACTACCCAAACTCAAGCAGAAGCCCCTGACAAATGTTAAAATAATGGTGTGATTAGGATCTGAGGACTTATGTCCCATCCAAAAAAACTACACATCCCATCATCCAGACCTGTGCCTGATCCCAGGCAAGGAACAGCTGTCCCGAGTCCACCTGAGAGCTTACCTGAGCATCAGGATGAAGAATGGAGCAGCCCCAAGTCCCAGTTCAGGACATGGTGCCAGCCCCTGCCCAATTAAAGAGATTGGGCAGGGGAAGCAGCTATGTCCTGATTACTGGAAGAGTCCCATTACCAATCCTGAGGATTAGATCAGTGGGGTGGGGCACGCAGTAGCCCCAGGCCTGGGATGCACAATGCCACACACTGAATCTATGTTCCTAATATCAATGAACCAAAGATACTCCACATTAAAAACAGTACATCTTTGTGGCTGGTTTGTCATTTTATTACACTATAATTTGGCTGAATATATGGCATGTTAACATGTCAATGGTGGCAGAAATGGCAATTACATAATAAATGTAATCTGACAGGACCCTAACACAGAACTATTTAAAGTTTTATGTGCAAGGGTAGATAACTACACAGAGATCTGGACTACATTTGACAATTTAAAATTAAAATTAATGTAAACTTACAAACAAGTTCCTACACAGAAAGAAGAAAGCTTAAAGTCTTGCATTTACTTCAAGTACTTTTGTAAATCGTGCCAAAACTGAATGCCTAGAATTAATCTTTTATTCACTACATTTAATATGCGAGATAATTATAACTTTGTTTTGTGAAAACATCCAGAGTATTTTGGGAGGGAGATTGCGCTTTTGTAGGGAACGCTGAATATTCAGACTAAATATCTGCCAACTGGTGGGTCTGGAATAAATTCCCTTCCCTAAGGTGTCCTTTAAATGATAAGGACAGATTCACAGCACAGTTGCATAGCAGGAAATAATGTTAAAGTAACTCTTCTGCCAAGTCAGCTTTCTACCTACTCTGTTATAACTGCAGTTGAGCTTTCTTTTGCATTTGTATTTCATTTTGTTTAGCCTCAAATAGATCTTTTAAGTTAATGAATCCCTGGAAATCACAGCAAGTGTGCCAAGCTTTCAATATTATACGTACCATGTTTTATTTTGCTAGTGATGCACAGCATTATAGCTTACTATGCAGTCAAAACGTGTTATTTTTTTAACAATTCAAATCACCCAGTGGCAAATTCCAGTGAAGAAAAGAGTTGATTATGACACCATGCATTTGGTACTTATAGTACTTTCTTCTGAAATAATTTTGTATCCAAACAGCAACCAATGGATAATTAGAGCACATCACCTCCTTTGTCCTATATTTCTTAGTTTTATTTAAGAAACTGAAAGACGTTTATAAATACTAAGTATTTTCTATCACCCAAATTCCCACTGCCCATTTTTGGATGCGTACTACAGAAAAACTAAGTTCATTTAGGCTCTTTTGCCAATTGATAATATTTCCATGTACATGTGAAGATTCAACTGCACGGCTATCCTGGAGTGGTTCCATTTTAGGTCACACTGGTCACAAAGATTTCGCACAATGTCACTGGATATGTAATACAATTATATATATATATTTAATGGATGTAACAACGAGAAACACTGGCAGTAGGGATGCACAGATGGAGATTTTTGGGGCCGATACCAGTGACCGATTTAAGGAGCCATATCAACTGATACCAATCCAATGCTGATATGCAGCTGGGTAGCTTGGAGACCAGTGTTGGATTGGTAAGTCTGGTGTGGGGGGGAAGGGAAGGGGCAGGCACTGCTTAGCTGGGGCAGGGCAGGACACAGGACAGAGCTGTGAACAGTTCATTCAGGGGGCGGCTCCTGCCTTGCACACACCCTGGAAGGGCATGGGGGGAGGGGGCATGTGCAGCCACCCCAAAATTCACCATAGCACCCCACCCCCGATGTGCAGCGCAGTCCAGCCTAGCCCCTGCTGGGAAGTGCCCTCCCCAGGAAACCTGACATTTCAATTCTAACCTTCAGAGGAAAACAGTCTCCAGTGCAGTTCTAAGGAACAGAAAACACTGTCCTAGAGGCTTTTAAAAGTTTTGTTTTCTCCTCTGTGAATACACACACACACACACACACACACACACACACTTACTTGGGTACACCAAGCAATGAAGGCCATAGGTTACCGGTGCCATCTTACTCCAAAGGCTGACAAGCGGTTATTTTTATAAACAAATCTGAGCACCAATTTCTCCTTCTTTGAAAGTCCCTCTCCCCCCATGTTTAACTGCAAGAGTGCTTATTGCCCAAATTTGAAGAAAAAAAAAAAAAACCCAAAAAACCCCCCAAGAAATACCAGCCAAATTGTATTATGCAAACATTTTCAAAATGTATACCTATATGTATATTTTAATAAATGTGGGTATTCCCTGACCTATTTAAGAGGTGTACTTTCAACCTCTCCAAATTGTATAAAAATTGCCAAAACACCACCACCACAACTCTAAAAATCTGTAACAAGTCTGCTTTTACATCCCACTTCATAGCTACCCACGCTTAAAAAAAAAAAAAATAGTGCCAAAAACAGTCCATTCCATCTCCAAGCCACTTATAGCCACCACCAGCCTTTCCAGTTCAACCTAAGAGGAATTACTGCCAGTTAACCCTAAACAGCAAAGCCAATTAAATCCCTTAAACTTTGAGAAGTTAGGTCTCAAGTATAGCACAACCCATAAAACAAAAAAAAGTGTCCGTCTCTCTCGAAAGATGGACAAATTCCAGAAGTCATTTTACATTGGATCATGACACTAGTGTTCCCCAATAGCACCATCTACTGGAAATATGAAATATTAAGTGTTTTTCTGTATAATATTAAAATTAAGAGTTTGTTTACACATAGACACTCAGGAAAGTTAAAATAAATGAAAGAGTAAAATATAACACCCCCCCCCGGTGGATGCTCATTCAAGAGTACAGGGTGTTTGCTTACTACAGCCAACTGAAGCCACATTTAGGGTAGTAAGTGCTCTCTGTAGCATTTCTGCCTATGCACAGATGCTAAAGTTGCCATTTTCCCTAAAGCATTCTGCTTTTGGCAGCACAGCAGTGCCGCTCAACCACTGGCATATAAAACTAAAGACTTCTTGCACAACAGGCAGGTCTCTGAGAGTCCCCCAATAAACAATGGTGTATACTACATCGTAGTTTTACAAACCACCTTTCATAGACAAGCCTACAAACTTCACTTCATAAATCTACCGGATACTAGGGCAGTGCAAAACAGCACTGTTTCAACTTCCATTTTGCCATTTCGAAGGGATAGCGTTTTGTTTCGCTGTTTCAAAGCACTGTTCTGTTTTGTCAAAACTGTTCGATGTTTCGCCCATAGGTTATAATGGAGAATCACAAAAATGCCTAGAACTTTGTCATTTCTTGCCCCATTCAAGTGAAACCAGCAGGGATGGTAGCCCCTTCTAAGGGCATGAAGCCTGACAAGTTTCAAGGAGGTAGGTACAGGGGTTTTTGTGAAACTGCACCTCAAACTGTTCAAAGCAAAATTAGTATCATTTGCCAGCAGTGACAGTATGCTGTCATCCCACTCAGAGATCTGGGGACCCACTCCTCCTGGGAGGAGTCTGGCACAGCCCCGCAGCCCTCCCGGGGGGCGCAGGCCACTGGACCAGTGTGTGGGACAACAGCAGGCTGCTGTTGCCAGCTGGAGCCAGCACCAGCAGTGGGTTCTTCCCGGCACTTGGCACAGGCTGCGCCAGGCAGACTTTGGTGCTGGCACCAGCCCCAGCTGGCAGCAGCAGGATGGTGTCATCTGCATGCTTCACAGCTAGTGAGAGCAGAGCTCTAAAAAAAAAAAAAGCCCCGCACTCACTGGCTCTGGCAGCAGTGATTGGGGCCTCTGGGCACTTGTGGCAGAGGTCCCTGCACAGTGCGGGGGTGCCCCCCCCGGCACCCGCACAGCAGCTGCTCCATCAAAACAGGTGCAGCGTACCTTGGCAAGGCACTGTGTGCTGTCCCAGAGCTGGAGCAGATCTACTCGTCAGCCAGAGCTTCAGGTTTGATTCCCAAGCACTCTGATCATCCCCCCAGCTTTTCCCAGGGAGCTGTGGTCCCTGGATCTGCATGTAGGGTTTCAGCAGGCAGCTGCTGCTGGCTGGGGACAATAGCCCAGACCCACCGCCATCTGCAGCTGGCTGCGGAAGCCTACTGTCATCCCGCATCATCTAGGAGCCCACGCCCCCTGGGAAGAGCTGGGAGAAGCAAGCAGAGAGGTGGAGAATTGAACCAGGAACTCAAGGAATGTTCAGAGACCTAAACGTTCTCCTAGCCCTGGCTTGATGCCCCCAGCTCTTCCTGGGGGGCGCAGGCCTCTGGATATGCGCCCCAGGTTCCAGCAGGCTGCTACTGCAGGCTGGGGCCAGCAGCAGCAGCACCAGTCTTCCTAGAGCGCAGCCCAGGCTGTGCTGAGTGACTGCTGCTGGCCCCACATAACCTCTCTACATTTTACCAGCTACATTCCATCACCAGGTCAACATTCCCCCACCACTGCAGCAAGAAACCTTTTATGCCTGCCCCACCCACCCCCCAAATGTGAAGCTCCTCCATATGGAAAAAGCCCCATTTGCAATATTTCCCTTTTGTACTTTTTCTTCCTTCCTCTCTTTTTCTTTTATTATATTATTATTATTATTATTTTTATACAAGGTGTACTTGTAGTGAAAATAGAATTTGTGTAACGCAGTAGCTAGTCTGGATAAGCATGTTAACGAGAAGCAATTAATACCTACAAAATCAGAGACCAAGGATAGGAAAGAATCGATAAAGAGCTAGGAACTCTGTGAAACTTTACTGTTAGAGGTACAGAAGCCCTGGTTTGAACTAAATCAATGCTGGAAAACAGACCCTTGGGGCTGAAATACCCCCTGATCAACCACTTCCAGAGCTCTATTCATCACGGCAGTGAATCAAAATTTATCAACGGACTCCTGAGACTGCACGTACCTGCAGACGTGACCCCCGGGGCTAACAGATGCCATCCAGCAACTACCAAGAAGGATGTCCCTTGAGGCCAATGACCTCCGGATTGGGTAAGCCTGAGAATTGGGGAGTCACCAAAGTCTGCCAGAGAGGGATAAAAGGCAGCAAAGAATGACCCCCCACCACCACCACCAATAGTACCCTCTTTGACCTAACCCGTCTGTCCAGCCAGAAGGATGAGCCGGCGACTCCCTCCTGAAGCAACATCACACTGAAAGAAGCCTCAACTGGCCATCGACGGCAGACTCCAGTGCTTGGGGATAGGTATATCTTGATACCAGTGCTTAGTGTTCATAGCTAGCTAGCGTATGTGCGTGTGGAGATCAGCACCAAGGTTTATGGTTTGACTTTTGCATCCGTCCAATAAATTAGAATTTTATGATGATCCTATGAGTTGGTCCTTTGTAGCCAACACCTCCACCTATTGTCTCCAGTGGCCTCTGATCCTCACTACCATGCGTTTGCGTTTCACAGACCTGCATTTTGCATATTGGCTTCTATTCCATCCAGAATACAAAAAAACAGCAGACTCTCCCTATGCCTGAAGAAGGGTGTTTGTGCCCCAAACCTTGCAAAGAAATTGTTTTTCAGCTATTTAGTTGATCTAATAAAAAGATATCACATTTACCCAAAGAATTTTGTCTACTATAAGGTAAAGACACTTAGCAGTACAGCACAGGATACCAGAACTTCCCTATAGAACTGCACGTGCTCCTCTGTGCCTTTCCACAATCTTTGCACATTTATTTTCAACATTCTGATAGTTTCTCCTTTGTATGCCATATCCGTTTCAGGAAAATGGGGCTGCTGACCACAGCTGATGCACTCACACATCTTCATTACATATTTGGTGCCCAACATATATGTATTTGTAGAACTTCAACCACCACATGATCATGGTGACTACAGTAAAAGGAGACAATTGAGGCGGCATGCTGAAGAGCAGGTGGGGTGGGCATTCACCAATAGCTGCACATACTGGAGCAGCATTTCTGGGTTCATGTGAGAATTTAGTAGCAGAATTAGATCCTAATGCAAGTCTAATATAAATAGGCAAGCAACTTAAAAACTTTCCAATGCAGCATGCCACATTCCTGTATGTCAAGGCTGGCACAGAACTAGTTCACAGGCCTGATGAACAGCATGGGGCCAGCAACACCAGCTAGACTGGAACCATGGATTCCTCCCTCTGCATGCTGGATCCAGTGCCCATTTCAAAGCTGGTGTGGGACATGAGCTGCACACAGTGCCTGTTCCAGCTGGTCCAAGATAGGTGATGATGTGCAGCATGGGTCCCATAGCAGGCACAACATGCAGTGCAGATCCCAGGCCCTATGCACAGGGGTGGTCTGACGCCTACAGTTCATGGCATGAGGATCAACTTTTGACCCAGAGCCAGCACCAGGGGACAAATGATATGGCTCTGCAGGCTGGATCCAGCCTTCAGATCGTCTTTACATCCCTGCTGTAACCGATTGCTGAGCTCTCCACAGCCTTCCAGCACTGGGGCAAAATGACAGTGAAGATGTGGGCAATACGATGCTGGAAACTTTAGTTTGTAATTTCTTGGTGAGTACTGTGGTGATGGAAGATCTACAGCAGAAGCAACTATCCAGATAATTAAGGCTATCAAGTACTTCCTCCTGTACAGAACAGATTGTAGGGGGATGTACAAGAATAGAACTACATATCCATCTTCCCACAGGTTTGGAGGTACCATCTTAGTGGCTTTGGGAGTATGTTTTCCTTCGAACACACAAGTTGGGCATTGTTACATTTAAGAGTGGAAAAGCTAGCAAAACTCTAAAGATTTCCCTATAGAGATCTTCAAACAGTAAATCAAGTCAAACTTGCTCTGGGGCAGTTCAGCAGCTCCCATTATAATAAGTATACAGAGGCACTTTTCAATGTCTCTGGGTTATGAGGATCAGGTAAGGGAACTGCCAATCATCCTGGATAGTGAGTGCAGGAACAGTGCAATACATTTGGCTAAGCTTGCGTCAACAATTCTGATGAGCAGCGAAAGGTAGGCAGAAGCTCAGGGAAGGAAGCCACCAGCTTTTTCAGATGTGGTACTGGAAGGTACCTTTTTGTCACAGCAAAAAACAAGGTGCCCCTTCCTAGAAGTGTGCAAAAGGTTAAAAACAAAACAAAAAACACCTGCTTGGAAGTTTTATTGGAATTGTGCTAGACAGTAAAAATGGCTATTCATACCATGATCTACCAGAAACTGGAAGCCACTAAAAACCTCCATGGCGCTGCATTTTGATGTTTTAATTATATGCTTGTTTACACTTACATGCATATGTATATATGTTATACATTTATAACCCAAATGATGAGCTACTGATTATGTGCAAGCATTAGTTCTCTCAGGTGTCTGTTCCAGATTATTTTTGTTTGCACTGCACTGATTCAGGTCACCAGAAACTGTGTGCCCCCACCCTGAAAAGCATGCACTAGGAATGCGTGTTGTGTATGCACTGGGAAATGCTCATCTTTTAAGATGAACACCAGGTCATACTCAAAATAAGGCAACTACTTCAAGAAGCAGTTAATTCATGCTCTGTACATGTGACTGGGTGCCATTTTGAGAAGGAGCAGAAGGAAAGAAATGTGAAGTGCACCACCCACCTGAGCTCCCTTCCTCTTCTTAGTGGGGCTCACCTTAGCTGCATTCAGCAGGATGCAAGAGATCCTAGCTTCCTGCAAGGTCAGCTTCCTCGGCAGACTGAATAGCTTGCAGTGGTCTGGGATTCCTTTTGCCAAATGTCATGTGGTGCCTGTTCATACGGTGCATGTGTACCCCTGCCCAATATTACATCTAGTTCTGTATGACAGTGGGCAGGCACAGGTTTTCTGCTCATTTCCTGTGCCTTCTCATAATATCACCATTTCCTCCTCTTCCCCAAAAAAGATACTGCTCCTCACTGTTGAGCCTCTTAGGGGCCTTTTGTGATGCCTGAACACACCTGTGAATGCCTGCTGTGGACTTCCACTGATTCTCTCCGTCTTCACAGGAAGAAGACACCCAGGACCTTTCTTCATACATCTGGGACAGACAGCTGGCCTGTACTTGAAAGCTGCAGCACTTGGTCCCATGCCTCTACTCGTGAGGCAAGTGAAAAGGCACTTGTAAGATAAACCCTGTAAAGTGAAGCCTTTTCAATGTTAGGGAGGAGTGGAATGATGAAAACATGAGCTTCAGGCTCCTATGACTAGAGTAGTGACTTCCAAGGGAACAGGGGCAGCACAGGATTGTTGCAGGGAGACTACCACCAAATGCAGTGCATACACAAGTACTGTACCAGCAGTATTCCCCTGGTAAAACAGGTAAACTAATCTGGGAATGCGATTTAACTTGATCAGAATGAATGCAGCGTTCTGGCCAGGACAGCTCAAAACCGAGTCTGGACATACACAAGTATCTCCCAAAATAAGGGAAATTAATACACATTTGGAGTGTAGACTGCACTATTTCCCAATAAGAGCACTCATGTGGGACTTAAATGCACTTCAACTCATATCTTGAGTTAATTCACCTTGATTTAGGATACATAGAGGCATTCAGGGAACTTCTCACATTTAAGCTTGCACTGCCAAGTTAAAATCACTATTTGGATTTCATGATTTAACAAGTGAGGCTTTAAACCTTTTACTTGCCACAGAAGCCTACGGACCAATACTAACAAAATGAAAATAAAAGCAGTCCTCTACAAAATAAAGTGCTTTCCATTCATAGTTCCAACAATAAAATACAAATTAGATTAAGCTGAACTGGACCCAACTGACTTAACAGCAGGAATTACAGTAATGCTTTCACAGACAGATAACTTAAAATTTATTCCAGTAGGAAAAACATTTTTGTTTTAGATGTTTGTTGCCAACCTTGTTAAAGTTTACTTTAAGAAGTGATTGAAATAGGGAATAAGGCAAAGGGGCTACATACTTTTTGCTAAGATTTTTAAAGAAGTTTCCAGGGTCTGAACCAGTAAATCTGTGCGTCTAGACCAGGGACAGGCAAAAATACAGCCCACGGGCCAGAGTCAACCCACCAGCCTGTGGGGCCCCTCCATAAGTGCTGGCTTTGGGCTGCTCCTCTGCAAGCCAGTGCCTCCATACAGGAGGTACAGCTGTTTGTTAAGCAACCAACCCCTACCCCAGCCTGGCCTGACCCATCCCCAGACCCAAGCTAGGGGGTGCTGCAGACAAGATGCCGCTGCCTGGCAGAGGCTTTTGCCTGGCCACCCCATGGCTGCTCCCAGGCTCCCTGCCTGCAAGCAGGCAAACTCAAGTAAGGGCCGCATCGGGCCAGGCCGTGGACTCCCACAGGGGGGGTAGGGGGCTGGGAGTGTGGGAGCCTAGTGCTATGGGGCTGGGTCGGCCCCACACACTACAGGAGCTGCAACCTATGGGGCCAGGTAGGATTGGCCCTGCACACTGCTATAATGTTTGGCCAGGGATTCGAGTGGAAGTGCTACTGGGCTAGGTGGGACTGGCCCCACACGATGCCACCATATGCACAGCTCCTACCCAAGTCCCTGGCTGCATTATGGGGCTGGGCGTGCCTGGTCCCACATACTGCTGCCACCTGAGGTCAGGGACTAGGGTGGGAGTGCAGGGAGCTGTGCGCTATGGGGCTGGGTGGTGCTGGCCCTGCTTGCTGCCACCACATACAGATCCAGGGACTCCAAGGAGCCCTCCCCCCCAAATACACATCCACATCCCAGCCATATACCCCACCCCCACCCCACAGCCCCCACACCCCCTTACTCTTGTATACTGGGGGAGGGGGAGGGTAAGATTATTTTGAGTTATTATACAATCACTTCTAGATACACCAGGGGTGGGCAAAAAGTGGCCTGCCATGCCTTTCTATCCAGCCTGCAGGGCCCCCCAAAAAAAAAAAAAAAAAAAAATTATTTAGGAAGTTAAATATTTATCTGCCCCTGGCTCCTTGTCATGAGGCCCTCAATGGCTTGCCAAGAAAGTCAGTAAGTGGCCCTCTGCCCGAAATAATTGCCCTCCCCGATATATTTTTGTCCTATTTGTATGTTTGCATAGCGTATATTTTTAAAATAAAATTAAAATAAGTTATAGCAGATGTTTGATTTTCACTGGTTTCAAGATAGCACCACCCTCCCTCCCAAAAAGAGTACAGCAAAAGCTCTGTTATCCAGCACCCCCTGGGAATGGGGGATGCCGGTTAATCAAATATGCCAGTTAATCAAATAAACTGTGTCAGTGTGCCGGTGCACTATGCGTCCGCATCAGTGTGCCGGGGGACAGAGCGGGGACCCCCACACGCAGGCCGCTTCGCCCCGGGCTGCGGTCCACAAGGAAGAATCACAGCAAGCGGGACTTGGCTTGCAGCAGTGATGAAGTACTAGATGACATGGTTTTGGTGTACTTCTGGGGAGAAAAGAGGGACTTCTGGTGGCAACAGTCAGGGGTTAGGGACAACACTTCTAATCCCAAGATGGCAACCAGGGGCAGGGTACCTACCATGAGGCGGGGCTACTCTTGCAGCCCTCAACAGCTCACCAAAACTTGTTAAGGAACCCTCCAGCCAAAAAAATTGCCCATTTCTGGTCTAGAAAGAATATTTGTACTTTTAATCATTCAAGTCACCCCACTTTCCCTTAACAAAATCCAAGTTTTGCATCATGTTTGTCTCCTACATTAGACTCAAAGCAGCAGGGAATATTAGAAATACTTAGCTAAAGTAAGAAGTGATGTTTGATAACACAGGTTGTATGAGGAATTTCTAAAATATTTATCTTGATTTAAAACTGGGCAGAAGCATGGGCTGAAGTGTTTAGCCTACCCAGAAAGCATTAAGATCAAATACCAAATTAAAATGTAAACAGTCTTTTCGGCCTTAATTCCTCAAGCTTGGGGGGGGGGGGGGGGGAAAGAGAAAAAGCTAGATCTGTCTGGGTTTTTTAAAATCCTGCAAATGAAAAACACTCGGATAGTAAGCATACAGAAAGATGGTGTGGCTGGGTTTAGATAGATGTACATCAATATACAAGGATCTCCGGGAACATTTAAGAAGAAAAACCTCAAATCAGAGCCTGGAGTGTTGAAGCGATGTTGTAATGTGATGGCCCAGGAAGAGGCACGGGTTTTTGTGGGCAATGACTTTTATTGGACTAACTGCACGGCTGGGAAACTTCAGTGAGCTTTCAAAGACTTGACGACCAGACCATAAGAAACCCCAGACCTCCTGGTCCTGGCTTTCAAACAACACCCTATCCTTGCCTAACTCATCACCAGGGATCCTGGTTTTCTCTGATAAAAAAAAACCAAGCAAACACTCTGACAAAAACCTCAAAAATCCATTATTAAAATTAAAAGTCCCCTGCAGCCCTGCCGGTGCCCCTCACTCGCCCCCCCAATGACCTGCCAGCCCTGATGGTGCCCTTTATTTGCCCCCAGAGCCCTCCCAACCCTGCTGGTGCCTCTCACTGCCCCCACAACAGCCTCCTACCCTACTCCTGCCTCTTGCCCCCACCCACAGCCCCTGCTGGAGGGAGCCCCCAGCTGCCAGGGCTATGGAGTGAGGGACCCAAGTCTACAGCTCCCTGCCACCAACAGCAGGCAGCTGCAGCAGAAGCAGCATGGAGCCAGATTCCCCACTGCTCTGCCTGCTTGGGTGGGGGCGGGGTCAGCTCCCCCCAGCTGTGACCCACAACCTGCCACCGGGGCCCCCAGCCCTCTGTAAGCCCCACTAACCTCAGGCTCCAGGAGCGAGAAGTGAGGCTGAGCTGAGCAGAGCTGTGGCTGACAGAGCCTCAGGTCCTGCCCTTCCCCTTCTCTCTCCAGGCAGGGCTGGGAGTTTCCTGCCCCGATTGAGCTCCAGCCCACAAGAGCTGTTTGCACATGCAGAGCTCTCTGCAAAAGCAGGGAAATCCGTGGTTTTCTCCATTTTTCTGTGGAGAAAATAAAACCAGGATCCCTGCTCATCACCAAAAGAAAAATTCCCTCTGACCAAACATCAAGTGGGATTTACCCTTGCCTTTTCGTAGGCGATATCTTTTTTTCCCCTCAGACCTGCAAAATGCACAGTATTCAAAAGCTTGTCCAAGTCTATCCCAACCATGGAATAATTAAAAAAAAAAAAAGTCAGGCATAGCTAGAGCTAAAAGCAGCCTGCAAGGCTGTAAAATCAGAGAAGAGACAGGAGTGGATAACGGACAAGAACATATCAGAAGAAAAGATGTCTTAGTCATCCACTAATCAAGCGTATTAAGAAAAGGGAGAGGGCTGTTAAATGCCTATGGAGTAAAGAGAGAGTAACAGGAATTAGGCAGGTTTTGAGCCATGAAGTCAATGTCTGTGTTCAGCCCCCAGTTCTTAGGACATTTATACACATGCTTTGGGGGGGGGGGGAGTGAGGGGCTCCAGTTAGAATGGCTGAGAGCTACTCTAAAATTAAAGCTCCCAGAGTATCGTGCATCAGTGCCCCATGCTGAAAACGTGCTCCCACCACCATTTAACTAAAGCTAAATCAAATGAGCTTTAGTTAAAGCGCCCTCACTGCCATTTTTTGGTGCAGGGACACTGACACCTGTGATGCTGCAGTGCGCTGCAGCACGGTAATTACCATGCTCCAGCAGACTCTATTAATCAAGTTTGTTCCGATACACTGCAATAACACCACATTGGAGCAGCCTCAACGTACATGTATACATGCCCTTAGTGTCCAACAAGCTTATAAAAGTTTGTTTTCAGGCTAACCTTTTGAAAGTGTTTTGCAATTTTTCTTTTACCATGAGGATAGTGAGGTCAGAAAGTGGGCGAGTGTTCTGTGAAAATATTATCCTATGTGTGTTTGTGTCTGTCCATAATTCCCACCCCACCCCCTGTGATCCTCCACCTCCAGGAGTCTGGCACAGCCCTCCCAGGGGGCATGGGCTCCCAGATCTGCGTGTGGGATGACAGCAGGCTGCTGGCTAAGGTTAGTACTGGGTTCTTCCCAGCGCTCAGTGCAGGCTGTGCCAGACAGACATGGGTGCTGGTGCTGGCCCTAGCTGCCAGTGGCAGCATGCTGTTATCCTGCACACAGATGTTGGGGCCCACAACCTCCAGGAACAGTCCAGCACAGCCCTGCAGCCCTCCCGGGGGGGGGGGGGGGGGGGGGGGGGGGGGGGCACGGCACAGGTCCCCAGTTTTGTGTGCAAAACAACAGCAGACTGTCGCTCCCGGCAAGCGATAAGAGTTTTGCTTGTCAGCAGTTTGAGGTGCAGTTTCACAAGAACCCCTGCATCCATATCCTTGAAACTTGGCAGGCTTCATGCAGGGCTACCATCCCTGCAATTTTCATCCAAATCAGGCAAGAAATGACAAAGTTATAGGCATTTTCATAATTCCCCCTTATAGCCTATTCTGCTGCAGAGCTTAGTTTCATGCAGACTAATAGGGGGTGCATGTGTAGATGCTGAGACTTTTAGTGAGCAGTTAGTCAACTGTGCAGTAAATGTCTTGGGTAGGCACACTTGGTAAGTACCTACCTTTTCTTCAGGTGTAAAACATTAGCATCAGTTTTCCCCATATGGATGTATAAAAATCATTGGTTCTGCTAGATATGCAGTATAGGAAAACAGACTTCCACTTTTCTTGGAAAGCTATAGCTATCTTCATTATGTTGCTAGCTGGATTTTTTATTTACACCCATCACATTTTGCAGAAGTATTACCATACCTTATGAAAACTGTAACTGTCCAAATTCTAAGCAATGCTAATTTAGTATGGCATAGTTTTATTCATCACCAATGTAACAGCTTCACATAAATATAAGTATGGGCTGAGCCAAACATTTTAGTACATCTTAATTATTTAAAAGCCCCTAAGAACAATGTACTTGGTATTATAGTTCCAGCCCAGAACTACTGCATTTAATCCAATACAAAATAACTGCTCTTAAAGTTTTGCTTCAAAATTAGAGGCACACAAGCTAGTATGGGGTTCAAGCCAAACTTAAATTTCCACCTGGATCCAAGTTGCATCTGACAAAGGTCAGGACATCCATTCCAGGTATAGTTCTACAGCCAAGCCTTTGCACAGTTTTGTCAGCACTCACATCCCCCCTCTTTGCTTTAAGATAGCTTTGATTGGTTTGCTGGCTAGGAAACTAAAAACTCATGTAACAGGGTCTAAACAATTAAATCACTTGGAAGTGACTGAAGAAAAAATTCATTCAAGTTCAAGAATCCAGGTTACCAGCTGAGGAAGTCTGGTTCTTGGGCTGCAGTTACATTTCTATTGACTAAACTGGCTGCTGTTAACCAAGGTTGCCATGTGCTTCCCTTCAGAAGAAGGTCTGTTCCATGAAGCATACAATTTGCAAGCCACATCTCACTCCATTCTGCTTTATACTGCCAGTATTTGTTTATGCCAACTAAGTGCTTTAGAAAGGAAGTCACCTATTTGGCACACGAAGCTTAAAAACAGCATACAGCTAATGCAAATACACTATACAAATGCTTTCTGTCCCCATAACAATCTTGGATAGTGCTGTTTTTTTGTCAGAAGGTCTCGTCACAATAAAGCAAATAAGTTTTAGAAGTGGTCAGAGAACAGGAATTTTTGTACCTCTAATTCCCTACTCCAGAGGTGAAGAACAGAGGCATTTAGAAGATAGATAATTTCATCCAAGACTTAATCAGAACAAAAAACATATATTAAGGCCAGTCCAGTAGAAGCAGAGAACAATTTTTGAGCCTTGACTGAGTCTGTCAGAAGTTGATTATATTAACTACTTAAATACCAAGCTTGACAAAGGGGAAAATAACTACCATAAATTATTCTGGAATAGCTTCTTTTAGAGACATTGATTTATGTTGTTTCCATATGTGGACCTACCATGGAATGACTTGTTCTGGTCTATTTCCCTAGGCGGACAAACCCAGACTTGCCTATATATCAGCACACATATACCAACTCCTGAGTTTGCTTAGGCTAGGTTCACAAGGGGCCTCATAAAGCAAAACAATGAACAGCCTAAGCAAGCAGTATGTCAGGACAAGATTTTGTAGTCAGAGGCTGATGCTATACTTGAACAGGATACATGAGGAAACTGCTTGGCACCAAAGAGGTTACGGAGATGGGGATGGACAGTATTGTTAAGCTGCATTTTTTTGGGTGTTTACAGACATTAAACAAAACTGCGCTTTACTGAAAGAAGCAGCATGTTAGCTTGACCCAGCTCTGCAGTGTCTGTATAAATCAGGCACTTCAGTGGGGCTTTTTGGCACTTTTATCTAAAACTGATTCAATCAGCTATTAGATATAAGCACCAAAAAAGCCCCATTAAAGCACCTGATCTATGCAGACATTAGGTGAGCTGGGTCCAACTAACATGCTGCCTCTTTTGGGCATGCACTGCGCTGGGCACAGGATCATGCAAAGTTTAAAGTAAAGCACCAGGTGGGGGTTTTTTTTCCCCCATTTTGATTTTAACATCTGTAAGCAGCCTTCGTGTCATTTGCCATGGTATCACTTAAGAAGTAAAGCCACGCATAAGAAGCCATGACACAAAATACTTACGTTTCAAAAACCAAACCATACCTTTAATTGTATTCAAGAAGTAACTTATCATCCATATAGTCTGAAGAATCAGGTGCAATTATAACAGATTATCCAAGAAAAGTTTCACTGAAGTAGCAGCTGGCATTTTGTACAAGCTGAAGCTTGAGTGGATTTAAGGTGCCATGCCAAGTAGAACACAATGCAATAACCCATCTGTTACTTCCAGACTGGAAAGTTTTCCTGTATGCCAGTACACCTGGCCAAGTGTAGTTTAGGTGGCGGAAAGGAGGAAGAAGAGAACCTGCCTCTCGTTACATCCATAAGCAGCCCATGAACCAACATAACTCCCATCAAGTTTAAAGCTTGTGTCAAAGTTCAGTAAAGTGTTAGCTGGGTGATCAAAATGCAAATCTACCACTTCTGACTAGGGTAGTCAAAGGAGATGGAAGCATGTACCTAGAGGATACTATTATTTCTATTATTATAACTCTGTTGGATAAAATTTGCCCCATTTATTGAAGAAGACTCTCCACACCACTTCCATACCCGCCCCCACTCCAACTCCAAGGATGCACCAATGATTATTTCCCTGGTATCTTAATGGGAAAAGTTTAAAAACAGCTTCTCATGGACTTGAGGTAGGTGAAAGAAATTTACTGCTTGGATATCCTTTGGAACAGTGGGGCCACATAAGAAGAGAGCTTACACGAAGAAGGAATTCTTTCCATGAAGTTGATTTCAGGAAAATATTGCATGTTATTCTAGTCAAAGCATACAGGTAGACTCCTGAATAAATCCTGTTGTTCAGACTTCTGTGAAGTGTATTAATCTAGTCTCATTATTAAGAGAGAAATATTTTGATATATTAATTGTGGCAACTATAAGAACTTACGAATTGCTATAGTAGGTCAGACCAAAGGTCCACCTAACTCAGAGCCCCTTCTGACAGTAACAAGTAGCAGACACTTTAAACTGGGGGTGGGGAATCGAAGATGCAGCCTATGCGGCCAGATCTGGCCTGCAGAGCCATTTCACCTGTGTCATAGGGTTCCTGGAGGGTCTAGGAATTCATGGATGGGGCCCACCACTGAATTCCCAAGTCCAGAGCCCCACTGGGGACAGACATAAGAAGCAAGGGACAAGCAACAACTGTGACAGCCCAGGGAAGAAGGAGCCCTATGGTCCAGTCAAGCTTGACATCCCAGCTTTAAAGGAAAGTTACCAAAAACAGGGCACATGTAGTGTGAGCCATGCCCCATCATACCAGTCCGGTCATGAGCAGTAGATCACATCCGTATCCTTTATATACAAGAACAAAAATCACAGTGTACCATAATGCACACAGAAGATTATATAGGGGAGAGAGACTTCATTACCACAGATGAAACAGAAGTTTAGCCTTTCCCCATTTCCTCCAAATTTCAGCATTCCTATTGTTCTGACCACAAAAAAGTTAGGAAGATTCAACAAAAAGGTAGCTTTTGGGGGGAAAAAAGCCCTTTATTTCACATCAAGAAACAAATTAAGAAAGGTAGACAGGAACAGTACAACCCTCTTTTATAGGATTTAAAAAAAAAAAAAAAAAAAAAAGCCTCTACACCAAAGCCCCACGAAAAACAATACAAAAGAAATTAAATTACTTCCTTTCACTTTAGAAAGTACTTTTCCAAGCATCAACACCATGCTCCATATTATATTAGGAGGGCCTAGAACAGGGGTAGGCAATGTTTTTCGGCGCGAGTGCCAAACAACTCCAAGGTAGGCATTGTGGAAGGTGTCGGAGTGCCAGCAAGGCAGAAAAACAAAATGAGGGCAAGGGGTAGATGGCAGGATGCCCTGCTTGTGCCCCTTGCCCCCCACCCAAAGCCCCTGCTCCCCAGCCTAGGCTCTGTGGCCATCAGCAACTACCCCAGCTCAGGGTAGCTGCTGGAGCCCAGGCTGCTCCCAGCAGGGTTTGCAGCGTCCCAGCTGCCTGCTGGGAGCAGCCCGGGCTCCTGGCTGACAGCAACTACCCAGAACTGTGCTGGGCTCCGGAGCCCTGGCATCAGCTCCATGCTGGCAGCAACTACACACACACCTAGGGGCAGGCTGTGCTGTCCCGCTGTCTGCTCCGAGGTACATGTGCAGTCACTGCCAGTATGGAGCTGATGCCAGGGCTGTGGAGCCCGGCGTAGCCGTTTGCAGCCTACCCGCTGCTTGCTGTGACTACCCAGAGCCCAGGCTGGCTAAGAACAGCTACACCGGGCTCCAAAGCCCAATCACCAGCTCTGTGCCAGGAGCGGGGGAGAGACCGGGGCTGTGCTGCCTCAGGCCCCTCCCCCACTGCCTGCTCTGAGGCACACCTGCATGGTACAGAGCTAATGCTGGGGCTCTGGAGCCCAGCACAGCTGTTTGCAGCCTCCTGGCTGTAGCCAGGCCTGGCTCTGGGTAGCTGGTGCCAGCTGGGAGCCTAGGCTGCTCCCAGCAGGCAGCTGGGACACTGCAAGCCCTGCTGGGAGCAGCCCGGGCTCTGTCGCTGGCAGCAGCTACCCAGAGCTGGGGCTGGCTGTGGCGTGCCAAGCAAAATTGCCTCACGTGCCATGCTCGGGGGTTGCCCCAGCCTAGAAGTACAGCTCATTCAAAAAAAAAAAAAAAAAAAAAAAAAAAAAAGCTTACAATCTTGAGACAATGAGTAGGATAGATGGGGAGATCCAGAGGAATGTATTGACCTAAAGGTTGAGGGAGGTAAGGGGGATACCAAAGAAAACAACCGACCAACACCACCAAGTAGTATTTGTGTTAATTCCTTCTGTCTCACAGCTACTTAGGTGCTGCGTACATGACCAGAACGCATAGGGCAAGAAGAGAAATACCATTAACCTTTTTCAATAGGTTTCAGTGACTAGCCTGGACAGACCTTGGGTGGCAGCAAACTCACCTGCAGCAGACGAAACAGTATTTTGACAAACGGACTCTACTACAGAGAAACTGACAAGGATTCGATCAGCTTAGTCATTCTATGTGCATCAAGGGCAAAAAAGCAGGTCACACACACGATAGGCTTTACCCATTTTGGATGCATTTCCTTCAAGAACTTGGCTGTTCACACATCTGCTTGGCATCACTGAGCCAACGGTGTTAGAGACCCTACCAGGCCACTGCCACCATTTTAAAGCATCATCTAACTCTGCTCCTTAGCTGACAGGAGGTGGCCCAACATTTGCTAACTTCACTAATACCAATGAAGTGATAAGCATTTGAGATTCCCTACCATAGAGGCAGAAGAGGAGGTATAATAAATAGCCTTGAGGAAAGTGCCCCCCCAAAGGAAAAACAGATACATAGCATGTGCACTGATGCAGTTTACATCAGTGCAGTTTTACCTCATTTTTCACTAGAGTAATTCAACATCAGATTTAATGAAAATTATATCAATACAGACAGGTGAACTCTACATTTAAGTAAATAAACATGGGTGCAGAGATTGCTTACACTGGCATAAAAGCCTCATGCGTCCAGGACCCAAGGAAGAGACTGTACTGACAGGGGCAATCTGGAAACAACTGAAAATAGCAAATGTGTCTTTAAGACCTTTATGGTGCAAGTTAGAAGTCACCAACAAAACCATGGCTGCTTATAAATCCCTTCTAGCCCAAAGAAATGTCTAATCCCAAACTCTTGAGGTCTCTATAGTGATAGTGAGTTCCAGGATATAAAGAGAGAGTGGATAAGAAGTCCTCTATAACCTTAAGAATAAAATCAGGACTCACAAGAGTAACTCAGCAGTTTCCTGCCTTTACTGGCCAAACAGAAAATAACACTGCATAAGTAACATGCTAGGGCAGCATCAGATTTGCTCTCCCTGACCAACTCAATTTTAATTCTTTTTTTCCCTGTAGTCACAGGCAATGTCCAAAGGCTCCAAAGGTTATGTAGTGCCTGCAAGGTATTCAGGGGCTGCCACTAAAGACACATATTCGACATTCAGAAAAAGGAGCACAACTAACTAGCTTATTCCATGTTTTGTATGCCCCAATTTATCACCATTTGTGTCTCCCAGCTCAACTGGAAGTCCCAATCTTTCTTCATATTTTTTTTTTGGCAATCATTTTTTTGTATGCCTCCGAATCCCTCTTACTTCTGACATATGCTTTTTGGGACAAGGACACTAAAGCTAAATACAAGTATGTCACATACAGACATAAGAGAATGAAATGAGACTTTTGTTTCACTATCACTGCACAATGACCTGTCCACAGCAGCACCCAGATCCTTCTCCCAGAAATTAGCCTATTTCTCAGTTAATCTACAACCCCAAAGCACACCTGTAGCATATGTTGCGTCTTCCAATACAAACTGACTCGACAACAGTCAATACTGGAGTTATCTGCCATCATGCTGCCCATTCACCCATTTTTTTTTAGATTGCTCTGAAATGACAAAACTTTTTAAAAATTCAGACTAAACTCATTCTCTCATGTGCAAATATTACTGCTTGTTGGTAACCACCCTTTCTGCATATTTGATTAAAATTAAAAATGGCCTATGCAAGCACTTGTGCGCCCCATCGTGTTCTCCAAGCACCTAAGCCATTAATGATTTAACTCTAGACAAATTTGTAAAGTAGTTTTCTGTAACCTTATTTTACAGAAAACCTTAGAGAAGTGCCTTGCCCAAGGTACTATACAAATCTTGTGGTATATCTGGGTGCATCTGCATGTGCAATTAAGGAGGAGAAAAACTCCGGCACAGTTCACACAGGAGTCAACTGCTCCCAGCGCCGCATCTACCCCAGGGGCAGGCAATTATTTCAGGCGGAGGGCCACTTACTGAATTTTGGCAAACCATCAAAGGCCACATGACAGGCAGCCAGGGGCAGATAACTATTAATTTTGTAAATTTTTTTTAGGGGCCCCACGGACCAGATAGAATGGCCTGGCAGGCCCCATGTGGCCCACAGGCCGCATTTTGCCCACACCTGATCTTCACATACGCTCAGGACTGCAGCACTTTGACCTGGATCAGAGCAGCCCCAGGTTGGCAGGGAGCCTTGGGGGAGAGGGGGCATGGGTCAGCTTGAGCTCCAGGTGACAGCAGGTCTGGCTGGGGCACAAGGCAGCCCCTGCACTGCAGCAGCCTCGTGCCCCAACCAGTCCGTCACCATCTACACATGCATTTCAGCACATGCAAGCACTCCATTGTAAGAGTACTGTCCTTGACAGTACTATCTTATGGCGGAGTTCATGTATTGCATCCTAATACCGGCACACATGTAAATGGTGATGCTTTACTGCTGAGCTTATTAGTCTACCCCACAATAAAGCGCATGTGTAGGTGCACCCTGATACCCAGTTCAGTACCTTAACCTTGAGGTTCTTTTTTCCTCAATCTATGAAGGAGATTCAATATTCAGCTTATAAACAAGTTTATAATTTACTCTTACTTTATTTCAGTTATCGTGGTCCCTTGGCTGACTTTTGTCCATAATGGTACTTTCCCTCCCCAAAAGACTATTGATTTAAAAAACAAAAAAAACCCAAAAGTTTGACTTAGCCTGAACCCACAGGTAAACTAATGTCTCCCTATGCTTGAAGAACATTTGAGTTTAGAAAGGCACAATTTGTTGAAAATGGAAATCTGATGTGTCCCTATTTTCAAAAGAAGACCCCAAAAAACCCCCAAATACACTAAGCAGGGGAGTATAGTAATAATTATTTTTAGTATGTGTTTAATTAGTTTCCTTGGCACTGAAGTACAGCTTGCTAGTCACCAGTGCCAAGAACCACCATCCCACCCCACCCTCTGCATCTTTCAGGAAGCATATTTGCTACTCTCCAAATCCCTGCTGTACCAGCAGATTTAAAGAGGACACTTTTTCTGCTGACAACTCTAGCCACATACTTATGAACTCTTCCTCCTTATGAACTTCCACATGCATACCACCCAGTCCTAGTGACTTTTTCCTCTTTAGATTTATTGATTTGTTTCAGCACCGGACACCTCATCCCTGCCAATACCTCATTTTTATTACCTGAAAAACCTAGCAAAAACAAAATGAAGCACATAAAGAATTTTTATATTATCACTAATAGCTAAGACGTTAGAGTGGTATTGCCCACACTTAGACATAGCCACGCTCAGGCTTGAAAATGCTACACACATTGCCCCAGCCTTTCATCAGTCTAAATGTTGCTACAGCCTATGACACTAAAGGGTCAGAAGCCAGCCCTTGCAAACTGGAATGCCAAGTCTTTGACTATCAGACTTGGTAGTTTGATTTCTATGGAGCCAAGTGTCTGAATCCCCTGAACCACCAGGATATATTGGATGTACCTGTTCCTAACCCTCCTACCACCAACCTTGAAAGGGCTGTGGAATCCCCTGAGGTCTTACCCAAGCAAGAAGCCTTCCAACTGTAATCAAGCAGCCCGAGAACCTCACTTGAAATTAAATCAGTGGTATAATCGTATTACTGCTCAGGGCAGTAGAATGTCACATGCATCCAGACCCGGATCTCTGAGGTCTGGAATGCAGCCTCCTAACTGGAAGGAAATTTTGACTCTGTCCCCCCGAGGAGAATGTCAAACTTGTGAGAGAAAGTCACACTCACAGTATTACTGCCCGTTCCTTTCACCTTGCCTTTGCAAGTCCAGTAGCTAGGCCTTCAAAGCAACATCCTTTTTCTGAAGAAAGTTAAGAGCAGAGAAGGCAGGGGGGGGATGGGGGAGGCTGCAAATTTGGGAACTATCCACACTCCAGAGAAAGCTAAGGGCATCATTAACTACAGCAAAGTTTCCTGGCAGCCAGGAGACCCTGGAGCTCCAGGCGCAGGAAAGCAGTTCGGCGGGACCACCAGCCATGGAAGGTGCCTAGGGTGCAAAGCGAAGGGTCCCGAGCGGTGCCTTGGCACTGCCGCCTCCCCGCACCCCCACGAGAGCGCGGGAGACTCACCTGGTGGGATCTGAAAGTTGGCGGGGAGCTGGATGGTGGTGGTCTGCGGGGCTTTGGGCGCCACGACCTGTGCGGCGGGTGGCTTGGGGCCGGCGGCGGGCGGCTGGGTGGCCGGCACGGCGGCCACCAGCGCGCCCGCGGGCGCCGGCACCAGGCGGGGCTGCGGGGAAGCGGCGGGCACGGCGCTGCCGGGAACCGGGGCGGCCGCGCCGCTCGGGGCCCCCGCCGGGCCGCCCAGGGGAGCCGTGCCAGGGGCGGGCTGCGAGCACGGCCCCCCGCTCGCGGCGGCCGCCGGCTCCGGGGCGCCCGCGGGCATGACCCGCACCGTGGTGCTCATGGAGGAGGAGGAGAGAGGCGGCGCGGCGGGCAGCGCTGCAGCTGCCAAACCACATGGGCATCCATGCCCTGCCGGCTCCGCGGCAGCACACACGTGGGGCCGACCCGGCCCGGCCTCCAGTCAGCAGCGGGCGGGCGTCATGCTCCGGCTCCGGCTCCGGCTCCGGCGGCGCCCTGCCCTGCCCTGCCCTGCCCTGCCCTGCCCTGCCCTGCCCTGCCCGAGCCGGCTGCGTGCCTACCCCCAGCGCCGGCGGCGTGAGGCTGCCCCTGCCATGTTTATGTGGCCACGCGGCCCCCGGGCGCACGCGCTGAGGCTCACGGGCCGCGGCCGGGCTTTCCCGGGGCTCTCTGCCTTCCCATTGGCTGCGCCAACAATCCGGGGAGGGCGGTGCTTTGTGGCGTCACAGAGGGCTGCGTTCCACGTGCCCCCTCCAGCCTCAAGCTGGGGCAGGGAGGCTGGGCGCAGAGGGGAAGGGAGAGTTGGTGAAGCCTTATGCTTTTTCTGGAGTTGGGAGGCGGGTTGTAGGCCAAACCGCTGGGTTTCCAAGAGGAATGCAAAACTCTAAAAAACTCTTGGTTCTTTTATTAAACCAAGTGGAAAATATCAAGAAAATGATGCAAGCTTTCGGGCACACATGGCCTTCTTGAGGCTGAGGGGAAATCCAAGATAGTAAAAGTCCACTTAGGTAGAAAATAAATATCATTTGGCTTTCAAGGAACTCAACATTGGCTCAGATCAAGTCTAGGGAGCATCTTAAGTCCCAGATGTAAGTCTGGGAGTCTGGAGTATCTGGGGGCACCTGAATCCCAAGACCTGCGGGGCTTGGGCCTGCACCTAGGATGCCTGCCAATGGGTTTGGGAGCATGTAAAGTCTCAGGGTGAGAGCCGGGGGTGGAGGATGATCACTGGTTGTAGCAGCATACGTTGTATCTAGAACGATTGAGTTCTGCCTGCTCAACCATTACAGTTTTTGGAACGACTGAGTTCTGCTCAGTTGATATGATTTGGCTGATTTGACCTGGAACACAAAATATATTATTTTAAAAAAAAATCAATATTTATTTTTCTGACAAGGGCTCAGAAGCCAAGAGAAGCCTAGTCAGGCCTGTTCATTAAAAATGGTTACCAGCAGACTCTGTGTGCCTGAAAAAGGGTGTTTGTGCCCAATAGATTGCAAAGAACAATTTTTCCAACTATTTAGTTGGTCTAATGAAAGGTATCACATCTTCCCAAAGAACCTTGTCAGCCTGTGTCCTTAGGCCGACACAGCTGCAACCAACAACCTTAAAAATATTAATGAACCTTGGGGAAAGGGATCACCATTAAAACGTGCTCCTCTGGCAGGCTCTGGTAGAGCTAGGGTTAGCCCCGCAACAAGTTAACCATTGCTTGGCCAAGCTGCATCTGCTAGAGCCCACAAGGTATATGGGAATTGAGAAGATTCATTGTGTTCCAGGCCTGGGCTCTACACCTTCTTGCTTACTTCTGCCTGTTTTCAGAATCAAAATAAGTGTTCACAGTTACCGTTGTATTTCCTCTGCTGGATTATGCTTCTGATGCAGCACCTGGCCCCTAGCTCCTAAAACAGGGTTGGCAAGCTTACCTGGCCCCATAGGCCAGATCAATGGTGCCTGGCCTAATGCAGTGCATGTAACACTCATCTGACCAATCCAGGACACCAGCTCAGTTGGGTGCCATGGGCACCGCAGCCTGGGACCTGGCCCGAATGTGGCACAGAGCTGACTGATGCAACGTGGGTCAATGACACAACATCAAGGGCCATATTATGGGGCTCCATGGGCTGGATCTGTCCCATGGACTGTATGTTTGACACCACTGTCCTAAAAGAAACAGGTGATATTAGTAAAATTTAGCGACAAAAAAAGAGTAGTTGCAAAGATGTAACTAGTGTCCTGAGTCCAACTGCTGCAGCTTCCTTAGCCTGACAAAGGGTTTTTGAACCCGAAAGCTTGCTTAATAACTATTCTCCAACCATTTAGGTTGGTCTAATAAAAGATATCAAATTCACCCAAGGAACCTTGTCTGCCTGAGTCCAACATGAACTCTGTACCTATTCTGAACTTGATGCAGGATGGGAGTTAGAACTGGAATTTGGCCTGTGTTTGATGAGGCTGAGAAGGGAAAAAAAAGTTTGAAGTTATAGGAAAAAATAAAAACTTCTCTACCCTTGTAAATGGAGCATATTTCTTTTAAGTGAAAAACAAACAATGGATTTTTTACAAATAGTTTTCAAAGTGGAAGCATGATTTCTCAACCTCAATTTCTCCATCCTCTTTAATAGAAAGAAGGATACTATTATGAGGCATGTCCATAAAGTAGTAAAGATAAGTTCACAGATAAATTTCTGCAGCCTTAGAGCCTAATCCTGTGAACTTTTATGCACATACCTGTCTTTATACGCAAGCTCAGTGACACTGAATATACGTTTCATGTTAATCACAACTATCCTGGACAACGACCCGCACATCACGACGAGGGACATGCTCAGCTGGGATGGGCTTCACCTGTCCCCCAAAGGTAAGTGTGTGTTTTCTACTAGGTTGGCAGATCTCCTCCGGCGGGCTTTAAACTAGGCTCGTTGGGGGGAGGGGAGTACGAGGGCAGGGAAAGCTGTGGACCACCAAACCATGTGGCACCCACAAGGACAGCCCAGCCTAAAGAAGGAGGACATTGGAAACCTGAAAGCTATGGGGAGACCAGCACTACAGAACAGGTAAGAAACAAGAAGGTAAGAAACAATGGGCCCCTTGGGACTCGGAGCAGGGGAGCAGCAAAGGCACCAGTCGCAGGGCTCAAGTGCCTATATACTAATGCTAGGAGCATGGGGAACAAGCAGGATGAACTAGCGCTCCTGCTTGCACTAAACACCTATGACTTAGTGGGGCTAACAGAGACCTGGTGGGATTCATCCCATGACTGGGCGGTACATATTGAGGGCTATAGATTGTACAGAAAGGACAGGTCGGGGAAGAAAGGGGGGGGGGTGCACTTTATGTCAGTGAGCAATATATATCAACCCTCATCAAGACAGAATCCAAGGTTGAGGAAGTAGAAGGATTGTGGGTTAGGCTACATGGGGGGCAAGGAGAAAGGGATTTGGTGGTAGGGGTCTGCTACAGACCCCCACACCAAGGGGAAGAAATAGATGCGGGGCTCCTGAGGCAACTCTCGGAGACCATAAAAGCTAAAGAGGCGGTAGTCATGGGGGACCTAAACTACCCGGACATCTGCTGGGAGATGCAGACAGCAAGGTCCCATCGCTCACGCAGGTTTCTAACCTGTGTACAGGACCTCCACCTGACACAGGAGGTACACGGTCCCACTAGGGGGAATGCCATACTGGATCTGGTATTGGCAACAGGGGATGACATGATAGGGGACCTCCAGATCGGTAGCCATTTGGGAGACAGTGATCACCTAATAATAGAATTCAACATAAGACGTCAAGTGGGTAAGGTAACTAGTAGGGTGAAAGTGCTAGACTTTAGGAAAGCTGATCTCATTGCACTCAGGCGATTAGTCAAGGACGCACTGCAGAGTAGGAGTTTTGAAGGGATGGGAGCCCAAGAAGGGTGGCTGTGCCTTAAGGAAACGATCCTTCGGGCACAAAGCGAGACGATCCCCGAGCGAGGCAAAAAAGGGAAAGGGGCCAGGAGGCTTCCATGGCTGACCAGAGAAATCCAGGGCAGCCTAAGGGCCAAAAGGGGAGCACATAAAAAGTGGAAACAGGGTGAGATCACTAAAGATGAATATACCTCCTCTGCTCGTGCTTGTAGGGAGGCAGTTAGACGGGCCAAAGCTACCATGGAGCTGAGGATGGCAACCCAAATAAAAGACAACAAGAAATTGTTTTTTAGATATATTGGGAGTAAAAGGAAGGCCCAGGGAGGAATAGGACCGCTGCTAAATGGGCAGAAACAATTGGTGACAGATAGGGGGGACAAGGCTGAACTCCTCAACGAGTTCTTTGCCTCAGTGTTCCTAAGTGAGGGGCACGACAAGTCTCTCACTGGGGTTGTAGAGAGGCAGCAGCAAGGCGCCAGACTTCCATACGTAGATCCTGAGGTGGTGCAGAGGCACTTGGAAGAACTGGATGCCTTTAAGTCGGCAGGCCTGGATGAGCTCCATCCGAGGGTGCTGAAGGCACTGGCCGACATCATTGCAGAGCCACTGGCGGGAATATTCGAACGCTCGTGGCGCATGGGCCAAGTCCCGGAGGACTGGAAAAGGGCTAACGTGGTCCCCATTTTCAAAAAGGGGAGGAAGGAGGACCCGGGCAACTATAGGCCAGTCAGTCTCATCTCCATCCTTGGTAAAGTCTTTGAAAAAATTATCAAGGCTCACATTTGTGAGAGCCCGGCAGGGCAAATTATGCTGAGGGGAAACCAGCACGGGTTTGTGGCGGGCATATCGTGCCTGACCAATCTAGTCTCTTTCTATGACCAGGTTACGAAACGCCTGGACACAGGAGGAGGGGTGGATGTCGTATACTTAGACTTCAGGAAAGCCTTCGATACAGTATCCCACCCCATACTGGTGAACAAGTTAAGAGGCTGTGACTTGGATGACTACACAGTCCGGTGGGTGGCGAATTGGCTGGAGGGTCGCACCCAGAGAGTCGTGGTGGATGGGTCGGCTTCAACCTGGAAGGGTGTGGGCAGTGGGGTCCCGCAGGGCTCGGTCCTTGGACCGATACTCTTTAATGTCTTCATCAGTGACTTGGATGAGGGAGTCAAATGTACTCTGTCCAAGTTTGCAGATGACACAAAGCTATGGGGAGAAGTGGACACGCCGGAGGGCAGGGAACAGCTGCAGGCAGACCTGGATAGGTTGGACAAGTGGGCAGAAAACAACAGGATGCAGTTCAACAAGGAGAAATGCAAAGTGCTGCACCTAGGGAGGAAAAATGTCCAGCACACCTACAGCCTGGGGAATGACCTGCTGGGTGGCACAGAGGTGGAAAGGGATCTTGGAGTCCTAGTGGACTCCAAGATGAACATGAGCCGGCAGTGTGACGAAGCCATCAGAAAAGCCAATGGCACTTTATCGTGCATCAGCAGATGCATGACGAACAGGTCCAAGGAGGTGATACTTCCCCTCTATCGGGCGCTGGTCAGACCGCAGTTGGAGTACTGCGTGCAATTCTGGGCGCCACACTTCAAGAAGGATGCGGATAACCTGGAGAGGGTCCAGAGAAGGGCAACTTGTATAGTCAAGGGCCTGCAGACCAAGCCCTACGAGGAGAGACTAGAGAAACTGGACCTTTTCAGCCTCCTCAAGAGAAGGTTGAGAGGCGACCTTGTGGCTGCCTATAAGTTCATCACGGAGGCACAGAAGGGAATTGGTGAGGATTTATTCACCAAGGCGCCCCCGGGGGTTACAAGAAACAATGGCCCCAAGCTAGCAGAGAGCAGATTTAGATTGGACATTAGGAAAAACTTCTTCACAGTTCGAGTGGCCAAGGTCTGGAACAGGCTCCCAAGGGAGGTGGTGCTCTCCCCTACCCTGGGGGTCTTCAAGAGGAGGTTAGATGAGTATCTAGCTGGGGTCATCTAGACCCAGAACTCTTTCCTGCTTATGCAGGGGGTCAGACTCGATGATCTATTGAGGTCCCTTCCGACCCTAACATCTATGAATCTATGAATCAGTGATTCTAGAATCAATGCCTGCTGTACACAACAGAGAAAACTGATGGTAAGTGTAGTACATAATTACTGCAGAAAAGTGTTTTTCTTCTTTTATGGCAATCTTGGGTGCTTATTTTAACTATGCTAAGTACCACATTTTCAGAAGTGTGTTCAGTTTTCAGACAGAATCTCTTGTGTGTGAAAAGATGTTGAGGGCTCTTTTATTTAAACTCCACCCCCCAAAAAACCCAGAAAAATGCAAAGAATTAAAAGAGGATACAAAACCCATAAAGACACTACAACTAACCATTTGTCTGGCAAAGCCTCTATTAACATCAACAAAAAGCCTATTGCTTGTAAAATAAAGAAAATACAAAACATGAACTGAATGTGTAAGATGATGTGGTGCTGTTTTCCTTGTGTGGAGATAGCTCCTTAACCCAGCCACTACTAGATTTGCCAAGTTGCACTAGGATGAAATTTGAATAGTCCTTTCAGTTTTTCTATTCAGTGCCTTACTTAATTCACTCTACTGCCACATAGGAGGGCTATAACCAGCAGCAGAGGCACTGGTGGAGCTAATCACTCTAGAAGAGAACTCAACAGGTATATATACTGCAATTGAAAGTTTGAGTGAAGTATGTGTAAGCATAATCATCTAGTTTTCATTTAGCTAACACCAATAAAGCAGCAGCTGTATGGACTAACAATCCAAGTAGATACATGCGCTCCCCAGCTCACTTCAGCAGTCTGCACTACAGTTCATGTTGTAACATTTCTACTGACATTTCACTTTGTAAAGCTAGCAACAGTATGCCTACTCAAGTTAGATTCACATCTGCTACAGTGTAGACATACCCACAAAGACAGGGTAGATAAGAATAGAGTAGCAGACTCCATTAGAAAAGCTAGAAGACTAGAGGAGAAAATAGTGTAAAACATCCCACAAGCAGGGCAATCTGGGGTATTTTAGGAGGATTAAAAAGCAGTTTTCTTTCTTTCTCAGCAACCAGAAGAATAGTTATTAGACTCCTGATGATAACTGAAGGGAGAGGCAAAAGAATGAAAAAACATTGACCTTATGCTCTCCTCTTCCAGCAGTTTAGGGGAGAGCTGGATTTAGCTTGTCACACCTGCACATTGTGTCTCAGACTTGAGAATACTCAATTTTAATATCAGTTCTGGCTAAAATTAATCCTCTGACTACTAGCTGTTTGGTAAAATTTCCATCACCCATATGTGAATGAACAGAAGTGAAAGTGTAATGTTGAAAAGGCAGGTAGAAACAGTAAGGTGAAGCAGAGAGAAAAGAGTATGTGATAAGTTTCTGAGAGAGAATTGTTTAAGAGAATAAGTAAAGAACAGAATGTAGTGAGAGAAATGTGAGAGGGAGAAAAAATAACAGACAAAATGACACTTAAGACACTACAAAATACAACATTAAAATAGTGAATACAGCTCATAAGGGAAAGAAGGTAACATAGCAGGAAGTTATTTAAAAATCCAGTATAATTGATTGTAATTGTAACATTGTCGCAGAGCATCCTGCAAACAATAGGAAAGTATTATTGCTTTAAATTACTTGGATCCATGCTCACATTGGACTTCACATCAGTACCTTGTACCTACCAGAGAAACTGATGAGCCAATCAGCAGACCAAATTCACTGAATCCCTGTCATAGGGCCACTGACAATTGGGTTGTGTGTCACCATATATCTTTCAAGCTGTTGGCTTGACACTTTGAATTATGCAGCAAAACATCAAGGGTTTGTTGACAGACAACCACAGTGTACTTACCTGTCAACATAACATTGACATCATCTGCTTACAAGCTACAGTGAAGGTTAAGAGGCTTGGAGTTGTCAAGTGAGCGGATTTGACGTGCTAATCACCTTTGCCCAAGTATAGTTGTGGTGGTTATGTTTTTTCTGGTATCATAGTGTGGCGGAGCACCTTTGGGGTGCTTGCCACATAACAGGGGCTGCAGTAGGCTGGGGCAGAGCCCAGCTGGGAAAGCAGCCAAGCAGAGCCCTCAAATCTCATTCTAAGGGGGGAGGTGTGTGGTGGAGCACCTTTGGGGTGCTCGCTACTTGAGGGCTCTCATGGGCTCCATTGGGAGCCTGCTTTGGAGCAGCAGCTGGGGAAACCTTCCCCTGGTACCATTTAAAGGGGGGAGGTGTGTGGCAGAGCACTGTGGGTGCCTGCCACTTCAAGATCAGAGCCAAGCAGCCAGCAGGTGCTTGACTGAGGCAGCCATTTTAGATCGCTGGCGGCCTATATAAACGGCTCAGTTCCCTGCTGGCTTGGAAGGTAGTAACATCATCTGGCTGCAAGGCTCCATAACATCTTAATTAAGTAAGAACAAGGCATAGCAGATGAGTCAGTTGGGGGGCGTGCCCAAAGGCAAGTGGGGAACCTAGCACTGTGGCTAGGCGGGGGGTCCCACATTGCCACATGTAGATGATACCATGCTGTCATCATGAACTTATGCACAGTTGTAGGGTAGAGGTCTTTAAATCACAGACTTATATGAGCTATTCCAAATTAGCATCAGAAAATAAGCCCTGCCAGATCTGGGTCAACCAGCCATTTACACAGACACATGATAGTCATCTTGCTGTCTAGGGCTATTCAGAATGAAATACAAATGGAGAGAAGAGGGAGAGAACATACAGAAGTGATGTTGCTCTCATCCATGCTGCCAATCAACACACTCCACTTCATTTGGTCAGATGGACACACAATTATCTACTTGAACTAGACAACTCCAGCTGAGGATACTAGACAACTTTTCACGTACCTAACACAGACTATCACTTATCCATACTGACCTTAAACTCCTGCTCAATGCACATGCTAGATAGATTCCTTTAAAATCACAGGAAAGGAATATTTTTTTCACTTTGGATAGATAGTTTAGTTCCTATGGTTATGGGTAAAAATTAGGGCTATGCAAAATTTTGCTGACTGTTTTGTTCCAACACTGTTTTGACTAATTTTGAGGTTGAAACAGCAAAATTGCAACAAAACAAAGGCTGTCGAAGTAGCCTCGAAACAAAATGAGGCTAGTTCAAATGTTTTGAAAGGCTAAACATTTCAGCCATAGGCTGGGGATGGGAAGTCATCCCCAGCGCAAGATCCGGCAGGGAATGGGGGCTTCAGCCCAGCTGAGCTGCTTTCCCCATCCCCCCAGCGTGATGTAGCATGGGGATGGGAAAGCAGCCCAGCTGAGCTGCCTCCTGCCCCCAGCATGATCTAGTGCGGGGGATGCAGAAGCAGCCCAGCTGGACTGCCTCCCACCCCCAGCACAATCTAGTGCAGGGGATGGGAAAGCAGCCCAGCTGGGCTGACTCCCAGACCCTGGCCCGATCTAGCACTGGGGATGGGAAGTCAGCACAGCTGGGCTGACTTCCCACCCCATTGAAACTTCAAAACAGTGTCAAAACAGCCTTTCCATTTCGATGGAACGGAATGGAACAGCTGTTTCAAATCAAAATGAAATTAGAAACGAAACGCTGTTCCGTCGAACTGTTAAAACTCAAGGTGAAACAGAACGGTGCTGTTTCGCACAGCCCTAGTAAAAATGTCAAGCCACAGTTATAACAAAGAACAATTTAATTAGCCAGCCTTCATTTTCCAAGCAGGAGCATTGTTTCCATTTTAGTGGCCTAAGAGTTTATAAGGAGTATAGGATCTCAGAAGGATCAATACAGAAGGAGGATAGGATCACAAGACACAGGAGGTGATAGTGCCTCTTTACTTGGCACTGGTTAGGCCTCTTCTGGCATGGTTTGTGCAGTTCTGAGCTCCGCATTTTCAAAAGGACATGGGGAAGTTAGAGAGGGTCAAGAGGTGGGCAACAAAGATAAGAAAGGCTTTGAAAAGCAAGTCATATGAGGAGAGACTGAAGGAGTTAGGCATGTTCAGCTTGCAGAAAAGGCACTTAAGAGGGGACATGATAGCAGTCAAATACCTGAAGGGCTGCCATGAAGAAGGAAAACATCTTTTCTCTCTTGCTGCAGAGAGGACATGGACAAATGGCTTGAAATTGCAGCAAAATTAGTTTATTGGGAAAATCTCACTGTTAGAACAGTGAGGCAGTGCAATAGACTGCCTAGGGAAGTTACAGACTCTCCATCACTGAAGGTGTTTAAGAAAAGGCCACTGGTCAGGGATGATCTAGGTGTAGCTATGACTGGCTATTTCCCATGCTTCTGGGCTTTGTTGGTTGTCTCTGTCCTTCTCTCCTCTCCCACCCCCACACACTTTTTTTTTTCTTCTTTATACATCAGGGTGTTTTGAAGCCTTCCCAGAGGCACTGGCTGTTAGGTACAGCCAAGGCTTGGGACTTTGGGGTATGCCAGTGCTCCTGCTTGGACCAAAGCTGGAGGTTCCTGGCTACAGGGTCTTGCCCCACTGCTCAGGGTCAGACTGATCATCATATTTGGGATCAGGAAGGAATTTTAACCCATGGTCAGATTTGTATGGACTGGGTTTTTTTGTCTTCCTCTACAGCAAGGAGGAGCATGGCCCTCTAACCCTGGACCTCTTGAGCATTTATTGACAACATTTTATAGAAGCAAGACATTGGCTCTTGTGGTTCTCCTGCTTTACCTGTGGCAGGTTAGGATGTTAGGTCTATGTTGTGTCAGGGTTATGTGTTACGCAGAGTTTACGTTATGGTTTGAATAGGGATGATCCTGCCTAAAGCAGGGGGTTGGACTAGATGACCTCTGGAAGTCCCTTCCAGCAATACTTCTCTATGATGCCATAACTCTAGGTAAGGATATTATTTTTGTTACAAGCCTAGTCTCCTATGGCCTTCACTCAGAATACTACAACCTCCAAATGTTTACACCTGAAAATTCTGTATCACTGCACTTTTTTGGCCAACAGAGTAGCTGCTGATCAATATTGGAGGAGCTTTTCATAGGTTGCTTCAGGAGTATCTAGTCACCCTCACTCCTCTTCATGCTTGGTGAATGAACTTTATTGTATACTAGCAAATTGCTCATCAGGAATGACAGGGGAAGGGGAGCTGGCAGGGATGGAGCCCCACATCCAGCCCTGCACCCCCCTTCCCCCCTGGTTTAGGTCTGACCCTGTCCCTCCTTTCCTCCTCTCTGCTTCAGGTCCGACCCCACTCCACCCCACTTTGGGTCCGCCCCTCACCCTGCCTCAGTTCAGGTCTGATCCCACTCCACCCCCTCCACCCACTTTGGGTCTGACCCCGCTCCCCACCCTGCTTCAGGTCCCCCCCTCCTTCTCCCTCCCCTCCGTTTGGGTCCAACCTTGCTCCTCTTCCTCCCCGCCTTCAGGTCTGACCCTGCTATGACAGAGGGGCTCCCACTTTAAAAGGAGCGGGGCTAGCTGAGAAAAAGTGCTTGTGCAAAATTATTTTTTTTGCCTCTGTGGAGGTGGGGCAGAGGGAATCACCACACTGGAGGCTGCAGGAAGAGGTGGGGCCAGCAGAGGGGAGCCTGCCTTTCTTCAGCTGGCCCTGCTGCTTGTAAAGTGCTCATGCCAATTTATTTTTTTTGTCGCGTGAAGGTGGGGAGGAGGGAGCCGCCACACCTGAGGCTGCAGGAGGTGGCGGTGCCAGCAGAGCTCCCATTTTAACTCAGCCAATTGGCGCATGTGCAGTTGGGCAAAAGTGTTACAGACAGACAGACAGGCAGACTAAGCCTTTTATTATATTAAATAATTAACAACCCATGAATTAACTCATTTCATATTCATTTAAAGGTGTCCTCTTTACTTCTCTTTACTAAGCCACAAGAAACTCTTGCTGTAGATGCCAGCTCTCATGTCTGTCTTTCTCAGAAGCTGCAAATCTAAACCATCTTCCATTGTTTCTCACCCAGCTGATGATCCATGGTGTCTCCTAGGTGTCAGGAAATAAAAAACGACCGACCAATCCGCATACATCTGCCCATGTCACAGTAATGCACTGATCACGAAGAGTTAACAGTGGCAGTGCACTACACTACACATGCGCAGTAAAGCCCCGGCCCTTTGTTGTAAACCAAGGCCGCATTGGCTGAGGCCAAGGGGCAAAATTGCTACATAACTTACGATTGGCTTCTTCTAAACACTGCCCATTGGCCGACCTAAAATTATACCCACTTGGCAATTAGTGATTGACTTGCTAAACATACAGAGGTAAGAGCAGTTTCCGCCTTCGTTGGAGAACTCCGTACACATCCCGGAGTAAACTTGGCGGACTGATCACCCACCAACAACTCCCCGTCACCGGTCGTACCTGACGTAACCCCGCCTGGTGCACAAAACCGAACCGACCCGGCTACCTAGTCTGTAACCGCTGCTTACGTTTGTAACTGCAATCAAAGCCAGCTTCTTCCTACGCTGCATACATCAGCGGCGTAAGTAAACAATCTATTTGTAAACCATACGCATCCGTGCCTAGTTCCTCTCCACACATCGAAGTACCCAACCTGATGTGGCAGGCACCTTAAGAGGGCCCGCCTAACTAGCCACCCCTCGCGGGGGGGAATCTCAGAAAGCGTCCACGACACTAGGGAACACAGAGACATTTATTGAGCCTTCAGAGGTTATGTCATAGTCTCATGTTCAATAGGTTTTACTTCTCACAACCCCATAGATAAAATGACAGTAACTTGCCATATTACTTAACATTTTCCACAATTTAAATTAAGATTTTTAATCTGACAGTGACCCTTTTACAACAGTTATATTTTATAATTTTGATTGAGCGTGCACAGCAAAGGTTTTTGTTGGAGTAAGACATGCTTAATGTTTGCCTTAAAGTTTTTCTTTTTAAATGAAGGGGACTTGGCAGTGCTTCTGACTTAATTTTATGTATGCACACAATTATAACAATAAAGAAATTGAAATGTATTTGAAGAATCAACTTCACTAGAGAAACTAAAATTAGTATATATTTATGGAAAAAAAATTAACATTGCTAGATTTACCAACATTCCAGATTTAAGTGACAGTCCAAATTCATGCCAGAGAACCTGAGGTCTTTAGGGAAGAAGTGCTTAAAGAGACAGCAAGTTAGAGCAGAAAAATCTGGAAACAAAAGAGATTCCATACAAAAGAGACAACACCCATTTAGTCTGAAAAAAAGAGGATGGAGAGAAGAATGAAAAACAGGTATTATGCCAAAGATATGGCCAGCTGGATGCATAACTACCCATTTGTATATCATCTCAGCTTTTTAACTTCAAATCTGATGTCACAATATTCTCTCACCTGTCTCTCCTTCTTCCGTTTCCTGTTCTGACTTATGCAGATGGACTTCTCTTCTGGACAGTCAGGCTGGTAGATGCCAAACTGAGTATTAAATTTATGCAAGTTTATAAACGTCAAATTAATAGATCAGCCATAATAGTGTAACTTTACCTTCAGATAAAATGTTTAAAAATACAACATGAAAAGAATTAAACCAACACTTATATAAAATTCTGACCTAAGCTAAACAACACACGTGAACATTCAGAGTTAAAGATAATGATCAGAAGCTTGATTTAGCTGAGAGCCAAGACAGTTTACACTGCTGTACTCTAGGGCAGCTGGCCCTTAGCAGCAGAAGTCTGCCTGGAAATACACCTATAATTCTTGCTGCAGTAAATACAAGAAGCCACCTGGTGCTGCCACTGATACGGTTTGCTGAGACATTAAGGTGATGGAATCATGAGCACCCTCACTGGTTGGGCTTGAAGTGAGGAGCAAGAGTGATGGGATAGGACTGTTGGACAAGGTAAACAAGGAGAAACCGAGGGGGAAATAGGATAAAGAATAAAAGGAAGGGAAATAAAAAATAGCAGGAATAAGGAAATTAGGTAGCTGAAAGGTGCCTAATAACAGGAGAGGTACAAATAAAAATATACCTGAGAAGAAGCATGTAGTGCTAAATGATTACCTAGGTACAGATACATGTTCTCAATTAAGTACTGGCATGATAGATTTGTCAAATTTTAAAAAGTTAAAAATAGTACTAATGTACTAAGAAAAATACCATCCCCTATCTGGTACAAACCACTGATCAAAGGAAAGGGGTCTCTTGTCACCCAGACAGCAGTGCCAATCCACGTGCTGTGGCTTCTTTGACAGACAAAAAAAGGCAAGCTGTGCAAAGGGTTTGGACAAATGTAACAATACGTAGGCAAAAGAGCCAGTCAGAACAAATCAAAACTTTATTTAATTCTTAATTTTTATTGGACTACATATGTATCATGCTAGTAAAAGCAAACAAATATTAGACTTGCAAAAACTTACACAAGAAGAAAACCTGAAACCTTTAAATAACTTGTACAGAGATATGCCAAATAGCTTGGTGATAATTTGTGTACAGGAAATGTGCCAATGCCTTTGAATACTGAATACACATTAAACTTGGAGGAACAGCAAAATGCAAATATATTCCTGTATGCACATGGTAGTGAATACAACAAGCACACTGGATTTAACACATCTGTAACACAGTTTAAGAAAACTAATGTATTCAATAATTAAATAGATAAGATTATTCAGCAATGGTAAACACTGTCAATTAGCAGCTGTTACAACTCCAGAAACATTTCAATAGCAGCTATCTTCTTTTCGCTGAAATTTAAATACTTTTCTTCTTTTTCTTTTCAGATTCTTCTTTTTCTTTCTCTATTTCAGCAACTTGTGATTCGATGTCCTTTGCACTAAAAATCTGAATGGGACAAAGTACAGTATAAGTGTAAATAATGTAGATTCCACATGCAATCCTATAATTCAGGACTGTTCAACTTCAGCAGGGCTGGGGGCTACTAGGGGCCCAGGTCCTCCCCCAGCACATGGCAGTGGGAAAGATGGCCAGCAGTTGAATAGCTCTGGTATTATCTGTAAAATTCAATTCTGTATTACAATTCTAAAATGTACTACTAATGCATTATAAAAGTTTGGAAAACTATCTGAATTACAAATCAATAATCAGATTTTTGTTGTTTTTTTTCACTTTCTTTTATTAAAGTAAAAAAGGGAAGTTATCAGTAACTGTAATTTTCCACACACACACATTCTCCCATACAGGTGACCTCAGCCACTAAGCCATTTGACCAAACACATTTTTGTCTTAGCAGTTTGCGCACAAGAGCACCTCAGCCCCTTCCCTCCACGAGGTAAAGGATGGAGTGTCTATCGCTGCTGTAACTGACAGGAAACACAGGAGAGTTTCAAAGAGAGACTGAAGGAAATGGGTGAGGAAGGCAAGGTTCAAAAGTGCACATGGATAATTCTTCTCAAAAGAAGTCCAATTATTGGGAAGTAACTTTCCTTTCTCCTTTGAATAGCTGTTCTCACATACAGACATTCTCACCTGTGGGTGATTCCAAAAGCAGTGCCCACAAACACCTGGAGATGGGACTCCAGAGTCTCTTCAGGCACAGATTCCCTGAAGTACCGCTCTAACACAGCTGATATCATTTGGGGAATCCTCCACAACTGTATAGGGCTTAGTGAAAGTATCGTCTGCACTCCCTGTTAGTACTCTGCCAATGTTTGATGCAGAGACTATGACGGAGGAGGCAGCAGAGGTAGCCAGAGCCCTGGCAGAGTACACTCACATTATGGAAAAAGGGTTCACCTTAGCCAATGGGTAACTGAGTCTAGTATAACTGGAAACCCAGTTGGAAAGACTTCAGGAGGAAATAACTGACTTTTTGGATCTCCTGGCTATAGCCACAAATAGGGGTGGAAACCTCCAAAAGAGTTTGGTCCTGTGCAAAAAATATATCAGAGCCCTCTTCACATTCAAACTGTGAAGAACAGCCTCAGTCTCTAAATCATGCGGCTTTGGGGAAAAAGACCAATCACAGAATGTATTGGCTGAGGTGGAATTGGCAGGAATCTGAGACGGGTACAGAAGGTCCTATACAGAGGACTTGCCGATGCAAGGGCTTGCCCTATACATTAGGACTTGGATCTCACTAACTTGGTGGTGATTAAGTCCACCAAACTAGAAGACCATTTTCACAGACCTATAATGGAATGAGTGGAAGATGCCACTGGCTTAAACAGGGGTTGGCAACATACAGCACATGGAGCCATTAAATCCGGTTTGTGGAGTCTGAGGGCTTTGCTTGTGCCTGTGCCCAGACTGGGGACAGGTAGCAGTGGCAGTGAATCTTTAACAGCTTGTTAAAGATTGCTGACTGCTGGTTTAAATGGTACAGACATTAGTGACAAGGTTCAGACCATATTGAGGAATTGGGTCCTTGGTGCACTAGAAGGTATTTGCCACTGTTTTTAGAAGCTTCAGCATGACAGCATGAAAGAAAACTAGCCAGTTTTTAGCTGGAAACAAATGACCCTTAAAGGAGAGGTATCAGGGGCCCTTGGGTCCAACAAGGTAGTCTAAAGTCTAGGATACTTGGAGTTGATGACATGTTAGACACCATGAAAATAATGAAAAAGCAGGTGCATGTTGCAGATGCCCTCCTGATATGTTAGGATGCTCCCAATGGGGATGGACCAGACATACGCTAGCTGTCAGAGCCATCTAGGATCCAGGTGGTCAGATGGATTGACCATAGGTCTTGGTGGTATACTCAGTCATCATTCTGAGAGAGCAGGTTAGGGAGCAGAGGTAGGAGAATGCAAACCTGTGCTGATAAGAGCATAAGATCCTGAAACCCAGATGATCTAGGTCAGGCTGGTGCTCTCAGAATGATTCAGGCTCAGTCTTATTGCACTTTTATAACTAGTAGAGGAATATAATAGGCCCTTATAGTACAGCATCCTAAAGGCACTGGAAAACCAGCCCAGTTTGAGGCCTGCCTTGGAGTAGAAAAATGGATACTTTGTATTCTGCCTCATCACAAAACAAGGCTATTTTCAGAAAACCTCACACCAGGAAAAAGCTGGGAGAGAGCAGAGTCTTTGTTCTCCCATTTGTGATGTACTGTACTCAAAAAATCCATTGTCTCACTGTGAAGGCCATACAGGTGAACTCCTGAAATGTGGATGAAATGGCAAATGCCACAGTTGGGTAGATTCCTTGTTGAATAGGGAAGACCTGGTGCCTCCTGCTTGCTTACAGAATTCATAGATGTAGTACTGTCCATCAACATTTGTAAGTAGAAGCTCTCCAGATGGATGGTAGGAACACTGTGAAAGTCTGTCCGACTGCTCTCAGCTTGAGCACATTTACTTTAAGGGCCATATGAGGGGCTAAACTGCATTCTGTCAACATGTGCTGCCCAACTGATTTGAGGCATCTGTTAACAATGAATCTATGGGCAATCATGGCTGAAGAGTACTCCAGCTCAGCCAGGTGGTGGAGAGGAACTGATGAGCAGGGTATGCACTTTGCCTTTATCCCCTCAATCTGAGAAGGAGGCCTGAGAGGAAGAGCTAAACCACTCAGCATGAGTACTGCTAAGGTTAAAAAACAAAAACAAACCTTCAATCAAAAGGAACAGGAGCTGAGTCTATCCACACATCAGATGTATGTTTCTAAACCTGAGTAGTTGAGACAGTTAGAGATGACCATTTTCCCCAAAAGAATTCATAAGCCGGATATTGTGAAAAGCAACTTCACTATGAGCAACTTCACTAACACTGCAACTGCAAAAGATAACCTAATGTTCACACTGGAACTCGACTATTTTTTAAAGCAGATTGTCACGTTGTGTGATGGCTTTGTTTTCTTGGGTTGAACAGTAGTAATTAAATGAATTCAGCAGTCAGTCATTCAGACCTCTAGCTGGAATAGATTTCCTTTCATTCCTTATATATATTTACTCAAGTCTTCAGACTGACTAGGGGTGTTAGAAATATGTACATTATTACTGTAAGAAAACAGAACATACAAGAATAAAGCCCTGTTTACTACCCCTTCTTTAGAAAGCGGGGTGCCTATGGCACAGGGTGACCTTTTCCTTTGAATGTTATATCACCCAGATAACAGGAAAGAATATTATGAGTCAGTTTCATGTGTGTAATGCATGACGTTCTCTTTCAAATAGTGATGATGTGTTTTCAGTCCCCAGAAGCACCACGTCCTGGATAGCTCCTGCTGGGTTCCACTTTAATAGGGCCTTACAGCCAAAAGCTTATTCTCAAATGTTGTACTTTCTATCCCCCTGTCTTTGATTATGCATATAGATCATTTCTGGCTGAACTACTAGCCAGCAACCTTAAACTGGCAAGTTATAATTTGTTTTCATGCATTCTGTTTGAAGATAAATCACTATTTGAAAACATGGGTTTTCTGAATCTGAAAAGGGATCTATACTCCCCCTTTTTCAACCCCATGTTTTAAACAATCAAAAGTATGAGTGAAGTATGGTGAATTTGCTGACTCTGACCTGCAAAGAAAAGCATATTGATTTTAACTTTTTACTTTTTTGTGATAACTAATAAAGAACAATCATATGGTTTTATTTCCCTCTTCTCTGCCCTTCAAAAATCTTCTCTCTCTTATTTTTAGATTAAAAATTCAAACTCTGTCCAAGCTGGAAGAAAACAGGGGGACCAGAGCATTAGTGAAATCATATAAACATCAATAATGCTGAAGTGGAGCAAAAGAAAAACACTTATCCTAAACTTTTCACTCATAGGAATCTAAAGCACTATTTAAAATGTGTTGAGAAAAGATAAAACATTTCAAAGTTCAAGGGCTTGATCAAGTCTTTCTGAACTTTCATGGTCCGCCTGACAGTTAAATGAATGTAGGCAAAGAACCAATTCTTCAGTAACACTTGGAAGAACTTGCACCATTTACAGTCAGCTATCAAAAGAACACTGATACTCGTATTAAGCTCAAGAAGAGCTTTGCTCAAAACACAAGAAATCTTTCATATAATAAAGGATAGCACTCCTCTGATAGAAGGATTTTTAATTCCACTTGTGAAGAAAACTCAGTGGGCTTTCTTTTTTTGCTTGGGTTTTTTTAAACATACACACCCATGAACACACACTACCAGCAAGTCACAAACTAAGTAAGCAGCCATGTACTTAAGTCCCTGGTGAGGTTCAACTCAGTCAGCATTCTGTGAAGACAATTAACACTAACAGCACCACCATGTTCAGCATCCTTGGGGGGGGGAAGGACAGGTGTGCCCAGCTTTTACATGATAGCCTAATGGCCAGAGCAGTCACCAAGAGAGTGGGAGTCCTAGGTTACAGGATTCTTCAGCCTGCTTGGACTGAAACCCTTATTTTGTCCCAGGAGAATGCCACAATCATCTGGCTACAGGCTAGGCTGGGGGTGCTAGAATGTGTAAATCCTGAGTTCTGATCCCCATTCCCAACTGGTATGAATTTTGTAGTAGTCATCATAAAATGTGGAGTCTTGGGAATAGGGACCAGAACCCAGGACTTTCCCCCTCTGATAGCAAGGTCCTCATCACTGGCCTAGTGAATCAGACTCCATCTTGATTACTCTTGTTCTGGATTCTTGTGGCCCAACTTCTACAGAAGGGTGAAGACTAGGCCTGGTAGCTAGAACATAGTCCTGAGAAATCAGAAAGATGAGTCTGAACGCTCATAGGCTGAAACAGGTCTACAACCCAGGTCTACCACTTCCTGGGCAAATGCTCTAAACACTCAGCTACAATGTAAGAGTCAGGTAGGCACACATCATCACCACTGGTAGATATGCTTCAAAAATAGCAAGCCAGTCACATCTACGTGAAAGGATGATTCAGGTGCGTACGCCTATGTGGCAGTTTGTGGTATGAATTTTTTCATATAGACCCTAACCTGAGTCCAAGAGACAAAGAATTTCAAACTTCAGCATTTGCTGTTGGGTGGCTTAGTGTCCTACAGATCAAAACATTTTTACAAACCTTGTGCTTTGGAATGTGTTCTGCATGACATCTTCAAAGGGGAGTCCTATGTTCACTCAGTATCCTGCTACAAAGCCTCTCTCTTCTGCAGAGAATTGTGGTTTGGCTACCTGCAATGCCCAAGAAACTATTTTCTAAATGTATATTGACTGGGGAAAAGTAATTAACTAATAAAATGACAGATTTCTTTTTTGAAGCTCAGTCTTTTGCACGACTAAGTTCTACAACTGAAAAATATAGAGGTGCAAATATTCTAAAATTTATAAAAAAGTATTTTTAGGGTAAAAAAAAAAAATCAACATGGCTACTTATCCATTATCAAACATGGATTTAGGGGAGAGGTTGGGATTCTTCCAATATAAACTAATAACATGAAGAGAGAGGTATAAGGGTTTTCATAAGACAAGAAAACCAGTATGAATAGTAGTAGTATGAACAGTATGAAACTTGTTGACCAGTAGGAATAGGAATAAAGGAGGTCACCTTTCTGTGCCTAGAGGGAAAACAGGACTAGAGTGTCACAACCCAAAGTTGTGATTTTTTGTTTGTGTGTGTGCTTCAGCACTGCTAAATTATTTCCCGCCATTTTTGTTGCTTTCTTTGCACGGTAGAGCTCTCTGCTGCTAGAGACAGCTCTGGTGCAACGGGGGATTTCCTGCCAAATTACAGATTCTTTGCAGTGTGCATTCCTTTTGCATCGTAGTGATGCTCGCCGCAAAGAAGTTTCCGCCATTTGTATTAGAGTCCACGCCATGTTATTGGCCGACTGCTAATTTAGGCACACGTGGCGGCTAGCGATTGGCTTGCTAGCCGTACATAAGGCTTGGGTAGTTTCCGCCCAAGTTGGAAGACTCCAATAACACCGGAGGAGGGAGGAGAGAGAGATGTTCTGTGTGAAGATCTCCAAGCGCTGTCGACCCTCGCGGACCTGGTGCGCCTCCCCTAAGCAGGCAGAGAGAGGCAATAGAACCGAGCCTACGGAGCTTTCGCTTCTCACCTCTCCCTGTCGCCGAGCACAATCCTGGACGTATCCCTTTCCTATAATTTCGAACCCTGCGGAGCCTAGCAAATTCCAGGGAAAACTTATCGGACCCGCGGAGCCTGAACAGCTCCGGGGAAACTTTTCGAATTCAACTTGACCGGACCCACGGAGCCTAGCAAACTCCGTGGGAGCAATCGTTTTGTCAGAGTCCTCCAACGAGGGTTCAAGTGGGAGCTGTGCCTGGAAACTTATCCAGCCTACACCAATACCATCTTTGGGTGTAAGTAAACAATCTTTTCAATCAACTGTTATGCCTCCGTGACTAATTCTAACTCGCGTGCACAAGACCATCCCACGGTTTCTCCCAACCCACGTGTCCGGGCTGACGGCCACAGCCCGCGTGCACCGGAGACGGGTCCGGTACGACCCCGGTTCGCCCCCGGCTTGCCCATGGTGGCCAGAATGGGATCGGAATCACCGCCGCGCCTGGCGACGAGGGCGGGCTCGGGGCCCGGCCCGCACATAGAGGATGAAAAAGTGTTTGTTTTGAACTTCCATTTATATGATTTCTTTTGGTTTTTTATCATGTTTCCTTTTTCATATAACATTAGAATTTTCTTAACTTCAGCCAAAAGGATTCAGAAGTTAGGGCAACCATTTATCACGGGTGACCACCAGTATCTGGGGGAACGTTTGTTCACCAGAGCGCCCCTAGGGATGACGACTAGGTTGAATGGTCATAAACTACTACAAGACCGTTTCAGGCTGGACAGAAGGAAGAATTTCTTTACTGTCCGAGCCCCCAAGGTCTGGAACAGCCTGCCGCCGGAGGTGGTTCAAGCGCCTTCACTGAGCACCTTCAAGAGCAAACTGGATGCTTATCTTGCTGGGATCCTATGACCCCAGCTGACTTCCTGCCCTTTGTGCAGAGGGCTGGACTCGATGATCTTCCGAGGTCCCTTCCAGCCCTAATGTCTATGAAATCTATGAAATTTATGTTGCTAGTATAAACAAACTCCAGTATTCAGAATTTCCTGCTGGATTAGTGGTCAATTTTAAAAAGCCAAAATTATCCAATCAATTTTTAAAAAGAGATTTGCATCATTACCATATATTACCAAGAAACCATGCAAATCAAATACTCAGTACCAAAGTGCAGGGAATTTATTCTTTAAAATCCCATAGGAATAAAGCAGGAGCCAAGGATGGCTCTTGCCATCCATGGATTCCAGGATATCTTAAACACTACAGAAAAACATCGTAGAGATTAGCAGGGATGTTCCACAGTTTATTTTGGGGGATACTCTGTCCTGTCATGACAGAATAACACTGGAGAAACTTTGTGGAGAATTTTGCAAAGATTCTCTCTCTGGACACAAGTAAATCTGTAGTGATTTCAAAGGGAACATTTCAAAAGGGCAGCAGCTGTTCTAATTGTTATGTGTGGGCAAGTAAGGACCAATATAAATTTAGCAAGAGACTGAATGAAGCAGTCTCTTTATCTACACGGTGTGAGTCTGACTGCAAGAAAGGAGGATGAGCTACTCAGGCTGCAATGATGAATGCCATTTTGCAGAAGATATATTTAGTCAGTGGACAAGCCATCGTTTATCTTAATCAGTCAAAATCTTTTGACTGCATTCCCAAGATTTGCCTCTAGATTTGCGTTTCTTCAAGGTACAGCAGAAATAACTGAAAGCTCCAATATTCCAAAGAAACCTTGGCATTTGGGACTAAAGACTGAATTTTACATCTTAGTACCATTTCAGACAGCTCAAGTAGTTATTTAAGTTTCTTTAGAAAAAGATTATGTATGCTTGTATGTCAAGAATTAAAAATGGAGTTGTTCATTGCAAATGAAATGAAACACAGCATAAGTCTTATTTTCAGTTTACATTTTTGAGCCAGGAGTCTGTCTTTTCCATGAAAACAGCAACTGTGAAGAAGTCACGATATGTTTCTAGGAAGGATTACATTGTAAAAATGGTTCTCTAGAACTGTACAATAATAAAAGTTACTTTTATTTTTCAACAATTAACTTAAAATAGTATTTTTCTCCCCCCAGCACATGCACACACGCGCGCGCACACACACTTTTGCAGGTTTCCTCAAAACTGTTTTCCCCACTGAAAATCCCCAACACAGTTTCTTATAGTATATTATAAATTAGCAGCAGGTACTATAGCTCACAGCACTATCAATCTACAGGGACACAACAGAAGTCACATAACATTTTACCACCAGATGTTAGGGGACACTTCATACATCAAGCAGAAATGCACAGGTGTCAACTAGAATACTTTTTGTCAGAAGTTATCTTTTTATTCCTATTAAATCAATAACTCATACCTGCAGTGGTTGATTTCTCCTGATTATGGCAAGTTCAATGTTTTTTCCACCAGACTGCACAACCTAGTGTACAATAAGAACATCAAAACAAGTATGTTTACAAAACATTTTGTGTTTTCATAACGTGAAGAAATACGAGCTTTTCTCTAAAGCTTTATTGTATATATTGAATTGGATCACTTACTTCTAGCAAAGCTCTTATTGCTAATTTGATAGTTTCCCTGTCAGTTGCTATAGCTTCTTCTTTGTAATTCTTTTCCAAAAATTCTCGCACAGCTTTAGCATTGCGACCAATTGCATTAGCCTGTTTAAGACAGACAGACAAGAATCATACTTCATTACAGCTTTGATTTATCAATCCCCCTACCATTACTATGCAACATGCAATTTAGGTTTTCATGTTTGCTGAAAAAAGATGTTCTTTCACTATTTGCATGTTGAATACCACATTTTCAACACCTTCCTCAGACCATTAAGTTTTTTACAGAAAAGAAGTAAAAACAATATAATAAAAGCTTGCTAATTTGAAACTGTAAAAATATTGTGAGTGGTGCCAGGTATTGAGGTAGCTGAGGATATGAATATATGAGAACAGTGGTTTTCTAAACTCTTCATATAAGAATCTCTTTTTCACACCATGCTAAGAGCTTCTCCTCCCTGAGGTCCTCTTCTTATTTAGCAATACTGAAGGGACAAGATGTTCAAGACCCCTTGATATCTGCTTGTGACCACCAGGCTGAGAATCTATGTCATATGTTTTCCCTGAAAAAAAGTATTCTGAGAAAGCCAAGCAAGTCAGAGACGTATTCTGCAAAGCAGGATCACATTTAGCAATTCAATATTTTGCCGTGTGGAAGCCAAGAAATTCAATTTCAAGAGAAACTTCTGATATTCAGTTCACATTTCTTTGCATCAAACAGAGAAAAATAATGCAATGGGATTAAGGTGAATAAAATACAAAACGTTTCAGTCCTCCTTACAACTTCTTTGCTGCTGGTGAATTGGATGATGTACCTAAATAGTCTCATGTGCAAAAAGCTAGATACTTAGTGATAAAGCTGTTAGTTTTTCCTGTCACAGCTTGAGTACTATCAGTGCAAATATCTACAGATGGTATTCCCTCCCTGTGTAGTGGAGAATAAAAAAGACAGGCTTTGTATATGGAGCATTCATGTTCAGAATGAACAAAGGTTAAAAGTTATGCAGGAGGTGGCATATCTGTAACGTCATCCCATTTGCATTAAGTACTGAATCTCTTGAACTCTTCTAAACATCTGCTTTTGAGCATCTGCACCCATGTCATGAATTTGTTAGCTTACTATATCATTGGAAGTATATGCAGCTTTAACTTGACTGCCAGCAACTGATCTCCGTATAAAACTTTGATAACAAAGGACTCAGTCAGCATTTTCCCAGTTACGAGGTTTGGCATCTTTCACTACTCAAAATAAGAAAAACATCTTCAGAAGGTTGCCATGTTTACAACATTGCCATTAATAAAACAGCCTGATTCTGTAAACACACAAGGTTTCACCACAAGAATCCAAATGGCTCAGTGCTCAATCCATTTAAAATCCATATGCGTACCCCAGACTCCTTTGCCAGCTATTGCAACAACTCCTTTGAAGTACTGTGTTATCTCATGAGCCTGCTGACGTGTGTTTTGGTCTGAGTTCACTAGAGAGGAAAGTCAGGATGCATGAAGCAGATTTACAGGACAGGGAAGAAACAGATGGTGTTTAGGACTGCCCTGCTTTCTGAGTCTAAAGAATAGAGCAGAGACCATGGACTGCAATCCAATTAACCTCCCTTGAGGAAAACGTTGGAGCATCACAAGCAGGTAACAGGCAGGTCCCAGCACAGCAGGGAGACTGAAAAAAAAATAGGATGGGCACCTAGCTGAAGAACAGCAGCAAATTCCAAAGCAAAAATGCTCCATTAACAGCATCAAGTTATCTCAGCAACCTACATTTAAAAAAAAAAGAAGAAAAACTAAGAAATTAGAATAAATGGAGTGGTTGGGACTGCTGCTTAAATCCTACCCACAAATTCCAAGGCCAAGAACCTCAGTGTTAAAACAAAAGGAAAATAAAGAAGAACCAACATTGTGGGAAGAGTAAGAATAGCTTTTACTTCACATATCTATTACCCTACGGATACAATTCACTGCTTAGGATTCCTGAATACAGATATCTCAAGCTGTTTACTTATGAGTGTGATCATATACCAGAACTAAGCCAAATGCTGTGGCAGGCAGCAGTGAGGCTTTAAGGTCATGATCTAAGATGTGTTGAAAATTAACAAAGAATTACATTTGTAAAATCACCAGTTACATAGTGAACACAACAATGGAAAAGATTTGATCAATAAAAATATTCACCTGGAAGCAACATCATCTTGATCTGAAAATAATACCTGCTACTCAACTTTCTCTACCAAACATTTATGTGGGGTTTTTTTAATAATAGCCTCAAACAGAACAAAGACCTTGTAAACCGTGTGCTAGTATACCTCACAGCGCTCTCATACCCTTTCCACACCTTTTCCTTTCCTCAAAGCAACTATGCCTTCAATCCTGGATTAAAACAGAACCAGAAAGAAAGCGTAAACAAATTCAATTCCACACTGAGGATTTACAAGAAAAACCAATTAAATTCTGATCTACAAATAAGCAAAAAACAGAAATTACAGAAATACATTAAATGAAGGCCTTTACGTTGAGTTACGCTTTTTTGTTTTATAACTAAACAGATACCAAACTATAGTGGGGATTCTAATAGAGATGTATCCCACGATCAGCACAGTTAGCTCCAAAAGCAGTTAGATCTGACAATGCCTTCTGCCAGCTCAGTCCTTTAGTTCACTGTCCAAGGCCGTGTCCAGACAAGTGCGGATGTTTGGTTCCCTGGGGACAAATAGCAGTGGTGCACCTTACGCCACGGCTACTTGTCCCCAGGGAATGCCTGTGCCAAGCACACTTTGGCATGTGGCAAGTTACCCCAGGGGTGACAAGGGAGGCTGACTGTGCAGTATATGGTGCTGTAGATGTGTTTGCGGCACCACATATTGCCAACTGCGCTCATCTGGACACACTCCAAGAGTTCCAGCTCTGATCTGCCTCTCTCTTAACTGGCATCTCCTTTCAATCCATGCTCCCTGCCATTCCAGAGCCATCCACTCCACATTCCTGACACTGAAATATGTTTTGACTGAATCAGATAAAGTGAGCAAACCAAATATAATTCTTTTGCCTCTTTCCTCTCTCTTTTTGCTTTCTGCTTAATGCAACTCAAGACCAGACAAATACATTCTTACAACACCTTCAGTCAGAAAGGCTACCAGAGTTCCGACTAGGTCAGTAGCAACAGCAGAATATTACAGGTAAAGAATTTGTAGAACAGGTTGAAGTACCGCCTTCTGTCTTGCTCCCCATTTCTTGCACTTGAAGTCAAGGGTTAGAATTCCTAGTAACAGCAGCTGTAAGCAACACTAACCCAAATTTATCTACAACAAAAATTGTAACTATGATTAATTGCAACCTTTATCTGCTTTCAAAGAAAGTCAGAATGTAAGTGGTCAAGATTAAACTACACAGAATCTATATCTTTGGAAGTTTTCAGGAGTAGGTTAGATGGACACATGGCTGGGATGGTTTAGCTGGGGATGATCCTGTCTTGAGCAGGGGGCTGAACTAGATGGCCTTGTGAAGTCCTTTCCAGCCTTACTTTTCTATGATCCTATAGAAATCTTAGAAGGGTGAAAAACATTAACAAAAATTCAAATTTCAAATCATGACAGTCTTAAATGACCTATAACAGAAAGTTTGACTCACTGCCTACAAAAATACATTTTCTGCTGTTTTTAGAATAAATATGGGAATTTTCAAGCCACTCCTCATTTTTATGTTAAAGTTTGAGAATAGGGAAATAGAGATTTACAATGAAATCTGGTTTCAACATTTGTTATGCAGAGATTGCCTCTTCATAAAATTAGTGACATTATACAGCCACTCACCATATTATACAACTAATATGATTACTGCTCTTAAGAAATTTTAGTCTGTTTTCTTATATTTTGCTTTAAGGTCATTACTGCTTTACTTCTTAGGCTAAGTAAACTTCAGTTGCCAAAACAACTAACCTGCTTGCTGATTCCAAAAGTCTGTGGATCCCTGATATTAAAAGTAGCATCAGAATCACTGAAATACACTATGCAAAGATTTCCACTAAGTTTTATAACAGTATAATTTATTAACTGAGCTGCAGCTTACCTTCCAAGAATGATATGTGCCAGATGGATCTGTTTGGTACAGTCTGGGACTACCATCATCATCAAAGCCCACAATCAAGGCAGAAATACCAAATGGTCTACGTCCATTGCTCTGTGTGTAACGCTAAGAACAAATTGCACAGTTTTAACATTCTAGATACTGAAAATATTATCTGTGCGATTCATGTGAAACCAAATGTTGAAAAGGTTATGAACAACAACTAAATCTATATTTGATCATTATTGATCTGCCATTAGAAAAAAGCAATTCCTAGTATTTGGGATTAAATTCTGTCCTCTTCTACATTTGCATAACCTTACTGATATTGTACAGAAATAACTAATAGTAAATTTTGACTTTTAGTGAGACCCAAAGTCATGTAGATGTTTAATTTACAACTAGATAATAGGACAATAATAGACAATATAAATTAAAAACTAATCAGCTAACTTTTTAATATTTTTACTTAAAGCCACTATAGACATGGAGTGGGCATTGTGATAAGCAGATTCCAGTGGGCACAACCCAACAGATTTGATTGATTAGATTGCTCATAACTGTTCCGTTAAGCTTTAAAAGGGTATTCTGAAATTGAGGCTCTATGTTTATAAATTTTACCTTCAGTTCAGCCTTTCACACTACTGATTTTAAAAATGTTATCAAAATGGAGCTTTTAACTTAATTTTCTTTATATAATAATGCTGTAATCTGTCCTTGTTTTAGGAATGATCATAGATTCCTGGTCCTCCACACTCACTAGAAAACACTAGAGGGCAATACTAAGTGGACAATAATAAAAATCATGCAGCATCAGTGTGAGGCCAGATTAAAAGCTACATATGGATATGCATCTCTCTCTCCCCATCACACTACACTTGTCCATTATTATTTCTAAACAAAGCAGGAAAGCTCTCGTCTATTTCCTTAACACATGAAAGTAGGAAGGGAAAGACATCTGCAGATACTCCCCAGAAGAGCTGAAAATTACTAACTTTGTTTCTTACAAATATTATTTTTTCTTTAAAAGTCCTGTGCTAGAAAATTTGGCTTATTTCCCTTCTTTACTGGTAATGTGACACATTTCCTACTTCTGCTCTTGTGTAATAGATTTCTGGATGCAGCTTTTTTGCTTTTTAAAAGTGTTACCTGAAGTGTTGCCTGAATGTCTTAATAGAAAACATAACTCCAAGGTGCTCACCTGCTTTAGAGTTGCTATATAGCGTGTTATATACTCTACTGTGACTGGATCCTCAACAGTAAGTTTATGGCTTTGACACTCCACACGGGCTCTATTAATTACTATTCTGGCATCAGCAGTCAGACCTGAATAATTATAATTATGAAACATGTCATAAAAGGTGTTTTCGTTATCAAACAAAGACTTTTTTATTCAAGAAGCAACATACTGTTATGAAAAAGAGAACATTTTGTTTTATGAGAAACAATTTGCTCAGAAATGGAGCATAGAGAGATAAAAAGCATCTACTCTAAACTGAAAATAGAAGTAACACAAATTAGTTCACCTCAGAAAACAGTATTTAAAGTAAAACTTCAGGTTATGCAAACTTTTAATTCACAAAATATGGATTTAATGGACACTTGCATTAATAGTGAAAAGAAACTAAGGAACTTCAAAGGAGGCTCCTGTCAACTTGAAATTTCATTTTAAAAAGTGTTGAAAATCAGTTTCTAAGTCTCCTGCCAATTTTTACTATCCTATTACCTTTTCCTTGTGTTTTTTTCCTCCCCTCTTACTTTGTGACTTACCCAGAATAAAAATTATTATAAAAGGAAAATTAAAAATGACCATACACTAAGTGTGGCCAAAGTCAAAGTAAACAAATAGGGAAGAGGAGAAAAAAATGGAAAAATATTTTTCACTAATTTGTGAAGAACACCCTCTTCAGTGTTTTCTTTAGAGTTCTGAAAATATCTTGCCTATTACTGATTTAAATTAACTGTATATCTTTAATTCAGCATCGGATGAAGTTGGATGTAGTCTAATCTGTTCATGCCCCTCTGAACAAATTAGACTATAAGGTGCCACCCTGCTCTGTCTTCCACCTAACTTCAGTTTAACATGGCTACCTGACTCTCTCTAATTATCAAAGGTGGAATGACAACCAAAGTATATTATACCTTCTCCCAAAGTAAGATATAATCTGCAAAATCCTTCTATTTTAACACAGTTGATAATGTAATTCAGATGCTTAAAACACATAAGAGTTTGTAGGCTGAGAACTTAATATTGAACTTAATAATTTTATGAAATGGACGGTATGATATGAAAGGGAGTTCTTGGTTCAACAAAAATATGCTTGTGGTATGTAGAATCAATAATATATACTCCCCAGACTGGTTTATACAGGTAACTCTCTTTTAGCGAGGAAGGTGTCTGGTAATTCCATGGGCTTTTGTTGGTCACCTACAGTGGTCAGGAATGAATTTTTCCCCTATTCATGAATCCTACTGAAAGTTGCCTTCCTCTGAAGTACTGAGATGTTGATTAAAACTAAGACAGGATTTTTCACTGGGGTGTGCTAACTTTCATACCAGTACTTAGAACATTCATAGGGTCCCTGGCTCTTCTACTCAGGGTCATATCAATTGCCAAATTTGAAGTGAGGAAGGAATTTTTCTCCTACATCAGATTGGTAAAGAACTGTGGGTGCTTTTGCCTTCTTCTGCAGCAGGGGGCAGGATCTTCTCAGCATATGCAAACCAACTAATTGATATTGGAAGTAGCTTCATTTCCCAGGCTTTTACCACACTGATTGCCATGACAGCAGTTTATGGAATTTTCTTCCCCACTCCCAAAACATAATTCCAGAGGTGGATACAGTAAAGGAAAGTTGTACATAAGTACTTTTCTAGCCCTGTACTGTCTCTCCCACTCTCATACTGGTATTTCAAATACTATCCAAGCTTCTTTTGAAGGGGGTGAGGGCATTATGTATGGGACCACAGGAAAAGGTCAAGCAAGAGGCATTCAGAGTTTTTTATGACTAAAATGTTTCCCATAATCCTCCAGTGATTTTTGGTTACGACATTCAAACCTGGCAGAAGAGAGGGCAGGGTGGCCCTTTCAAGACTAACTGGTTCAGAGAGGCACAAGCATTTGTAGGTTGCAGATTATTTCTTCAGAGGAAGTAGGCTGTCACCTATGAAAGCGTGCCCATCTGACTTTGTGGAGCCTCTCCCACACAGCCCTGGAGCATGAGCTAGGAGTCTGCTGTGGAGACAACCCCTGCTGTCGTGAAGCAGGGTCACTTTCTCCCGAAAGATACCCCAATATGCTCCTGCCACGTCTTGAGTGTTATGTTCAGTAGTGGAGTTCTCTTCTGTCATGGGGAACACAACAGGCGTTGTCACTAGGCGTGTTCCTGGGGCTCCACCTCCCCTACACCCCAGCCATGTGCCAGCCTATCGGGGCTGCCGAATGATGGACGATTCAGCTCCGCTTTGATGTGGTGTCCCACTCCCTCTCTGGTCGCAACAGCCTTTCTCCCTGCTGCCCGGATGTGCTTGGGGTGGTGAGATGACTTCGATGATGGGACTAGCCTAGCCACGTTGGGATCATTTGAGCAGCCCTGGCCCACTCAGCCCTCAATGTCTGTCCTTTGGACTTTTCTCTGGCCCCGGGGCTTCAAGGTAAACTGAAATATAAATAAAGAACCAAAACTCCAGGGAGGGTCCTCCACCACCTCCCTAATCATGCATCCTGCATTTGCTGGCTTCGCCATACCTTGGCGTCCTCCTTCGGACCAACTTTAAATCAGGCTCTGGCCCCTCCTGCTAGGTCTTTCTCTGGCCCCTCCTTGCTGGCATCAGGAGGTCTCCATCTGGTCCAGGGGATGGTCCCGCATCTTCCTCTCTGCTGCGTACCATCTGCTGATTTCTCGCTGCTGGCTTTTATCCCTGCAGCGTTCTTTGATGGCGTCATCAGGACGTACCAGCCCAGCCACAGAGAAAAGCGGCTGGTGAACCGCATGGGCGCTCCACCCCTCTGTGGCTTGTCTGGCCCAACTGTGCCTGAGGGAGGTAAATTTGCTCTGTTCTCGGGGCTTTTCTTCTTGTTGTTGTGGCGGGTTGTCCCCGCTGTGTGTCACGCCGTGGGAGCAGTCTCCCGCCCCTTTCTTATCGTCCCCCCCTGGGACAGAAAGCATATACTTCTCTGAGCCAGTTAGCCTCTACGGTGTCAGTCTGTCCTGCCTTTTGCCTGTCTTCAGGCTAATGTGGTTAACTACCTCTTTCTACATTCAAACCTGTGATGAAGAACTGAAGGTCTCTGTATGCTTTTACCAATCTCCTGAACCATCCTCCCCATGTACACACAAGTCTTTAAAGGCCTTTACACAGCCTACATCTGCAATAAGATGTTCCACAGAACAAAATCACTTCTAAGTGATACCTGCAAAAGCCATGCAGACGTGATCATCAAGTGCACATATCTTTCTTACAGTTCTTTCTTCCTGAAGCTTGGCAACAGACTTTTTCTCTACCCCCAAGACAACTATGTCCAGCCCTCGAATCCCAACCTGTTAAACCACAAAAAAAATTGTTAAATAGAACATAGAAAATTGAGTCATCATTGATAACATAATAAGATATCATGGTACTTGTTTTTTTACATTTAGGCTCCAAGCTGTAAGAATAAAGTTACCTATGTGCCTAAATTTACAACTCTGACAAGGCCAAAGACTTGTTATATAGACTGGGACAGCACCCAACTAGTAGGCATCTAAGAAGGGAAGATAGTATGATGTGGCTAATGTCACAGTGAGAAGCTATGGAGGTCACATTATTATGATGTTAGTATTGCAATAGCACTAGCACTAGCCACTCATTGACCAAGGTCCCATAGTCCCTCCCCAAAAGCTTGCAAGTACATATGGTGGACAATAAGTGGTTGTTTCCAAGCAGTAATGCTGGTCAACGTGATAGGGAGTGGTTTCAGCACACCAGCTGCCCAACTGTTGCCATCCTTGTTGAAGGAAGACAATGATATACTTTGGGATGCTTATGAGAAACTCCTCCTATGTGTTAAAGGTAGACGAGGAGAAATTGCTATTATGTTTGCTTAAAAGGTCACTGATAGGAGAAAAGGCTGGCTCTGGTGCAGAGGAGAGAGGGTCTCTAATAGAGGATAAAAGTTGTGTTGCTATCTTTATGTTATTGTTCTTTATGACTTGGTATTTTCTCTCCACTCTTAGTAGGACCTTTTTTTCTGGATGACAGAAATTAGTGAAAGCTAAAAAGAAGAGGAAACTTCTGCTAAGCACTTTGACAGGCTTCAAACCATGATGAAGGGGAGAATGAATTGAAGAGAAAGTAGAAAGTACTGAGCAAACAACACAAGGAGGCTGGGGATTCTAGATTTAGAGAATACACGGACAGCTTCTCTCCTCTCCTCCAAGACAGAGTTGCTAAGTAAAAATCTATCACACCCATGAGCAGAAAATGGAAACAGAAAAGAAATAAAGCCTTCTTTCACTGTTGAGAAGGTAGGAAGAGAGCAGAAAGATAGCTGAACTGAGCTGCCTTTTTCCTAGATGCAAGGGTGCTTCTCCCCTAGTGTCCAGGAAAGCAGGTAACCTTGCAGTGAAAAGTGATCCCAACTTCTTGTATCTTACATTCACAATTTAGCAACAAGCCTTCTACTATCATCCCCTACCACTATGACACACCTAAAGTTAAAACTGTAATGTGTGTAGCGAGTGACAAGTTTCTCCCAATATTTTCTATGACATTTTGGTATAAATGCATTTCAGATACAGGAAGAGTCAAAGGTTACAGTATAAAATGAAATTTTGGAATGTTTAAGAAAGATATACACTCAGGATATTACCCCTCCACTGTATATCCAAACAGTACAATTATCTTACCTTCTAAAAATCCTGAAAACATATTTAGCAACCAATTTGGAACCAAGAAAGCTTTCCAAGCCAATTAATGAGGTCAGAAAGGTTTTCTGTAGGTAGTTTATCATGCTAGTTACTTCATCTCCCATTTGCATTTTGTATTCTGCCTAGACCCCTGTCCTGCAAAATGCTCCACTGACAGACCCCTGCAACCATGTCAGTGAAATCAAGGGGACTTACTTGGGTATAAACATTTGCAGCATCAAATCCTTATTTTTTTCCATGATTTTCTAAAGATTGGGAGAGCATACCATCTATTTCAAAACAGGATTTTTTCTTCTTGAGTCACAAAAAGGTATTCTCCTACAAATCTATGCTAATTGTTAAACTGCAGGTGTGGTCGGAAAAGTGACTAGAGAGGCAACCTCTCTCAGTCGCATTTATTTCTATTATACATCAGTGGTTCCCAAACTCTGACAGATTGCGCACCACCAATCTAAAATAATATAACCTTAAGTACCACCAGCAAATTTTTGTCATATAAAGTAACTATAATATATCCGTTAACGTGTACCACTGACAGACTGTCTGGGTACCAGTGGTGGTACACATGCCAGATTGGGAACCACTACTATAGATAACTGAATGCTCCTTTACTTAATTCTCCAAGTGAAGACAGAGGCAGTACAGGTGCAAGAGTGACCTGAGGATTAGTCTGACTCACCATCCACATCAACAAAGACACAATTAGTCAAGCTAAATTTTCATTACTGGTGATGACACGATACCCAAAAGGACCCACTTTGACTTTTACGCTGAATTTGAAGAGCTAGCATTGTTTTACACAGAAGTCCCAGACAGACTGACAGCAACAAAACACCACAACTAGAATTGCCAAATAAAACTGTCACATTACTGCCAAAAGTTAACATTTCGTGCAAGAAGCACCTAAATAGGGACGCTGACAGAGAATATTGCAGTTGCTTTACAACAAAGTGAATGCTAAATATTAGCTCAAGATTCTTCTCACAGCTGTTCATTTTGTCAGTAAATTGTCATTAATCCTTTTTGCCTAGTGCCTCCCATGTGGCTCATATGGTCCTACATGTCCCACAGTTGTCCTTTCAATACATGGGGAGCGTCTGAGAAACACAGGGTCTACCATTAAATTTTCCACCCTGATACCAGCAACAACATTCGGATCATAAGTCAAGTCAATTTGTCTATCCAGCACGTTTCTTTTAATGCCAGATCTCTCTGAGCCCTTTGTGGGTGACTACATTTAGCCCTGAAAGCATACAGCACTTCCCGCTGGGCTGCCACGAAGTAGGCAGAGAGGCTCTCCTCCCAAAGTTGTCATTAGCCAAGCCCGGATTTGGGTGCCACGTTACCAAAAAAGAGGGAGGCCAGCGTCTCTTTACAGGCCACACTTGCCCATTTCACAGCTGAGGTGCCCTGCCTGAGGTCTGCTACCTCAGATGTATGGGGGGGCTTGGGCTCCTGGCAAAAGACCTCCCTGGCCTCATCTACAGGTCCTCATCTCCGTGGCCTAACCAGTGAGGCCGTATGGCAACCTCCTGAAGGAAGGCCCTTGTGTGAGGCACCCACCCTTCCCCTGGGTCCTTGTGTGAGGCACTCCCCCCTCTCTTTTCAGTAGATGGGACAAGACACAAAGTCAGCTCTCCCGAAGCCTGTGCCTCAGTGGGGCATCCCAGGTCAACACGAGGTGGAGGAGCAGTGGCTGCCACTGCCAGGAGGAGACCCCGGCTGGTCTGAGGGGGCAGGTGGTCACCCAGCCCGGGTGCGGGCAAACGCAGGGCCAGCTCCCCCTCAGCCCCGGGGCAGGAGCGGGGTCTCGCAGAGCACAGCTGGGGCAGGCAGGGGGCTCCGCCTGCACCCTCCCCGCCTGGGGGGCACTCACGGCGGTGGAGCCCTTCTTCACCGCCTCCTGGGCGTACTCCACTTGGAAGAGGTGCCCGTCCGGGGAGAACACGGTGATGGCGCGATCGTAGCGGGCCGCCATGCTCTTCCCAGCCCTGCCCAGCCGAGCCGGCACGTGGTGCGGCAGGGGCGGGGCGGGGCAGGGCGGGGCGGGGCCCGGCCGTGGCCGCATCGGCCCCTCCCCTTGTCCCGGGGGTCCTGCTCACAGCACTGGGCGCGCGGCGGGCGTGGGCTGCGCGCCGCAGCCTCACGCGTGCGCCATCACTGAGCGTGTGCGCGCGTATAGGTATGCGTGTATATAGAATGCAGTCAGGTTGTAGCCGTGTCGGGCTAGAGGAAGAGGCAATTAGGACTCGTAGTAGAGATGATATCTTTTTTTAAAAATGAAATTAAAAAAATATTTTTTTTGCAAAAAGCTTGAAGGGCTAATAAAAGATATCATCTCTACTACAAGTCCTGATTGCCTTTATAGAATGCCATGTCGTCTGTTGATAGATGTGTCAGACATCTATATGGCATTGTGTTATGATGTGATAAATACACGAGTGTGTTTAGGTATTGCTGTGTATAGATGCATTCAGGTGGAGATGCTCAGAGACCCGTGTATGTTACAGGGGTGTTGGCTGCAGCCGTGTTGGTCTCAGGATGCAGCCAGACAAGATTCTTTGGGTCAATCCGATCTCTTTTATTAGACCAGCTCAAATTTGGTCCTACAAATTTGAGCTGGTCTAATAAAAGAGATCAGATTAACCCAAAGAACCTTGTCTGTAAGTATGTTAGAGATTTTAGATACAGGGCAGGCTTTCCCAAACTCTTTTCAAGTATAGTAATGCTAATAACACTGGGTATAATAAATCACATATTATCGTGTGTGTATATGTATGTATACAGACAAGGTTCCTTGGGTGAATTTGATATCTTTTATTAGACCAACCCAAATAGTTGGAGAATAGTTATTAAGCAAGCTTTCAAGTTCAAAAACCCTTCGTCAGGCTAAGGAAGCTTCAGCAGTTGGTGTGTGCTCTTCCTGGATGGAATGAAAAGTGAAGAAGCCAGGGGCTGGGCTGGGGAGTCAGTTGCCAGGAAGATTATAATGTATCAAAAATCCAATGTCTGTGTTTAGTCCATGATCTCCAGTATCCAGGAGGTTGATGAAATGGAGCTCATAGGCTCGTCTCTGGGAAGTGTTGTGTAAGTTTCCCTTGAGGATCAGGACTGAGAGATTGGAGAGAGAGTGGCCCTCCTGTGAGAAATGTGCCCCCACCGGTAATTGGGTGTTTCTGTCTTTGATGGATTTCCGGTGTGCGTTCATTCTGGTGCACAGTTGTTGTTTGGTCTCTCCTACGTATTTTCCATCAGGGCATTTAGTGCATTGGATGAGATGCACACACACACATACGTACATACATACACATATGTATAGATGTGTGTGTGTTTATACATACCTACAGTAGTGTAAGAGTGATGTATCTGAAATGGTCCAGAAATCATGCAAGGCAAGGATTTCTTAGGGTGGTATCTTTTATTGGACCAATGACAGATGATAGATACATATGTGTATCTATCATATATGTATAGATGTGTATGTATACACACACATCTATACATATGTATAGTTATATATTTTATCATATATCACATATGTATTATAGGATTAGTGTGTGTGTGTGTGTGTGTGTGTGTGTGTGTATATATATATATATATATATATAATGTATGGTATGTGTGACACACACACACACACTAATTTATTATTTATTTATATATATAAACCTCCAATAAGCATTTGGATTCACCGGATGCATATATATGTACGTATGTATGTATGTATATATGTATCCGGTGAATCCAAATGCTTCCAATTCCAAGATTATCTGAACATTTTAAATACATAAATCACATGGGACATAAAGGATCTTAAGGAGTGGAAAATAATAAATAAATGTTCCTCATAAAGACTGCTTTACCTTTGAAAGCTTAAGTCTATCTCAGCCATGTGGCTGGTCCAATAAGAGTTTATCATCCACAGAAATCCTGGCTTCTCACATAATTCCTGGACCATCACAGCTACCACATCACTCCACTACTACTAAATACACATTGGAGGTTTTAGTTACAGAGCAGATTTTCTCAAACTCTTTTCAAGTATAGTAATACTCATAAAGCATATTTGTAGGAGTTCAGTGTATTGTTGCTTTCCTTGCCACTCAGGTCCCATAGAAAAAAAACTGCACCACTGATGATAACACTGACAAAAACATTGAGGTGATTTATTTTTGTATTTCGTGCTCCTGTGTTTCATTGCATGTTTTCATTTAACAGCAAAAGAAATAATCTTGAAGATGTGCTAATGAAATACACAGTGACTCTGAGTTGGTACTATATATAGAAATTAAGTTTTATCACAAAAGAACATATGGTAAAAATGTCCATGATATTGCACTTCTGAGATTAGAAAAAGCAATGTAAAGGTAATATGAACAAAGGAAGTGAACTGAAAAGTAGAAAGCCAAAAGGATGCACATGTTAGAGTTAGAGTTAAACTGGGAAATCAAATCAGACTGAGAATGGGAGAAGGAAGAAGAGGGATCTGCAAAGGTGGTGTGGACTTCTGTGGCTGATGCTGTGTCTAGTACCATTACTACCTATCTGTAGGGATTGCTGACGGTCCTTTTTTCCCCTCAGGTAAGGACCAGGTTGGCTGATTTCTATTGTGATTCTTGGGAGGGCTCTGCTGCTTCAGTGCTATGCTTCCTGCGCTGCCCTCCAGCCAAACTTTTGGGGTTTCAATACAGTGTACTAGTTTGCAGTGAATGCTTTATGGGATGTCTCTCACATTATGCCTTATAATACATAACACCATAGTATGCTAAATTCAAATACAAGAAACAATAGCATGCTTGTTCCACTCTTATCCCATGATTATGTTTATCCTCTATTTTCAGCTATAGGTCTAAATTATGTTGGGCCACAAACCCCTGCAGGAAAGTCTCTTCACCACAATCCTATTGCCTTTCAGAGGAGCAGGCAAGTCACCAACATCTTTGCTATTTTTGCTACAGGAATGCTTGGTAGTAGATGGCATCCCTTATGTGTCTTTTCTGATTTGTTACTGACGCTCACAAGTGAAGTCACTGCACTGTAGTACTTTCCCTGTGTGTTGTGAAATAAAATGTTAATCTCTAGGAATTCTTATATAATGTTCAGCTCTAAGGAGGATTACATCAGACGTTCTTATGTTATTCTTTATTTATAGCATACATTCCTACTAGTTTGAGATTCCCTTTTGAAGAATAAAATCAGGACTCTGAAAGATTTTCTCTCTGCAATGGTGCTGTTTGCTCCCATTAATGCTGACTGTTCAACATGGCATGCATTTTTTATTCTAAATATTAACACTTGCAACTAACACGACAGATACTATAGTAAAAATTTAGCATCACAGGGATTTTTTCTGGTTTTGTTATAGTCTCCCTGGAAGACGATAGAGCCACCAATACCATTGTAATGTGCAATAGTATTTGGCTTGTTCATTTTATATCAGAACACATAGGTTCATATTTTAAGCATTGCTCTTTATTAATATTCTACACAAATGTCAAAGCAAAACATAAATGTCAAAATGGAAAGAACTAGGCAAAAAGAAACTAGCCAATGAATACAATAAATTCAAGACAACTTTCTACTCCTGATATAATCCCTTTTACCGTGTAAAAAGCACCAAAAGAGTTGCACCAAATCACAATCAAAGGGCATTTCCCCCCAGTCAGGTTGTGTTTCTTCATTGCGTATATTGTTAACAAACAAATGTTTAGAAACACAGTTTGGACTATGTTAAAAAACCCACCCCTTCAAATAGGCAGAACTCAAAGTGCTGGCCCTGCATTGCAACTGAATTCACTGACACAGCAAACAGTTCCAGGATCAGGCTTACAGCAGTCAGTGAAAACTTGGGGAGAAACTATGCCAAAATTAATCTTTCTTCTTTTTTGGATTTTCCTTCACAGCTATCAAATTTTGATTCCTGTCACTCCCTTAGAACTGGCTGCTGCTGTTTTGTGCTCATGCTGTTAATTTAAAATATTCTGTTTTCTTTTTTTCATGTCAAGATGAGAAAACAGTCTTACCTGGCAAGGGCTTCAAATACACTAACTTTTCTAAATTAACCAGAGCTAATAAACCCAAAGTATCAAAACAAGCTCTTAAAGATACTCTGCTTGCTTCTCACCCATCCAAGGTAAATGTACAATAAGCACTGCACATTGTCAGCAATATATCCAGGCTTTTACTGGGGAGTCATGATAAACACACAGTTTGTTAGAGTCCTTCTAAAGTTTATAATGGATATTGGAACCTTCTATCAAAAAGGTAAAAGCAGGTGGAGGCACCCTGAAACTTTCCCGTTTTTTATTTCTTTTTTGCCTGGCAGTTTTGAAAACGGTAGTGTTACAATGTCTAGCCAGCAACTCTGTGCCTGCTTGGTCATGAAGTAGATTTTTTCTTCATCCCTCTTCTTGCCTGGCTTTTCTAATTCAGATAATTTTGTTCAAATAAAGCTGACACAGAGACAGTGGACTTAGTCAAGAGCTAGGCAGCAGGATACATTTTTCAGTACTATTACAAGATCTCAGTAGGAAACAATCCATAGGTTTCTTCATATGTAAAGTGAAGAAAGATTTCTTCAAAAGTAAAGTAGTCTCAATTAAATGAGTTTTGGTCCTGTCCTGAAGGGGCTAAAATTCCTCACTTGCCATTAACTCAATCCCAATAGGTAGTTTTTTCAGGAGGTCATATGTACTATTCTGCCAAGGTTAGCTTCACAGACAATTTCTCCTTGCTATTTGTCATCTTGGAAATAGAGTAACGGACAGAAAAAAAAAGATGTGAAAACATCAAAATCCTTCATAACAATAAGGAGGCTATACTTTTCAAAGTGAGGTGAGCAGAGGTGGGAGAAACAACTGAATAAAATATACTCACGTTTTAAACTCTTGGTGGTGATCTAGATTTACACATCCAAATTACAATTAAATAATGCTAAGGTGGTAACTAACTCACACTAGAAAAGAAATGTGCAATTAAGGAGAAAATATGCCATATGTCCTTCAATATCTAGGCATATTGTAGTACATTAAGAAAGTCATAAAGAAGACACCCTGTTGTGGTTATGTGTTCTGAGACATGTGGCACATTTTCATTGTAGCTATTTATTTTCTTGCTTGTGTGATCTTGTGCTATTATTTAAATGTAGGCTTTGAGTGTGAATGTTCTTTTCTATGCTAAAACAGTCCTGCAGTATCTTGCCTATATTTTCATTGAGTTTAGTTACTGTTAATGAATATGGAATCCTTACAACTTTACATTATAATATGAAAACAAAAGATTGCTAAGGAAAGGATAATAATAATAGTACTGTAACTGTGTGAGGAAGGCAAAGGAGAGGAACTAGAGAGGTAAAGTTAATGCAGATAACATGGTGATAAGTAAAATATTAAATACAGTAAGTGAAACATCCTAGGCAAATGTGTAGTGAATCTTCTTGCACTATCCTACCTCCCTAGAATGACCTGGACTGAAAGGATTGGACCAAAGGCAATTCTAGTACAGCCAGCCAGCCAGATGAGCATCAGGTCAACTGAGGATACTAATTCAGAGGCCTGGCAAAGGAAATGCCATTCTGAGAGCAGAGAGAACCATAGCCGGCATGAAAGAAGTGAGGATATTGGGTGAATACAATAGTAACTTCCAACAGCACACAGACCCAGTAGCAGTGCAGTTGTAGTGTGGCATTGAGCATGTGCCAGGGCTCATAGCCTACTTGGGGTTTGGGAGGTAGTGGGTAGATCTAGGATTTTGAAAAGGGAGGTGCACATTGTGAGGTGCATCATCACATGTAACAACCCATGTTTTTCTTCAGGTAAAAAGAACCTACAAGTTTTACTAATATGCTAGGGGCCAAGGGCTGTGATATTGTTTGAGGTTGATGTAAAAACAAGTATAACTTCATTGGAATGAGTTAAAAAGAGTCTGCAGGGCTGTGCAATAGGAGCTACATTCCTAGGAGCAGCAAACAGACAGCAGTGTTGTAGAACAAAGGTGAGCTTCATGGGTAGATCAAGGCAATTCAAAGGAGAGAGGGTAGTTTAGCACCAATGGGATGAAGAATTTGGAAGGAATCAGGTGGATACGAATGAGCAATGAAATCAATTGACACCTTTAGCATTGCCAGATGAGAAACGCTGTTGCTACTGCCAGCCTGTTGGTTTTAAACTTTGGGTGGAGCCAGGAATCAAAGTGGGGGCCAGGGGTGGTGTGTGCAGCGAAATGTTGCCAGGTGTATGATAATTATCATATTTGTATGAGTTTCAACCCCTGTATGATGTACAATCAATAATAGTAAAAGTGTTCACCCTGCAACATGTATGATGGCAGACAAGGTTCTTTGGTTAAATCTGATATATTAGACCAACTCAAATAGTTGGAAAAATTCTTAGCAAGCTTTCAGTCACACACACCCTTTGTCAGAATGAGGAAGCATCTTCAGATGGTCTGGTCTCTTCCTGGATGTAGTGGTAAAGCAGCAAGAGGCCAGTACCTATGCAAGAAAGCCATTCAGTTGGTACCCGAAAGCTTGCTAAGAAGATTTTTTTCCAAGTATTTAAGTTGGTTTGGTAAAAGATACTGGATTTACCAAAAAAACCTTGTCTGACTGTGTCCCTAGACCAACACAGCAACAACCTGAACCCCCAAAACGTATGCTAATTTTTGAGACAGCTTATTGCTGCAGCATATGCAAAACCCAAGTCACTGTCAGGGAGTCTTAAATGACTTCTGGGTTTGTTTGTTTTTGTAATTATATTTATTTATTTATATAAAGTTATATATATATATAAATCCTCTATCCATTACTTCTGGATTTGCTTCTAGTACTTTTGTATTACTACTTGTCTCAAAATAAAGAAATGTTTCAACTTTGATGACCCAGTTCTCACTCACTCACTGCAGATAATATAGTGAGCAATATAAAGTAAATAAGAAGACTTATTTGCATCTTTTTCAGCATACCATAGTTTTTCAGCAAATAGAATAATTTTGAACTTCCAGTATGATAATTTCATATTTAGGACTTGGCAACGCTCATGCAGCTACATCACTGCACCTGCCTGGATCTGGCCCTGGAGACAGTGCAGGCTGAGTAAGGCAAGCCTGTAGTGTCTCAGCCAGAGCCTGAGGCAGCGCCTGGGTCTCCCACTGTCTCTAGCAAACAGGAGCTGACTTCAAAGAACGTGGCAGCTTGGCACGTTTCTCCTCTTTGGCACCAGCCTCCTGGACCCAGGGCAGCCACCTGTGGCATGGCTGGAGAATGGGCATCTCTGCCGCAGACGGGGGAGGGAGCTGGAAGAGCAGGGGATGGAGCAGCAGCTGGCGCCAGTGAAGGGCAGGTTTGTGGGGCAGATGCCTCCTGCCCTCTCCCGCGTGGCACAGAACTGAAGCCCACGCGCGTCACAGACGCGTGAGGCTGAGGTTCGCTGGGAGCCCGGCGTGGGCTCTGCGCATGCGCCATCGGGCTCGGGCTCTGAGCAGTCAAAGGAGCGCGGAGCTGCGAGCGCGCCAGCAGGCCCCGCCCCCGCGTGCTCCCTGCCTGGGTGCAACCAAGTCGGAGGGAGGGGGGAGACATCGCGCCTTCCCTTGTCACATGAACATCCTGCCCCCCCCGGGCCGTACCACTTGCCGCCTACTCTGAGCCGGACGAGCGTCGGGTAGGAACGTACCACGTCCCAAGAGGAGAAGAGAGGCGAGGAGAGGAAATGGATCCACCAAAATAACGCACTTAAAAGCCGGCCTTCGGTACCCGCCTACCCCCGCGCGTAGCGGAGGAGCTGTGGCTTCGGGGCCTCCTCATAGGCTGCTTGCAGGGCGCGGAGGAGAGGCGTTACACTGCCGGGGTGTGCACTCACCCCCCTCCTTCGGGATGCGAATGGTGCGGCCCGACAGCCCGCCCCTCCCCCCGCTTGCCGTGGCGCTGAGCTCATGGGCCGGAGCTGCCGCCTCCCCCACCCCGCCCCCATCCGCCGGGCCTGGGGCCGCAGCTGCCCGCGGGGCCCGACATGTCGGTGGCGTTCGCGGCCCCGAGGCAGCGGGGGAAGGGCGAGATCACCCCAGCCGCCATCCAGAAGGTGAGGCGCGGTCGGGCGCTGCCCCCGGGGGCCCGCGGGTGGGCGGAGGTGGGCATAGCCGGGGCTCGGCCCGCGCCGCCCCGCCCCGCACTTTCCCGGCCTTTGTGCCGAGGGATAGGCTGTCCCGTCCGCCCGGCCCTGCCTCCGCTCCCCCCGGCGGGAAGGAGAGCCGCGCAGCTTCCCCGGCGGGCGGCTCAATGGGTACCGCGGCCCCTCTCCTCCGGGAACGTGTCCACTCCTTCTTTTGGGCATCTGGCTTCAAGCGTCGGCTTCCGCAGCACGCGGGGGCAGCAAGTTCGGCTCTCCAGGGACAGGCTGGGTGGAAAAAAAACTTAGTGTTTGTTTTTTGAACGGAAGACCTGCTGCTTTTGTGTTGTGGCCCCTCGTTCCTGCGTGAGGAGCCGTGTTTGCACGCCTCCTGCGCTAAGGTGGCGTGCCCCATGGCGCTGCAACGTCCTGCTTGAGAGTCATTGGTGCAAAACTTCCAGCAGTAGCCAAGCGCCTAATGAGCTCCATGGTATTGCCACCTCTCTTTGCCTTTCAGGGTAAATTTCAAGTTCAGTGGGAGGAGAAATTTTCTCCTGGAGATGCGTGTGGCTGGCTGTTATGACTTTCATTATTTTGGAGGGGTGCAAGTTGTAGCCGTATTGGTTTAAAGACATAGGCAGACAAGGTTTCTGTGGGCACATCTGATATCTTTTATTAGACCAACTGAAATAGTTGAAAAAAATGTTTCTTAGCAAGCTTCCGGGTTTAAACACCCGTCATCAGGCTGAGGAAGCACCTGCAGTTGGTGTGCACTCATTGAGAAACTTGTAAGAGTCCTTTTTGTGGATAAGTAGGAGCTGTGCTATTTCATGACAATAGCTTCTGACTAAAACATTAATACATGCGAACTCACAATCCCAAAGGCATATACAGTCTGGTAGAAAAATCATACCAGTTATGCCAACTATTAATAAAATGCTTCATAATTTCTGATTTTGTTTTTCAAAAGCACTTCGTGTTGAGGGCTACTTGTAAGTAAGTTTTTTAACTTTTTTTTTGCCTATATGTGTTGTTGTTCTTAAATCAACATTGCTTTCTAGTAGGGAAGAGGACTTTTTTTTTTTTTCATAGAGTTTCCAAAACAAGCATCTGAGCAAAGATCAAATGTGGAGTCTTTTGAAACATTAAAATAAGAAGACAATAGATGCTCAAATAGAAAATCTTTGGCAACTGTAACTTTAGTAGTGACTTGACACACAGCCCTAAAAATGGAAAGTGGGGAGAGAAGGATAAGAGGAGGGGAAAGTTCTACAGATGCAGTAGCAGACCCCTTTTATAAAAGCACTTTTTGAACAGTCATGTTGGTTAGGAAGTGGAAGTCAGTATCGCTTTTTCAGTTCCTTTTCAAAGAGTGTTTAAACTTATTCCATGTTTATGTTTTTGTTATTTCAGATGTTGGATGAAAATAACCATCTCATCCAGTGTATAATGGACTATCAGAATAAAGGGAAGACCTCAGAGTGCTCTCAGTAAGATGTTAATCTGACTGTATTTTTGTAATTAGTAAAATCAACGATGTAACTAAACTCCAGTGTGCTCACATCTTCCCATGAGAGAATTGTGCCAACTAGTTTGTAAAAACATTCCTAATGATGCTGTGTTCTTGATTTTTTTTTTTTAAATTTAGCTTATTAATATTTATTTTTTCTTTTTCAAAGCGACAGAAGTTCTATTTTAATTTGATTAGCATATGTTAGATGGAATAAAATGTGTAGAACCAAAAATATATAGATTCTTGCATATGTTTCAGTGTCTTAATCATATCTTGAAGAGAAGGGTTAGATTACTTGAAAAAATTGGGAAGAAACAAGAGTATGGAAGAGGAAACTTGAAATGGATCCAAAACTTTTACGCCCAACCAAATGTGACCTCTTCTTGCTATAAATGAATGCATAATGACAAGCCTGTTTTTGGCCAAGAAGAGTTGGTTATATTTCCATTTGGAATTAGTTAATTAATGTTAAGAAAGTACCAACACAAACCCCTTCATCTTAACTTTCTGCATTTACTTTGTGCTGCTTTCAAATGCTGCTTGATTGGAGAGTGACACTCAAACAACTCCTTCCTGCTGCTGTTGCTCGTTCTTTGAGTGCTGCCCCACTAAAAGATCGTGCTTGTATCTCTGCACATAAGGTTAACAGTAGTATTAGCAGGAATTTGGTGCTTTTAATTTTCAGTGTTTTAGGTTACTAGGGAAGCAGCATTTGTAGATTCATAGATTATAGTCTCGCAAGGGACCCAGTGGATCATCGTGTCTGACCCCCTGCCCCTGGCAGGAAAGAGGACCTAGGTCAGATGACCCCTGCCAGGTGATTGTTAAGCCTCCTCTTTAAGACCTCCAAGTTAGGTGACAGCACAACCTCTCTTGGAAGCCCATTCCAGACTCTGGCCACCCTTATTGTAAAAAATGTCTTCCTAATGTCTAACCTAAATCTACTCTCCGCTAGTTTGCACCTATTATTCCTGTTACTCCCTGAGGCGCTCTGGTAAACAACGCATTCCCAATTCCCTGCTGTCCTCTCCTGATAAATTTATAGGCGGCCACAAGGTCACCCCTCAGCCGTCTTTTGTATAGCCTGAAGAGATCCAGGTCTCTCAACAGAGCACTGAGGCATAATAGGACTTTGGTTGGATTTGCATTTTATAAGCTAAATGCGTGCATGCAGTAGCTGAAAATATCTCTACCAGATATTAATAGGTATATTTAATAATTCTCCCTGGTGTTCTCTGCACAGTCTTGTTTATGGGTTTCAGTAATTATAATGTTGGCTGGGTACTTAGCTTTAAATCACCTTTTCTTGCTTTCTGTTTGCCAGGGAAGGTGGGAATTTACAATAATCTTCAGTGGTTTATTGTCTCTCCTACTGCTGCTTAATTTTTGGCAGCCTAGATGCCTGGTCTGTGTTTCTTGGTTCCTTTTGCTCCTGAACTATAATCTAGATTCCAGGACCCTTAGTCACTTATTGCCTGGTTCTGTAGAAGTGTGTCAGAATCATGTATTATAACCCTATAAATTCTCTTCTATTTTGTGAAAAATACAAAGCAGGAGGTATTAAAGGCGGGGCTAGGGGGAGAGAAGTTCTAGAGAGAGAAAACAAAACAATGTTAGTTGTACCACGTGCAGCCATTTTGCAACAAAAAGATGCATTTTGTGGAAAGTGATTTTTGATAACCAAATTGCCCCAATTGGAATCACAAAGTCCATGTGGCTCCAAGTGTGAGTACTGTTTGCACACCTAAGTCACTGTTTCAGGCTCTTTGTAACCTTTAAATAGAGGCTTAAAAACTTGACTGCATGAACAATTATTGCTGATGGCAAGAGCCAGAGTGTAGAGCACTTCAGCAGCAACAGGGGGTAAATTGTGGCAAATCCTGATCATTTGCATATGATATCCCTGATCCTGATTTGCATGTAGGTATCATTTCTTGCTGCTGAGGCATGCAAATAAGAGAGAAATGAGTTCTATGCTAAGTAGTACCCATGCGTGTGTCTCCAGAGCATATGCCAGTATTGTGCTGAGGTATACTGTGCCTGACGGAGCTACCCTGTGTGAAGGAGGCTCACTATGTCTTCACACAGCACTGTAGATACCCAGTGGGTCAAGCGGTAACAATGCATATGCGTTTTTATGCAGCTTAGCTTCCTTTACTTACCTGGAGCAGAGACTTAAATGTAATCTTCCTCTGTTTCTGTTGTGCTAGAAGAATGCATAGAACATGTACAGGCATAACCTTTTTCTGAATTGTCAAAACATAGGTTAGTGGCAGAGATGGAAATGTGGAAAATGGGCGATTTCATAAAATAATTCCCAGGATCTTTTGAACCTTGATGGGAGTAGTGGAGTTACCATATAGTATCTACTGTATATGTAAACTTGGAGAACGTGAATGAAAAAGTTGTTGTCTCTTAGCTCCTTTTAAACCTGTCATGCTTTGTTTTGATAGGTATCAGCAGATGTTGCATACGAATTTGGTCTACCTAGCCACTATAGCAGACTCCAATCAAAATATGCAGTCTCTACTACCAGCAGTGAGTACCTTTTGCAGTAATATTAGAACTGAGACAGTCATCCATATGGAATTTTGATAGTATGAGAAAACAACAGGAGACTACACAAATTTTTGGATAAGGGAATCTCTTCATGTAGGTCCTTGGAGCCAGTAGCTCTCACTGCACAGCTTTTTTTTCCCCTATGTTTCTCTCTCAAGCCAAGTTAAAACTAGTCCTGTGGTTTAAAAATAGCATGCAGATGCCTTTGGCCTGACACAATGGAAAGCTCTCACCTCCTGAACTAAGGGTGTCCTTGGTGTGAAACTGTTCCACTGCTGCAGGTTTAGCCAGCTCCTGTAACAGTTTTCTGTCTTCTATATATGTGTGCTGAGTTGGGAGAAGTCATGGCCACAGAGTGACATTATGGCAACCTCAGTTGGCAAAAATTAATTTGGCCTCTAACTGGCTCTTGCGTAATTTCTGCATCATCAGTTTATGGCACTGTATTATGATAAAGAAGTCAAAGATAATTTGCACGGGCTCACCTTTGAGTTCTTGTTTGATCTTCAGTGCTTCAGTTTTAAAATCTTGATGTTGATTTGAAACTGGTTTTTAGTTGGAACTTTTGCGAATAGATATTCTTGCAACTCTCCTTAGGATATAAATTACCATCACCACCCCTTTTTTTATTTTCATAACCTGGTCATTTAGTGACTGTTGCTGTAATGTATGGGAAAGCAAAGAGAATGGTGAGGGATAATAGCTTCCACCTCTTTGCTTCCCTTGGTAACTTTATGTATAACAACATAGACCCAAACAAAAAAGTCTGTAATGTTGAATAACTCTAGGAAGTTCCTTATTTTTGGTAATGTAAGTTGAAATTTAACCAGCTGCTTCAACATGCTCTTTTTGACTTCTATGACAAGAGGTTATCACATCAGTTTTTAAACTAAAATTCTGGTGTCTCTGGAGAGCTCTGCTCTTATCAGGGGTGGAGCATTCTTTCACTGAGTACCTAGAGTAGTGGCTCTCAACTTCATTAGACTTGAGGCATCCTGCCAAAAATGTCAACTCCTATTTTTCACTAAGAAAGTGGTTTTTCTGTTGTGGGCCACACAGATTACAGGAGGTCAGAATGTATTTAGCACAATGGAGTCTTATTTGAAATATTTGGGTTTATCTTGTGAAATATGTTTGGACACCTAATAATGCTAACATTGCATAGCATCCTTGAAAGGATCTTAAGGCACCCTAGATTGCTACAGCACCCTGGTTAAGAATTGCCAACCAAAAGGACTATAGGAACATGGTCTTCTGTCCAAAGAAATCTACTTATTGGTGCTCTTTTTGAGCATTGCATAATATGCAATTAATTTATTTACCTCCTTTATTGTTTAGGTCTTCTGTAATTTATATCCTGGTCCTGATCATAAGTAGAGAGGAGTTTCATCTTGCTCTGGTCATTAGTGGGCAGTTCTTTATTTGCAGTTAAATCTGGAGGCAGTTCCTACTCAAGAAAAACAGTATTGGGATAAGATGAGTTTGAGCTGTGGTTCTCAAGTTATATAGGAAATCTTCCAGGAAATGTCAATTTCTTGCTAGTATCTTCTTTTTCTTCCCTACATTTATAAATAAGCTACATGCAGTATCTTATTAGCCTTTTTTCTTTTTGGGTTTTTTTTTTTTTTTTTTTTTAAATGAATTGCAACTCATGGTGTGGCTTTAAAGAAAAAAAAATGAAGCGGGCAGTTGTGTCCAAATGTGTGACATTCTGGCCAAATTTTCAAGTATCTGATTTATGTGGTAACTTGATCAGAGGATAGAAAATAGTTCACTGCATACTTAAAATCAGTGTTGAACACACAGTACTGTTTTTTCACACGTACAACATGTCCCTATATGTAGTATGCACTTTGTTTTTTGAGGGAATCTGACAGGAGGGGAAGAAAAAAGGTTCTTTATATGTAGTAAGTGAGTAGTACAGGGTTAGGTAATTATTTGGGCTGGAGGGCCACTTAAGGAGCTTTGGTGAGCTGTTGCCAGGATTGGAGATCCTCTCTGGGCCAGTCTGCTCTGCATACACCATTGGGGGTACCAGATTAAGTAGGTGGGGTCTCTACCAAGACTGGCCAGGACCCCTGTGGGCAAGGCACACTTGACTGGGCAGATGAGATGGGGCCACGGGCAGACAGTGACAGTGCAGAGCCAGGGCCTGGGGCAGAGCTGTGATCAACTCCATACATGTCTCTGCCTTTGGAACCAGTGACTGTCATAGAGCTGTACAAGGAACAAATTAGAGCCCTGCTCTGGGCCTGGCCTTGTGCTATCATTGCCCCACAGTCCTGGCCCCTACTGCCCATCTTGCTTTCAGGCACCGCACCCGGCGGCCCCAGCCCATCCTCCTGGCCGAGTGTGCCCTGCCCAGGTCAGTTTCCAGAAAGACACCGCCCACCTGCTCCATCCAGCACTCCCAGCTGTGGGTGCAGGGTGGATGGACTGGGGTGTACAGGCAGTGGGGCCGGATCTGGCGGTGGAGATGCTGGCACTGGCAGTCAGGCAGAGTGAGCTGCTGCTGCTGCAGGGGCTGCCATGCCGCCTCTGCTCCATGGCACAACTGGGGCGGCAGGACTGGCCTTGCATGTCATGGCCCAGGCTGCCCCCTGTGCCTAGGTTAGGTGGGGCCAAGGGACTTGCTGTGGGCTGCATCTTGCCCACCCCTGGAATAGTAGCAGATAGGGAGCCATACCCGCTGCAAGCCCTGCACACTGGCCTGCAGTAACCCAGTGTGCTGGGTCCAGGGCTGCACACTGAGTCTGACCCTGTGTACTGGCTCTAAAGCCACATGCCAGATTGGACTGAGTTGGGGACTGCCCACTAGGTCCAGGGCCATGTGTCAGGTTGGACCCAGTGCTCCAGGGCTGTGTTCAGGGCCATGTTGTCTGGCTCTGGGGATTAATTTTTCTCACACAAAATGCACATTTTATTTATTTATTTTTCCTTTTTTTTAAACCAGTTGGATTTGCAAGACTTATTTTTCACTCTCCTTCATAGAGTAGAACCAAGATACTAACAGAACTAGGTGCCTAATCCCATATAAAGATGGTGGCTAGCGAAGTACCTCGGGGTATACAGAACTAGCCAATAGCTGCCTGGGAATCCAGTGATTCTCTGTAGCTTTGACTTCAAATTGTATTGGTTCTCTGAATAGCATTGTGGGATTGTTGATGAGTTCCAGCTGATTGGAGAAGCAGTAACTTGTATAAAAACTGCAGCACACAGCTGAGCAAGTTGTTCTTAATTCAGTGATTCACTGTGAACAGTCTCAATACCAGTCATCTGGCTTTTACTCTATTACTACTTGTTATCCTTGCTGCGAACTGACAATGGCTGCCTAAATTTGCTTAGTTTGAAATGTGACTAAGATTTGGGGGCTACAAGTCAGTGATTCGGTACTGTAATTAACTGTTACATTATCTGATGCAGTAACACCAATAATTTAACTTGGTTTATTTTTCTTAAGAATTAAGCTACCACAGGCATAGCAGTTCTAGAATATTGTTCAAGCAGTTAACCATCTGACCAATGGTGATGCTCAAATCTGGTTATCTAATGCCAGATAAAAGCCTTTGTCTTCACATTTTTGGTAAGGACAAATTCCTTTCATGAACTATGTCCCCCACTGGCCAGGGACATGGGGCATTGCCCCTGCTCACTAGTGTATGATGCACAATTTATTGGACTTATAGAAGAAGCATTCAGCTGCTTGTACAGGTTTCACTCGCTTTATGCTGTACATGCATTCCTGGAAAACGGTGCTTAACCCAAATTCACATAAAGGGAATCCACTTTACAATGTAACAAATAGGGATACATTCCAAGACCTTGACTGTACTGACCCCCAGACCCACTTCTACCAGTTTTACAAGACAATTTTGGTACTCGCCAGCAGCAGACAGACAGTACATGAACACACAGTGGTAGTGATGAATGTTTAGTTGGTATGAACAGAGGGTGGTGAAGGCTTTCTAATTTTGTCTCCAGTGTTAGTGAAATTCTCTTGCGCTTCATTGATGGAGCAGGGAGAGGGGTAGGAGATAAGCTAGTGGGACGCTTAGAAGCCATCATAGGGATTGCAACTACAGAAACACATCACCGACGATGAGTGTGGAGCAGAGATTCACACAGGAGACTATATTTTGGTATGCATCATTCCCAGAACACACTGCACAAATCAGCTGATTGGGCTTCCACCATGCTGATTGCATAAGAGTGAATTTACCTCTGATATAATGAATGTTTGGTATAAAAAGGGTTATTGGATAAGAGCGAACTTGCACATACAGAACCCACAAAGAGGGAAACCTGTATACTTCTTGCTCTGAAGAGCATGAATAAAAGAGCTAAAGCTTCCTTTCCATATTTTAAAATGAAAATAAGTTTTTGTGTGTATAGGGTAACAAGACTGTTTCTTCACATGAAACAGTAGGATGGTGGACAGGTGGAGCTACTCTTCTCTCTCTCTTCCCCCCCTTCCCTCTCCACACACACACACTTATCTGTTGGTGTGTAAGATAAAGGAAAGGTGTGTTCCTGTAATGGGGCTTGAAGTGAATGAGGTGTGAGTAACACTCACTTAGATGGGTTACAGAGACCTGTATGGTGGCATCCTTTTGGGTCTCATGAGCCAGATGAGTGATGCGAGGCCAGTCCACAGGCTGGATTGGGCCCCACACTGCCCCTGTGCCTGCTGGGATTGGGCCCCATACCTGATTTAATGCCCAGGGTTGTGGTCTACAGGGAGTACCATGGGCTGCATGACACAGTGTTGAGGGCTGGATCTGGCCTGCATGCCAGGGGTTGAGCACTCTCCAGTAGAATAATTGGAACCCTCCCCTATTATGTTTGCATGCATAACATAACATGCTGAATCACTTATTACATAATAATTATTTCTGTAGTGCGAGGACTTCCGTTTCCGTAGACCAGCAAGGGAGGTGTGGAAAAAGAAACATATCTAGGCAAAGGACTACTGTGGACTGTCTTCTCCAATAGAAGCATTCAGTGCAGTGGTTCACAACTTCCTTTAATGTCAAGGCAATAACATTCCATAATTTTTCAATTTGGCACCTGGTTGAGAACCACTATTGTGCCGCCTCCACTTCCCTCAGCGGTTGGTTCTCAACCACGGTTCTGCCTATATTAAGGTTTTCTGATAACCCTAAAGCAGGCAGGAGCAGAGGTTTTGTGCCCATGTGCCCTGGAGGAGGGGAGGGCTGCATGTGCATGTGTGTACATGTGCACACGTTTGGTATGGGAGGGTGGGAAAGAGGGTGGTTTTAACCTGCTGTGTGTGTCCCTGCACTTAGCTTCTCTGGCTGAGCAGTGCAGACAGCTGCTCCAGGACAGTGGGATGATGCTGTCTGAACAGTCTAAAGGGCTGCTGCAGCTCACCCTGCCCCTTCTGGAGGATTAGTGCAAAGGGCTATGGCCAGAATGTATGCTGTTGCCAGAGCCCTACCTTGTCCAACCCTGCCTTCTCCTGGAAATGGGGTGCGAGACAGTCCCACATGCCCCGAACACCTCTGTTTGTGGGAGGGGCATATGGGAACAGACTGGGAAGGACAGCAGGAAGAGCACAGGCTCTGACTAGTTGAGGACCACTGCCTTAGTGCAGTCAGAACAGTACTGTTCAGTTGACCTTTGGACTCTGATGTCTTTCACCTGGATAGATACAGGTTTTCTCTACTTTTGGGACTCCACAGAATGTGGTAGGGTAAGGGGGATCTGTCCTGGATCAAGTGAGAGAAGGTCACCAGAAAAGGGACCACGTGGACTGTGAGGACAAATCTGGGTCAGAAATAGGAACCCATTTTTCTGAGGCAAGAGGGTCAGATAGAAGTTTGACAGGAGGAGAAGCAGGGGTGGGACAAGTGGTGCTGAACTAACCCAGTTTAATTGTAGCAATTATATATTGGTGAAGTGGGGATAGAATTGCAGTTTGGAATAGGCAGAGACTGTCATGGGTCCCTAATGAGGGGTAAAGGGGAATTTTGGTATACGTTGAATGTGGAAAATATTTTTTAAAATATTTAGAAATAGGGGTACACACCACCCTGGCCTCAGTGCTTATATATTGCCTCCCTGACCCTTTTTCTAGTTTTTCTTTTTAGACTCTGCTTTCTGCAGAGACTGCCATGTCTTATACTTGTATAGCACCTGTATTACAAAATGTGTCAAAAATGCATTTTTCCTGCTCCCATCCTTTTTGTGTTCAGAGCTACTTGGCAAAAAAATTGCAAAAGATAACAGTCCAGTTTAAAACAATCTGAGAACACTTTTTTTTTTTTATTTAATTTTTTTTTACTATCTGTTTCTCAAACTTCTTTTGTGGATTAGTTCTGAAATCAAACTACAGGATTTCATCTCAGTTGGGTATTGAGTGTTTTTGTTTTTCAAACTGTGCCCAGGAGGTAATTATGTCTACAGAACTTTTCCTTTTTATACAGTGAAATTTCAATGAATATGTAGAGCATTTCACTTCAGTGTATGTTTCAAAAATCTGAAATGTGCTTTCTTTCTCACTTTTAAAACTGCCCAATTTTTATCTTCTATTAGCTGTCTCACTTTTAAGAGTTTGGGTTGCTTTAGTGTTTTGCATGTGACTTGATTCATTATAGTTATTTGGGTTTCCAAAACATCGCAAAAATCTCTTTCTTTTCTGTATCACACAGTGAACAATTGAGAATGGTATTGTGAGAGACTTAACTCTTGAAAAAATGCTTCTTGGAGGGCCCACTGTATTTCAGTGTAATATGTCTGATGAAGCCTGGGCGTGCTGCCTGGAGAAGGATGGCAGGACAGGGTCTCTGCTTTCAGAAACAGTGCAAAAGAGTGGCTGGTTTGTTTAAGAACTTGGATAGTCATAACCTTCAGAAGCAAATGGGGATCTGAAGTCACTGATTCAAGAAGTAAAACTACTGAACACTACAAGCAGCATCTCACTAAGAAAATGCTTTATAGGCAAATAATTTATTAGACAAAAAAACCCCAACCCTGTGGAAGCCAGATAAGTGTACAGGCTCTTGTAGGTAATGGTGGTTTTTGTTCTTAAAAAGAAAGGGAAAAAAAAGGTTCTGTCACCTATGAAAGTAATAATCATACCCTGTAATATAGTATTCATATAGCATTTTTCTAGGCAATGGGATATCCTGTCTGCAGGACAGGCTTCATTTTCAGCTTTGTAGACGCCTTGAATGGAATGCATTGCTATGTAGAACCAGGAATGATGAATAAATTCTACTCTGGGCATTTTCCATACTTTAATGCATAGAATTTTCAATAAGAAGAATTTGACTGGGACATAAATATTAATACCACTGCTTTGCCAAAAGCATGGAGGTGGGGGCTGGCAGGAAATCTCCAGTTAATAAATTATTATCTTTTAATCGCTAGGTAGATGTAATAAATTATAAAGAATTGAATCTTAGATGGCATCCAGTTCTGACCATGTTTAAGTGGGGAGATCTGATGCTTTGAGGTAGCACATCACACCGTACATTGTGGATGGGGTCTTTCCCATGATCAGTGTGAAACAGTCAGCAGCTTTAAACCCCATGCTTTATTCTCTGAGGTGTAGGGTTGGCAACATTTTCTGGTGGAGGGCTGGAGTGACCGAGCACAAGTCAAAGGTAGGCAGTAGAGATGCACCAATACATCGGTCTGATATCAGATTGGTACTGATATAAAGAAAATTGGCTGTATTGGAAATTGGCCCAATGAGGCCGATAATTTGGCCAATAAATGCCCGTGTGTGCACGTGGCTGCAGCACAGCACTCCAGCAGTGAGGAGCACAGCCGGGCAACATGGAGAGCTGCTTCCAGCTGGCAAGTCCATTGTGGTGGAAGTAGAGGGGGGAGGGAAGGGGTGTGGGGGGGCAGATCAACCCTCCCTCTCTTCCCCCCCGCCCCTGCGGTGAGGGAGGGGACAGGGGTAGGTGCTGCCCAGGCGGGGTGTGGGACAAATCCACAGTTTGTTGGGGCTGGGGGAGCTCCTGAAGCTGTGCACATCTCAGGAGGGCATGATGGGTTATGTGCCCGTGGATTTGCCCAGGGCAGTACACATGGGCTGCAGCTGTAGGCTGGAGCCAGGGCTGCACCGGGCTCTACTTGCCGGGTTCTGGCCACGGCCGGTCAACGGGCTGCAGGTTGCAGACCCCTGTCGTATGTAGTTTAAAACTAAATGGAAAAAGTACACTAAATCCCTAGCAGGGTACTACCCTATCAGAGGCTCTATCATTTAAAGACTTTGTTAAGCAACTGTCTCTTATTAAGGCAGACAGGGTTCCTTGGGTGAATTTGATATCTTTTATTAGACCAATAACCACTGTCTCTTATTAATTCATTTTACAAATACCTGAGAATAGGGGGTAAAGAGATGGTTCTTGGCTGCTCCACTCACCAAAAGAATACTGTCATCCAGTCTGTTAGAAGGCAGGCCAGGATTTCCAAGGGTAGGTACTTGTGCTTTCTCTTTTCCAGAGCTTTTCAAGAGCAGTTTAAATAGCCATTGTTAAAAAAAGCAAGTTATGTACGAAGCTCTTGGAAGAGTTTAGTCAAGAAAAGTGAAAAAACAAACAAAAAAGTGTGCTAGCAGAAAAAAATAGAACTCGCAAAAATGAGTACACATTTTAAAAAGGAAAGGAAAGGGGTTGAAATGTCCTTGCATGCTATGGTGGGTGATTGTTTTTATATGAGTATAAAGTCCAAGAAGCAGTTTTGGAATATGCAGAGACAGATGTTGCAAATGCTTTGGGAATAAATGGTGCTGATTTAGATTTAATGCTTGTCAGTATAAGAAATAGGATGGGGTATAGCATCAGGATCACTCAAAGAATGTAGCATAGTTTCTGCTGTGTTTTGAACAAGCTACATGTATGGGAACAGCCCTACTTGGAGAAATTACACTAGTTGAGCTGTATGCTCATGAATTGCTGTTGTACAATACAGAAAGTATCCAGATGGTATGCATTCAAGAACTGAGAAAAGTTAACTTTGGTAGGTTCTTAAATTATCTCCCCTTCCTCTCTCTTTTTTTTTTTTGCTTGCACTATCCAGTCCAGACCCCAATAAATAGGGAATGGAGAGACAAGTTTTATGTCAACTGTCTGCTGTAACTTATCCTTAGAGACTAAAAGCTTGAGAATTCTGGGACATCCAAGCTTGGTAGCATGAACATTTCTTTAGAGCAGATAGTCAAATTTGTGGAAGAATAGAAATGCTGTTATGTATTGTTGGCCCCAACAGCGTGTTGAAGTGACTATATTAAAAGACTGTATTCATGTTCAGCAACATGATGGGTAAGAGCCTTCTGGTGAGAGACCACCTTTAAGACCTTTTAGTATTGCTTACTAACTAGTTTCTAGATATGACTAGAACCACCAACCCTTTAGTCATCAGAATACCATCCTATATATATAGTCTAGTCATATTGTATCTTGTGTATCCATGATGACTGGTTGTACTTGTTCTGAAGCCAGCATGTCATCCCGCTTAGTCAGTTTTCTGTATATCATAGGCTTTAGACCATATGTGATCTTTGGCCTTACAAAAAGTGCTATAAGCACTATAATTTTCTGTGACTTCATTCTGTTTAAATGTGTCCACATTTAATGGAGTGTTTTCCAAAAGAGGACATACCCTTTTTAAACAGCTGGGTCAATTCTGTTGCTGAGCATCAGGGGAAAATGTTTCGGCCAAAAGCACAGCAAATACTCTTATCTGCAGACTAACTGAATCTGGGAGCACTGAAGAACTGAAAACTTATGAAGGCAACCCCCCCCCGCCCCCCCCCAAAATCCCTATTGTTTTTATTTAATGGCCCCATTGGAGTTGACCATTTGTGTCTGATTTTTTGTACTGCGCTTACACCAATTGTATGCTGGCATGTTTGTGCTGGGACTAGTGCAGACACACTGGTGTAGCAGTGGAGAATTCTACCCACTATGTATTTTTAAAACGCAAACCTTCGGCAATAAGAGTCTGCAGTACTCCTGATCTTCATGTGTACCACTTTCCTAATTTGTCCATTCTTCAAGGAGGGCTTGTCTGCACTAGGAGGTTAGCATATTACTGTTTGTGATATATAGTGATTAACAGTTATTTTGTATTGCTTCCTCCTGTGGCCACTCTTGGTGTGTGCTAAGCAGAGCATTTTGCCTCTCTCCTTGTGCTCAGCAAGAGGATTCACAAGGGAAAGTTAGTCCAGAGCATCTAGTGCGCTGTAAATTAAGTCTAATTGACACCTAATGTCCCTGTGTAGATAAGACCTTATTTACACTAATTGCTCAGATTATTCTGGACTGCTCACTTAAAGGCAGCTTCTCCATTTTAGCAAATCTATTTGAAACCTTTTAGTCGTATGCAGTATCTAAACTTTCTTAAAATACATTTTCCTGGTGATGCACTTTTACATATTATCTGTGTCAGGGCTGTTTAACCTCTAAGCAGTTGGGTCGCACACCACCTGGCCTGTTGTAGTGGGTGTTCTATACTGTGGGGGGCTGCACACAGGAGGCCGCAGACTGCACACTTTTTGCATGGGCACCCCTCCCTCCACCCCCCTGCACTGCATTCCTCACCTTCGGCTCCCCTGCTGCACCATGCAGCATGCACACTACAGGCTGCTGGCTCTTGCGTGGCTGCACTGCCCTGCCCCACAGAGCAGGGGTATGCAACAGAGCTTGGAGGAGGGAAGGAGAGCCCAGAGCCCTTGGCTGCTACTACAGCCAGAGCAATACGGACGGTGGGAGCTTGGGGGCCATATATTTATCCCCCCTGTGTTAATCGGAGCCAGCTCAGATCTATGTTGTGCATCTATGCAGATGCATCTATCCCAGGACATCCTCCTAGTGGAGATCCAACCTTATTGCTGGTTCTTCAAATAAGGGAAAAAATATTGTGTAGGTTAAAGGACTCTTTCAGGCATAACTGCATCTGTGTTAAGACCTTTGCTAACATACTGGATAGTAAGTGTGGATCCCCTCCCCTTCCTAAATGTCACGGCTGTGCCACCAAAACTTCTCAATGTAAACTGGACTGTAAACTTGGCTTTGAAATGCTGGGAAATCTCAAGCTACAGTTATAGATCAGAAGTTCTCTGTGGGTACATCTACACATGCACAGTTACTGTGAAGTAACCAAAAATTACTGTGTAGTACAGGTGCACGTCTACATGTGTGTCCGTGATGCACAGTAACTATGGCAACTTATGCCGACTTGTTACTCTGCATTAAGGCACGTATAGATGCCTTACTGTGTAGTAATCCTGTGTGTATGGACTGATTTGCGACTAACCTTAGTCCCAAATCAGTCCACACACAGTGTTACTGCGCTGTAACACCTGCATGTGTAGACACTGGCATAAAAACCACTTGCTGTGCAGTAAATGCACGTGTAGATTTCCCTGTGTCTTGTAACTTGAACAATTGTTTTTAAAACCAGAGGTGTTATTATTTAAAAAGTTCTCTGATTTGGAGACACTCCAACTGACTTCTCCCAACTAAATATTCAGGGAGGACACCTTCAGTTTGCAAGAATAGCAGTGAACTATCCAATTTACATAACTGTCATGGAGCACCCACAAACCTGTCCAACTTTGATTCCTTAGTGGTCCTCATGTTACCTCTGAAGTGTATTCTTGCCAGTAGCAATAAAAGTATTTGAAAGTCTAAGTATCCAATATAAATTCAATTTAAAATGTTTGTAGTGAGGCCAGCAGATTAGAGTTTGAATTATAATCATAAACCAGTTGCTATCCTGATTTCATACTTTTTATCATCAAAAGGACTATTTGCTATGCAAACATTAAAAAGTGTTCTAGGATTAAAATCCGACAGATTGTTAAAATGATTTTAATGAAGAAAAATTTACCATGTAAATGTTAAACATTTTGTCCAAGTACTAAATCAAAGTTCTTTTGTTATCAGAAAATATTAATATGAAAGCAGGCGGGAAATTGGTTGTCATTTTTCCTTTGGAGTTTTTGGCTGCCAAGGTCACAAATGATATTTTCAGTAAAAAGATTCTCAATAGCAAGATTGTATGTTATGTTTCTAATTTAAACTTAATTTATAGACACATTCATGTCATAAATGTGTCTCACTATATGTAGAGGTCACATTCTGAACTAATGGGTGGGTTTTTTTCCTTGAAACTTTTTTAAAAGTTTTGCTTTACTTTAAGAGTAGCAGAATAGAGAGAACTCTGCTTACACAGATCTCACTTTTTTCAATTCGTGGAAGTTTACTTGTTTGCGTGTTTTCTTTTCCACTCTGACACCTTAGTACAGCGGTTCTCAACCTTAGAATCGAGGCACCCTGCCAAAACTTTTCAGAATTTAGTGTCACCTCTTTTTAAAAACTAAAATATTATATAATATTATATTATAGTGTTATTAATATTGAGCTTTGGGGATGTAAAGGACAGGGTCTGCTGACCCCAGCCAGCAAGGACAAGATCCGGGGCTGCACATCCAATGTGCGAGTGCTGAGAGGGTGGCAGAGGCAGGGGTTTGGCAAAAAGATAAATAAGGCCATAGATGGGAGAGGGGCAGGCCATTGGGGTGCTACTGCTGCTACAGCCAAGTGGAAGTTCTCTGTGCGCCTCTTGCGGAGCCAGATTGGAAAGTGTGTGACAGGAGCACATGGTCTTCCTGCAGCCTTTCCTGGTCTGACCCTGCATGCCGTTTCCAGGAGACAGAGGCATGCAGGACAGATGGAATTGTCCTGCATGCCTCTGTTTCCAGGAGGCACATCAGAGCTGAACTGAGAACAAGCTGTAGCAGAAAGGCATACCTTCCTGCATTGCATTATGCAGGCAAGTGCACTGTTTCTGTTGTACTCCTTCCCAGTTCCGCTCCAGTGTATCTCTGGAAAATCATGGTGCGTGGTAGTTTGCTCCAATTGCTTGTTTCCAAGTGGCAGCCTGAAATAAATATTGCTGCCACCAGCCAGAATTGCCCTTTGCACTCCATTTTCAGGAGGGATGTTGGAGCTAACCTGGGAGGAACATCAAGAGAAGCAGTGCAGCTGCTTGCATAATAAGCAAGCAGGCACGCCTTTCTGCCACAACCATTTTTCAGTTTGGCTCCAGTGTATCTTTTCAAGAGGTGTGTGGGGCAGTTTGGCCCTGTGGTGGCCACACAACCATCATGGTGTCCCTGGGAGGTTCTCGTGGCACCTGAGTTTTGATCCACAGTCATTGCAAGTGCCATGCAGGTGGCCTTGCCTATCAACAGAAGGTATGCTGTTATGGCAGGGGTGGACAAAATATGGCCCATGGGCTGGATTTGGCCGGCAGCAGGTCTTTGTCTGGCCCATGGTAGGTCCCTCAGTCCCCTGGCCCAGACGCAGTACAGCCATGGCAAGCCCTGCCACCCCCTGGGCATGCAGCAGGGCTGGGGTGGCTCTGTAGCTGGTCTACCTTTCTAGGCAGCCTGGGTGGGCAGGTGGCTCCTTCTAGCTGCTGCCGCCACTGGCCCCAGCCCACAGTACTGGTGAGGACCCACACTCACAGCTTGGACCCTGCATGTTCCGCACCTGCTCCGGTCTCACTTGCCCAGGCTCAGCAGCAGTGGTGGGGAACAAGAGCTGATGCTCAGTGCCTGGGGGTAAAGTGGCCCCTCCCCCTTCCACTGCTGGCAGTTCCCTGCTGCAGCCACCCAGAGCCTGCACTGGGCGGCCCTGCATTTATGGTGCTGTCAGCACTGCCTCCAGGCTGCCCAGAGCAGATGCTGGGCAGCCCCACATGGGCTCTGTGCAGCTGCAACAGGGAACTGCTGGCACTGGGAGGGAGAGGGAGTGCTTTCCTCTTGTGCTGAGCAGCAGCTTTTTTCCTATTGCTGCCACTGCTGAGCCTGGGCAGGCAAGCCTGGAGCAGGTGTGGAGCATGCGGGGTCAGGGCTGTGTGCATTGGTCCCTGCTGGTACCATGGCAGCAGCAGCCAGAAGGGGCCACCTGGGCTGCCTAGAAAGGAAGTCTAGCTGTGTAGTTGCCCCAGCCCTGCTGTATGTCCAGGGGGTGGCAGTGCAGACCAGGTGCTGGATGGGCCCAGTTGGGGCTGTGCATGGGGTTAGGGGGCAGGATTTCCAGTTCCAAGATGGCAACTAGGGGGTGGGGCACCTGTCAAGGGATGAGGCCCTTGCAGTTCTCGACAGCTTGTCAAAACTCATTAAGTGGCCCTCCTGCTGAATTAATTGCCTTCCCTGGCCTCATGAAGCACCCTATAGTAGTTTTAAGTTAAATGAGTTGTAGCAGAGCTGGTAAAAGAACATTTGTAGGCTGATGGTTTCTTGTAGTGGAATTCTACTCTTTTGTAGTTTTCCTTCTTCTTTGTATCAGAATCTGGCTTGTGTCTTGAAGAAACACCTCAAATGCGGTTTGGAAAATTGGTAGGCAGGGTTCTTTGATATCTTTTATTAAACCAACTGAGTAGTTCAGGGGTGGGAAATGATTTTGGGCGGAGGTCCACTCACAGAGTTTTGACAAGCTGTCAAGGGCCACATGGGTAGCCCTGCCCCTTGACAGGTGCCCCGCCCCCCTAGTTGCCATTTTGGGACCAGAAGTCCTACCCTCTAGCCCCCAGCCTTTGCCACCAGAAGTCCCTCCCCTTGCCCCCGCAAGTACTCCTTTCAGCAAAGGGTTTTGCCATCTCGGAACCAAAAAAATACTAAATTGCGTTCTAAAAATCAAACAACTCAAACATTCATTAATTTGATTTCAAAAAAAATTTTTGTCCCGATTTACCTGTGCTTGTGTATTGTACACAGAGGTGATTGTACAATAGCTTAAAATGAAGCCTTACTCTTTTAAACCGTGGGGGGCATGGGGTGTAGGTATAGGTTTTGTGGGGGTTGTGGGTATGTGTTGGGGTAGATAGGTGTGGGGGGTGGGTATGGGGTCAGGGAACATGCGAGTGTGTGTGGATATGTGGGGTGTGGGTGGGTTTGGGTATGTGGTGGGATGTGTGTGGGAGAAGTGGCAGGGCTGTGTGAGGGGGTGTGGGTGTGCGGTCTGTGTGTATGGCACTGTGAGGGGGCGTGTGGTTGTGTGTGTGTATGGTGGGGGGTGCTTATGAGACTTGTCCTACGAACACACACGCACTATGTGCGTGCCTCACTTCTGTCTCTCCCTCTCCCGTGTGTGTGTGCGCGCGCGCGTGCGCACACGCACACACCACTCCTGGCTTCAGGGTACCAGTGCGCCCTTGCTCCTGTGATCCATGGGTGCAGCCAGGGGCCATGTGGTGCTGGAGCAGCCACATGCAGGGAAAGCTGCAGCAGGCAGACGCTTCTGGATGGGACGGGTTGGAGGTCAGACTTGGCAGGCTGGTGTTTCTTCGGACTCCTGTCAGCTTCCCCTGGGTCCTTCTGCCCCTGCTCCTGTCATGTTTGACAGGTTGCCCAGAGCAGATAAATATTAATTTTCTAAACTTTGTAGGTGCCCCACGGGCCAGATAAAATGGCTTGGCAGGCTGAATGTGGCCCACGGGCTGTATTTTGCCTGCCTCAGGAGTAGTTAGAAAAATGTTCTTTGCAAGCTTCTGGGCACAAACCCCCTTCTTCAGGCATAGGTAGTCTCTGCTGTTGTTCTGAGATCTCAAAGGAATGAAAGAAATTGGAAAATTATTGGTGAACTGGTTGGTATGACTGCACAGTTCAGGATGCCTTTTGACTTACCTGATTTATTGTAAGATCCATTTTCCCCAAAATAGTGAATTGGATTCCAGTTTTCAAATTGTGAAATAGCAAAGGTTTTCCTTTTTCTTCTGCACTTAATCCTGAAATAAAACTTCCTGTCCAAGGAGCCTTTATTTTTATCTTCTTCAAGTCTAAACCTTTTATTAACATGAATTTTTCTCATCCTATCTGTTTAGTTTGGCTGGGTCAATCATTGGACTTCAGGTTGTGTCAATCTACTTGCTAAGAAAGGTTTTGTTTTGGGTGGGGTGGGGATTGGTTTGTTTGTTTTTATCACGTGTTTTAACAATATATCATCAATGTGTATTTGAAATAAGTTCTTCCTGTTTGGTATTTTACTACCTGTAGCCAGGGATAGTCACATTGCTATGAATGAGCCTAATTTGTAAAACAAGCTTTAAAACTTTATGACCTACTTTTCATCTTCCTTTACAAAACAGAAACTTATATCTTAATATTAAGAGAAGATTTAATATGAAAATTACCATTGATTTGTTTGCTGGTTAGATCATTATTAAAATAGGCTGGAAAGCGGTTGACCAGCTTCTAATAAGGTCCTGCTGTTCCTGCTATTTGTAGAAAAGATATTTCCAGATTAACCCAGTGATCTTTTCTTTTACCATGTTTGATAGAAAGAAGCCAGAAAAAAGTGTTAGAAATCCAATAGCGTATAATTATGTCACTAGGAAGAATTTCTCCTTATCGGCTGTTGGTTGTATTCATCTTTTCCTTCAGTTTAATTGAATGTCACTCCGTGACATTTGAGGAGTAGTTCCCTGATGCTGGGCTCCTCCAGGCCTGTATGTTTGCCTGGTTCCCTGATCATGTGTGTCCACCATCCCTTTAAAGGTTCAGGCTTGCAAGCAGCTTTGCATTGTGGGTTGGTTCTTGATGCTGGGATCTTCCTGTTCCAGCAGGTTGCAAGAACACCATGGGATCCTGGACTGGTCCCCAATTTTCTTTCCCACAGCACTCCTTGAATGTCTGGGCACATGACCAAGTGCTTGATCCCAAGGTCCCCATGGACCCAAATTTGCATAATTAAGACCTGACAGAAATTCTGCAACATCATGGGATGATATTAATCTGATCCTAGTCGTGATTAAATTAATGTCTGCCAACGCCCATAAACAATTTCTAATCTATGACTGTATGGACCTTAGGTCTGTTTAGTTTTCTCAGCAGAGGTATTTTGTCAAAGGCCCTTTGTCAGTTTAAATAAACTAAGACATCTAGTCCTCTTTTATCTGCTGTTTTGTTGACACATTCAAAGAATTCTTATAGATTAGAGAGACATGAGTTCCTTTTACAGAAGCTTTGCTAATTTGTCTTTATCCTATATCTGGCTTGGTATATTATAATTCTGTTTTTAATTATTTAAATCAGTTTACCCAGTATTGAAGTGTAAGACTCTCAACTTTGTAATTCCTAGTATTAGCCCTCATGTCTCACTTTTAAAAAATATGCTTTTGCCTTCCAATCTTCTGGTAGAAAAGTTTATTTTAATTAGAGCTTGAACGTGTTAGTAGCTTTGACACTTCATTGTTGCATTCCTTCAAAACTCTTGGACAAATTCTTCTAAACCCAGTATTGTTCTTAAATATCATTTATTTTCCTAGTCTTCATTTAGCTAGTCTTTTAAGTCATGTTCCAGGAGTCTTTCCTTTTCTCAAGATGCATATTTTGCTAGAATCTCGTGATGAAAACTTCTAAATCAGTTTGCAAGGAAGCTATATCCTTGTTCTCCCTATCTGTTCCCTTACCTCCCTGGTTATTCTCAGTCGATTCACAAAGTCTCTTGCAGGGTTTCTTTTACTGATATAATACAAAATTCTTTCAGTGTATTTTTATTGTCTTTGAATATTTCTTTGCAGAATTTCTCTTAGACCTTCTAATTTCCCTTGCATTTCTCTCTCTCATTGTTTATGACCTTTTCTACGAGTTAACTTGGTTTGAGTTTACATTTTCCCTCCCTGTTCAGCACAAATAATCATAAGAATCTTGTGATTTAGCCAAACTTTTCCTCTGGACATCCTATCTGTTTTCTTCTTGCTTAGAGGTATGTTAACTTCTATGGTTATATTTTAGCTGTATTACAAATACTTTCCCTCGAATTTTAGAAAACCTTTAAACATGCTTAAACATAGCCTTATGACTTGTAGCGCTTGTTAGTATTTTTCATTCATAGTTCATTCTAAACACTGTTTGCTAATGATTTATGTTTGAAATAAGTTTGGGAACAAAATGTTTGTGTAGTTTATTTCATTCCAATTAGTATAGTGTTCTGGGTCTACCCTGAGACTGCAGAGGCTAAGCTATTGTCGTGCTCCATGCTTTGACTTTTTATACACAGGTATTGAACACTATCCTCATGTGTCATGTATAGGGATGACTGGAATTCGTGCCAGAAGTGTGCTGTGCAGTGGCTTCATTAATCTTGCAGTTTTCACTGCGCACCCCCTGCTGCTGATTGGCGGAGGGGCCCTGTTGGACCCACCTCTTGCCACTTGCTTTTGATGGCTAGGAGGCGAAAACCGCAGCTTTAAACACACCATGGCTTTTGCCTCCCATCTGGTCCGCAGCATGTAGCAGGGCTGCCATGGCCCCTTGGCCAATCAGCAGCGGGAAGCAAAAACCATGGCATATTTAAAACTGCAGTTTTCACCTCCCTGCTAATCGGGGGCGATTGGCTGGGCCTCTCTGCCAACCAGTGGCGAGGAGGTGCACAGCAGAAACTGTAAGATTAAAGGAGCCACTATGCAGTGCACTGCCAGTGCAAATTCCAGTGGTCCTTAGTCATGTATTCCAAAACTAGTTTATTAAAAATAAAATGGGAAATAATGTCAATGACTCTCTTGTCTTGATGCATACTTGATATCTTTTTTAGGTAATTCTTGTTCAATTAGTGTCAACAAAGCTCCCCGCTGGAGTGAAGGGAAACAAGAGCTTCCCAGAGAGGCTTTTTTTTTTTTTTTCTCCTCCCTTCCCTCCACCCCCTTTAATAAAAGTAGCAAATCAAGTAAAATGGTAGCTGCTTTCATTCCTTATCCACTCCATGTCCTGCTATTTATTTTGCAGAAAGTGGGGTAATGCCATTATGGAAGGTTATCCCCTTCTCTGTATCTTTGTGGGGGATGGAGAGTGGCATTCATAATGGATGCTCTCTCCCTTTTGCTTTTTTTTTTTTTTCCTGCTGGGAGTACATTGGTGATTTGTAAGAAACTGCTGTCTAGAAAGAAGGACTTTCACAAATTTTCCAGTGAAATTTTGAAGAAACTTAACTGTTGCTCAGAGCCCATATAGATAGGAAGGAAAGAAAAGATCTGCTTAAGGAGGTGGCCTCTGCCATAATATAATGTTGAAAGAGCTTACTGGATAATTCCATCGTATGTGCATTTTTCCCTGCAGATATATTCACGTACCTGTCTGCCTACCCCCAGTCCATCTGGGTAACCCCCTGGCTGCAACTGTGTTGTATTCTCTTCTGAAAAATGAGAACAATTTTATCTCAGAAAGCATTTGACTGAGGCATCAGGGTTGGGGGAAGAATATGGTCTTTTGAGAGTTGAAGGGGAGAATGAAACTAACTACCATCAGTTTCTGTACTCCCATATGTCCCTCTTAGTAGTACCTGGTGGTAAATTCCCTCTTGTGTACATTGTTTTCTTGCTCTCCCTATTTGAACTCTCAAGGTTATTTAGTTATTTTCCTCACAGTTTCATTAGGAAATTTGCCAAAAACATCCGTTCTAGGCAGCTGTCTCTGGACCTTTGGAGGCCAGCCCTAATGTGCTTCTAGTCTGTAGGGGGTGTTTGGCACAAAATTATGAACGAGGCCGTCTGTGCTTCAGAGGGAGAGATCTCAAACCTTTCACCATATCTAGGTGCAATTATTTTGCCATGCACAAGCATTTGGAGACTTTCACTTTGATATAAGTGTTTTTTCCTGCTGCAAACTTTATGGGTGTACCAGAAACTGTGTTAGATAGAAAAGATTATAGAAGGTTTGCATTTGATGTAAAAAATACTGCTTTGAAAACACAGCTGTAGAAGACTAGTGCCTTAAATTCCTATGAAGGGGTTGTACCTTAAAAAGGTTATGCAGAAAGGGTAACTTCTTTAGCAATCTGAAAACTTCTAATCTGATTTTTAATGAGGCATTGATTTGTGGTGCGGTATTTAAAAACCATGCTGGAAGACGCTGCAGTGCTGTGCGCATGTAATAAAATCAAAGGAGATAGAAAAAGTTTTCCTAAAATGACTACTAAGGGTAGCTAAACATATCAGAAGAAACAAAATGCTTTTCAGTGCTTTCCTTCATACCCCACCTAACAATATAGGCAACTGCTGTACCATATGTACATAAATATATTTGTCAGACTAACTGCTTCTCTTGTTTGACTAAACTGTCTCCTTTCAGCCACCCACACAGAATATGCCTATGGGTCCTGGAGGAATGAGTCAGAGTGGCCCTCCCCCACCTCCACGTTCTCACAACATGTCTTCAGATGGTATGGTAGGTGGGGGCCCTCCTGCACCACACATGCAGAACCAGATGAACGGCCAGATGCCTGGTAAGTTTTTCTCCTCTAAGACATTAACACCAGCGTTGCTTAGCAACAGAAACGACATGGGGGCTCAAGGGATACTAGATTGTTGATGACAAAACTGCTTTGAATGCCCCCGAGTACAAGCTCTCTTAGAGTTTGTTAGCTACAGAGCTACGTGACCTGTATTCAGTGTTTATCAGGCTGCCCTTGGGCTTTGATGTAGCTGACACACAGCATTCTTCTGATGAACAGAACTGGCTAAATTTAGTCTGTTTGAAACCATGCAGTACAGCTGGCTTTAGAAGGCTTATTGGGAAAGGTATTGGCCTGTGGCTGAATGAATACAAATCCTTCCATAAAGAAACAATCTAAAATCATCATAGCTAAAAATGATATAGGAATAAAATTGTTATATCTTAAACAAGGTGTTTCAAGCTTGGGTAAGCTTTAAAAATATGAACACTTTTATACAGAATATAATCAAATTTCCACTAATTTTCTATATTCTGTATCTTGGAAAACATTGAATGTTAAGAGGTTTGTGAAGAAACTGCCTCAAGATCATTGTTTCAGGTGTAAATTTAAAGTCAGTTTTTTATTACAAAACAAGCTGGCATAAAAAGTCAGTGTTGGGGAAGTAGAAAAAGCAATGACATAAGATGATAAAATTTCACACTGCACAGTCCTGACAACAGAGATAACTGCTCCCTTCAGCAGTTAGTCAGAATGAAGGAGCCTGGAAAAGCTTGCCTCTTTATAGGGATGCTGTTTCCCAGAATTTCCTTTCATAAAGTCCTAGTACCTACTTCCCATAATTTAGTTGTCAACTTAAAATTACGTTCCCTTAGTTCAATCCTTCTCCCCCAGTGGAGACAAGAGTACTCTTCAGACCAAGGCTTTTTTGAGGTAGTGATTCTTTCAGAGAAAGGACATTGTCATCAAAGGATTCCTCGCCCTTCTCAAATAAGTACATGGGCAAACTCTGCTGAGAGCAAACGTAATAAATAACCACGTAGAATTTGAAACACAAGGGTAAAAACATAGTAGTTTCTCAAGTTCTTACTTTCACTTACAATACAGTTTAATTGATCTGATGGGGACACCATCAACTTTGTGACCAGCTATCTGGCCAGCCCCTAGAGAACTGGAGCACAATCTAGTTACGTCTTCTACTTCTACACAGTCTGAATTTGGCAGTGGAGATCCTGTTGCTCCCCAGGGTGGAGCAGAGGTATTTTGGATGGAGAATATCCCGTCTTTCCCAGGGTCTCTCTGCAGTACTCTTAGGCAGTAAACTTACTATTCTAGACAGCAATATCCTCAAATGCTGTGCTGCTTCCCCTGAGCTGTCTCCAAAACCACAAACATCTACAGTGCTGTATGGACACAGCTATACTGAGCTCTTTAGCCCACTGCCATGCTAATTATTACCCTGCCCTCAATTCATTGTGGATGTACTACACTACTTGTGGTTTAGGAGGCAAACCTCCTGGAGCAGTGCAGTGTGGGAACATGTTAGCCAGGCATGGTAAGTTTACTGTGTAGACATGGCAACAGGGAATACCATCATCTTTCACAGTTCAGTCCCCCAGCCTCTAGTTTTTTTATGATGATCATCACTTTCAAAGAAAATTGATTGCAAAATCACAATTTCAGTGTCGTGACTTCACTACAAAAAGAGGAGAAAAATCACTATTTAAAATGTATCTTATGCAAATTACATAAAATTATAAAAGAAGGCTTATAAAAATATGTGAAAAATGTATAGATTTGTTTGGGTAGTTTTCCATTGGAGAGACATTAAACACATTTTTGAACTTATCACCTCCAACTTTCTTTTAGGTCTGCTTTTTCCCTTTTGTAATCTATTTAAGATTCTTTGAGAAGATAAAGATAAACAAGATAGAGCTCTAACTTGAGGATTGTGCCCTGAGTTTAATAGCTCTTCCTATGCTTTAGAAAAAGAGTAGAATTATCATATTAATTGTACAATTTGAAATGTGACAATTTTTTTGTCTGCAAGTGTTGTTAGGTTCCTAAATTCAGGCCTTTTATATGCATTGGCATGTGTGCTTTCAGTTACTTACTTTATTTTGTATACATGTGTTTGTTTCATGTATTCAGAGGGTACCTACTGTGCAATATTTGCAATGGAAGCTTAATCCATAACTAAATTCCTTAAAAAAAAAAAAAAGTCAATCAGTCAAAAAATAGTATATAGTCAAGAACATGTACAAACAAGGGAGTTGTGATAAAATAATCGAGAATAGACCTACCTGGAATGATTAGTGCACAGACTCTGAGGAGCTTTGGAAGTTTTCTATGGGATGGAACATCTACAATGAAGGAATCATGATGGAAAAAACCCACCTTGTATTGGTCAGTCCTGAAGAAATTTAAGGACTCACTGTAGGTCACTCCCTTCTAGGTAAAGAACTTTTGAGTAAGGGTTGATTAACTTAGCACTTACTGTCTAGGATCATGGGAAGTCAGCTTGCAGTGTTACAAATGGCATGGATGGCCTCTGTTTATAGCACATTGTGGGGGAAGGCAAACAGGGCAGGGAGCAGAAAGCAGCAGCAGAAGGGGCAGACAGCACAGGGCAGAGAGCAGAAACTAGAGCAGCAGATGGGGCAGGTGGCATAGAGCAGGGAGCAGAAGGCAGAACAGTAAATCAGGCTGGGGAAGGGGATCAGAGTGGCACTAGAGGAGGGTATGCGGCTAACTTGTGGCAACCAATAAACCATGAATCATTGGCCCTACTGATGTAGATAATAAAGGGTTTTATGTATTACTGAATCTTTTGGCACTGTTATCTAGTAGCCAGAGAAAACAGCCATAACCAGTTTCCTTTTACCTTATGGAGGAAATATAGTTGCCTTCTACACTAGGGCAGAAATCTGGATTGAGTTAGAAGGAAGGCCAGTTTGAAGAAGTTGCATTAGTTGCAATATGGATAATCCTGGAGAAAATTGGGTGTAATATATTGATAAGAAGGAGTTGACAATAACCATATTTACCACCTTTTCAATATGGGCCTCCAGGTGGAAAGTTCTGTGACTGTCTCCAGTGGTAGCTGCACTTCTTGAATAATAGATGTTTGTAAATTACCAGCAAGCTCCAAATGCCCTTTCCCTTCCTCTGAGCATAACCTTAGTCTTGTCTGGACTTACCCTGTTACAAGTGTTTTGCTTTCACACTAACACACCATTCATAATGGGTCAAAAGACAGAAGAGAGCTCAAGTTCATACTTAAAGCATTTGTTCCATGAGTTTTTGAATGAGTTGTTATACTCAAAGCGAGCAGTTTTCTTTAAACAAACTTACTCATCATTTTTAATAGTCTTGTGTCACTGTCAAACTAGAGGGAGACTTAAGAAGTATTTTGGGACATGATCTCACCTATGGGAATACTGGGACTCACTTCAAGAGATCCTATTTTGTCACATTTCAGCACTTTTTTCATTTTCTAACCTGCGAATAATCTATTTCTCCCCCTTTACTTTATCAACTTCTCGGTCTTTTGCCAGCCAACTTTCTTTTTTTCATTCTGTTGGTTCTCTTTCGCTATCTTTTTTGTCTTTCTCCTGTAGCTCCTTTTAATGCTCCTTGTCCAGAATTCCTTTGTTTCTGTCTTTCTCAGCTCTCTCAAATCTGGTATTGACAATTTTTTCTTTGAATGAAAAGCAAATAAAAACTCTGTAGGTCCCGACTCAAATTACTGTTCTGTGCTCTTCTTCCCTCTCTCAGTAATGTTCATGAGAAAGTAGCCTTCTGTCATTCCTGCAGTTGTTTCTTCTACAATATCCTTGAGTCTGGGTTTTGCTCTGACTGCCAGATTGACAGCTACCTCATCCTTATAGTAAGCGATGACCTCCTTTTTTCCTACAGATCTACTTCTGCATTTTCCTTACTCCACTCCAAACTTAGACAGTCCTGAAGACAAAACAATATAGACTACATTAACTTTTTCCCTGATTATATTCCTATTTACCAAAATATTCTTTACGGATTTCTAGTGGTTTTTCCTTTGTGCCAGCAACCCCCTCTGTACCCATATTTTCCACTTATTTTCTCTATCATTATCTTAGATACTTGTTTTGCAGTGAGACTATACTGGGCATGACACGTCTTCTGCCCTCACCCTTTCAATTTTTTTGTTTGCCTGATGAAGGAGACTTAAAAGCTGTTTAATTTTCTTTCAACAAAATATCAGGCACACAAAAGACTTCCTTTGGTCAAGAGGAATTTCCCTAAGCATAATCCCATAATCTTCATTTCTTTTCCATTTGGTTTATTACTGTATTTTCTCGCATACCCTTTTCCCACCAAAATTCAGTGCCTTATAAGCAAGAAAGTATGATAATAGCAGTTTTTGTCGGCTGAGGGGAGATGAGTGAAAGTAATACTGCAGTGCTGCTCTTGGGACTCCCTAGCTGCTGGCTATGGACATCCCCTGCCCTGAGGCTCCTCCTGTAGAAGCAAGGAAATACCTTATTTTCTTTATTCTGCTTTTCAGAAACAAGGTGTGTATCTTATTTGAAGGTATAATTTATGCAAGAAAATACAAGATTTTGATTCTTGACCATAGTCTTATTTTTTTTTTCCTTCCATCTTTTTGTCTGCAGATTTGCCAGTAATCTGTAACACCACATAAAGTGCTGCCTTAATGTTTTCACGTTGGCCCTGGACTGACATTCTATTTGAAGTACTTTGAATGCAGCTGTACCTTGAGGTGTTCAAAAAATGGAGCACTTCAGCCACAGGCCCATCCCATGCCCACTAGCTGTAGCATTTCAAAATTACAACAGCTGCATACAGGAGATTGTTTGTAGCCAAGGGACATGGCACAGGGTTGTTCTGTCCTCCATCTATGCTTTCCAGGAGGAGGTGGGGGGAGTAAGGCATGCTGTCAACTAGTGCTTTCCAGCCTCTGACCTCACTGGGATTATCCAGTCCTGTAGCTTCCCTTTGTGTTCCCTTGTCCCCTTTTCCGTCTCCTCCCCTCCACCCAGACTGTCAGTGACCCATCTCCTAAAGCACCCCCCTCAAACACACACACTTGAACCAGGAGACCAGATATCAAAAGGCATTCAAGGATTCTTGCTTTCTAGCCCTGAAGACAGCCAAGTGCACAGGAGAGTGCTCATTGACTTTCTGCCCTGCTACCCACCATCTCTCCCTTTGCTGAGGGAGGGGGAGAGTGGAGGGCTGTAGGATGCCAGAGGATAGAGACATTCTGCAGAGCAGACAAACATAACAGGGAACACTTCAGCCATCTTGGAGCTCTTCAAAGGATGAGTACCTTACCCTTTGAAGCACTTCAAATAGTACATCTATCAAAGATCTTTCACTGTTACAGTTTCTGTTCCTTGGCCAAGACCTGGCTCTTAAGACCTTAGTTCAGCGGTGGGACCCAGCTTGGGTTAGAGACAGGAAGGCAGGCATTAGGACCTGGTGCTGCCACCACTGTTTCTCCACCCTGACGGGGGGGGAACACCTGCTGCCACTACTGCTTCCCACAATGACACTAGGAAAGCCGCTGAATGCCGCTGAACCCTCATGTCTGGATGCAGCCTGCAAGCCATAGGTTGCAGACTCTGCCCTAATATAGTGCTTATATATAATTTTCACATATATTAGCCAAACCATTGCATCCTTTTATACTTGACATGGTTCAGGTTTTTACTTTCAAAATTGCCCTGTCTTGTTACTAGTAGCAGGATATATTTTCTTCTTCCTGTGTATCATCTGCATATATCTTCTTACTTCATTACCTTTTAATCAAGTTTCTTATCTAATAATAATTTTTTTTTTTCATTTTCATGGACTCTTCATTTTCTCTCTGTTTGCATTTCTCACTTTAGGTTTATCTTATTTCATTCTTAAAGTTTTGGGGATATAACCTGTCTAAAAAAGACTGTAGAAAATAATGTTGCATTTTGTGGCTACCAGAGAAGGGCAAAGAAAAATAGCCTTCATACAGGGGCAGTTTCCAGTTATAAAAAAGAGAAGAAATATTCAGCATATGAACAACTAATACTTAAATTGGGGGGGGTGGGGACCTTAAATTTTGCTTGGCTGAAATAACAGGTAAACTGGTCAGATGGTGTTCTATCAAGCTGTCATGTTCATACTCTTTAAAATATCCATTGAGAATGGGTATAATCAAGAGATCAATAAAACTCCAGCCTGTCTTGCGAGGAAGGGAGGAGTAAAGGGTGAAGAGTTATAACTGGCCATATGGGTGTGTGACCAGGTTGTTCATCCTTTGGGTCTGCACTAAGGAGCAATGGTGAGAGGTGAACTTTTTTTTCCCCCCCTCCTGTAATCTCTAAATATAGCTATGTGCTTTTGACTGTAAATTTTATTTTTTAGAACCTAATGTTAAATATGTTTATAACCAGTTTTTATTGTATACATCTCTTTGCACTGTATAAACGTTAGGTCTGTAGAACACTATATAAATATCTTTTCATTATTAAATATCAATTTCAAAAGATTATTTATTTTAGCTATTTTAAATAAAATAAAATCTATATAGCTAGACTCTTACAGCGCCTACTGTAACACTAATCAAGAAGGTCATCTGTTGAAATCTAAGGGATGTGTGAGCTTAGTGCTGGAAGGGTTAATTTTTGCATGCACTGTAGATATAAGAAAAGCTGAATGATGATTTGCAATTTTTATTTTAATAGTCTTAGCTTCTGTATGAGATGAAGTGCAGTGTCCTAATGGAAATAAGCTTAATGACAGTTGCTAACTTGGTTTTAACCAGGTCAACAAATCATGAGCAAAACTCCATATTTTAGTCAATGTAGTTTAAAGAATTAGAATTAGCATTGTGTTTCAGGGTACTTACTGTAACATCCTTTTTCTCTCCAAAGGACCTAACCATATGCCTATGCAAGGACCTGGACCTAATCAACTCAACATGACAAACAGTTCCATGAACATGCCTTCAAGTAGCCATGGGTCCATGGGAGGTTATAATCACTCAGTGCCATCTTCACAGAGCATGCCAGTACAGAATCAGATGACTATGAGCCAAGGACAGCCTATGGGCAACTATGGCCCAAGACCAAATATGAACATGCAACCCAACCAAGGTAAATGCAACAGAATGATCAACTCCACTATTAACTGGAGTGAGCTGCAAAACAGAAGGCTCGCGTATAAACCTTAAACGGTATTTTTGGCAAATACTGTTTCCTTCTCTAAACCTAATTTATTTGTATGCCTCTAAGGATCTTGTTCTATTTTCTCCTGTGTTTTCATGACTTCATAGTTTATTTGTAAGCACTGAGCCATATTCAAATGCAATGTGAACCAGTGAAACTAATTGCTTTTTTCAGATCTGAATTGGAACCAGTTTGCTTTTCACACTCTGAGAAAGAAAGTATTTTCTTTTCTTCTTTGGTCATTAATACATGTAATGATTTTACAGCAGTGTGAATTGTGATTGAGTGTTACTCAACAACATTGGCTACTATTTCATGTTTTGTCGCACATCTGTCTGTTGTCCATGAGGGAATACTTTCTCTCTTTATTAGTCAGAGGTTCAAAGCAGAAGGAAAATCCAGTCAGAATAGAGCAGAAGAGAATCCAACCAGACCAGTTTGTTTGTTTGTTTATGAATAGCAAAAGTAAGAAAACTGATTCTGATATTAATGAGTAGTAATGGCACAGTTGTTAAAAAGTCTGGTAGTTAAGAAAGGATAAATGTATCGTCACAAGTCAGAACAAATATACCTATAGCTGTAAATTGGTAAATTTTCTGTCTCTTCTAGGCAAGAGGTCCTGTGGTGTATTTTATAGCATTTGTGAGATGTTTTAGAAACTTACTAGAGAACTTCAGCTGAAATGATACCTTAGTTGTAAAAACTTGATTCCTAATAAAAGTAAATTATGTTCTTAGCAGTATATGCATGGAAAGAATCCTGCTAAGTTTTGCTTCAGTGGTATTTCATCCACTTAAAATTTATAGAATAGTGACTCATATTTCCAAGTAGTATATTTCATGCTTCCTCACAGTATATGCTGATGTTTCTTCCTACAGCATTTGGTCTGTATATTGATTTTTCCCTACCTACCAAACTTTGAAAGTCCTCATTAGAAAGTGTGCAGAAAATACTCCTGATAACAAGCAGTTAAATAATAACTTAAGTTATGATATTTTGAAGCTATAAATTTAAGCTTCCCAAACTAGTTAAACAACGATATGATACTTCTGTTACTGAAAATTTGTGAATACACATCAGGTAACTAAACATACATATCATAACATACACACAGGGCTGAAAACTGTAAGAGAGTCAAACACTTTACCTTTCTTTTGACGTAGGCTTTGTGCGTAATTACTAGTGTAGCATCACACACTCTTCCTTTTAAAGAAGTTATTATCCGAGTCATAGTATTAGTAGGACAGAAGTGTAAACATGTAGGTGTGGCAGAAAGTTCAGTAGTGGCTCATTTGCTATTAATCTTTGATTTGTAACAGTTTATAAAACACCAGCTGATGGAGTACTGTGCATGAAAATCTAAAGCCTTCACAATATTGTTTTACAAGGTCAATCCAATTACAGCTGAGAATTTTAGTCTTCTTGGGCTGAGGAAACTGAATGTTAAAGAACAAGATTCCACAGGTGATACTCAATTATGAAGCTGTTGCAGCACTCAGAAACCTGTAAGGAATATTAATCTACCTCCTATGAAGAAGATGAGTAATGAGGATTGGTTTTGTGAATGTGTAACAAAACCCTTTTATCTTTACTTTTTTGCATGAAATCCCCTGAGGTGATAACTGAAGACACAGATGTATGACGTGGTTTCTCTGGAGTAAATTGGCTTCACTCCAGAGTAAAATTGGAGCAGGCAATTGCTTGCTCATCTTTTCACTACTGTAATGCATTCTGCTCTGAACTAAAATTACCCAGAAAATAAGGGGTAACTATACACTGGTGTCTGCTTCTTCACTCAATTTCATCCTGGATTTGCTCACTGGGGACTAGTGCAGTTGCCACTTACTGTCTGGGCACTATAAAAGAGCATACTTCAGGCAGCTAGCTTGGGAGAGCTGGTCGTATCTTCTCCCAATTGCTAAGTAAAATCCAGGGTGAGTTATACCACAGTAATCATGTTGCTTGTCATATCCTAAGTGGAGTATGACTTTCCAGTAGGGGTTAATAAGACTTTTTGAGTACGTGCAGAAACTTGCCGCACCTGGTCTACAGGCATGCAGCTTACTTTAAGCCACATGATTTTAGATTTGGAGCAGTGTGTATAAACATTTGTTGGTGCCAGGAGGCGTGCTGGGAAACCAGTGTAAGTAACTCAGGATAGGGGGAGGCGTGGGTGGCATTGGGGCTAGCAGGTCTATAGGAGGTGTTGGTGAGTCTGCAGGGTGTTTGGTTGGTGAGTCCACACATGGGTTGTCCTTCCATGGTGGGAGGATCAAGAAGCTAAAAATTGCCCAAACAGGGTTGTAGGAGGCGATAGGAAAAGCAGTTGGGCTTTCCCAGCCCTGGGGCTACACTGTGAATGTGTGCAGACATTCACTAAATCGAGCGAAGCCATTCCTCAATCTAAGTTAACTCACCTCCCTGAATGTCTGCACAGATTGGCATTAAATGGACCCTAGCCCTAGTTAAGTCAATGTAAATGTAACGTAAAATGCATGTACCCTTTGACTTTCCAAAGAAAGAAGGCTGATACGAGCAGAATTTTCAACCAACTGTGAAGTCTGTGTTTACTTGGAAACTCCACCTCACCTTTGCATGGATTTTTTTCATATCTGCATTATAGTGATAACTATTGAATCAAAGTACTCCTTAAAGAAAGGGCCAAAAAATGATAGCCCAGCCTTTTTAGGAATCCTGATTTTTTTTTTTTTTTTTTCCCAGTTTCTTCTGAGGATCATAACACTGAACTATATCTCTCTGCAAGAGCTGGTTTGAGAATTACATAGTATTGAGTCAGTCTTCATGCACTAAGCATCAAACATTCATCTGCCCAATTTTAACAGTTGAGCATAGCCCAGGATGTCTAGCTGGCTTGTTCAGTTGTACAAAAGTTTCCTGATTTTGATGGTAATATTTTTAATTTATTTATTTAAACTTACAAAATCTTCCTTCAACATTCTGATCATTTATGTAGTAATTATAGGAAAACCATAGAGGAGATCACAAAAAACCAGTATAACTCCCCTGCTTCTCTTCTGCCTTCTCCAGCTAGACAAAGACTGGGAAGATAAAAGAGTTTAGGATGATATCCTGAATATCCTATTCTAGCTCTGTCAGATCAGGGGAATAATCTTCAGTATTGAGGTTACATTGCTCTAAATGTCCTGCCAGATGTTCTTAGTTTGTACACCTCAGCTGAGTGGAATTGTCATGGTATTGCATAAAAGGCAATACAATCTCAAATGCAGGTATGACCCATTCATGTGTTTTTTTTTAAAAAAAAAAAAAAAAAAAGATCCTGCTTCTACATTCTGAGAACCAGTTTTCTGGAGTAGCTACCTATATGGCACATTAAAGTAAGCATCCCTTGAGGAAACTAGATTAAAGACTGCTGTGGCAGGGTTAGGTGCTTTGTTCATCTTACAAATTCTTATTTTATACAATGTATTCTTTTAAAAATTCTTACACATTTGAAAGCCTGGGAACTTAAAATTCAGTGTGATGTGAAAGTGAGTCAGAAGTAGCATATTGATCCTGTGCCACATTGAGGGCTTTTAAAAAGTGCTCCTGGAGAATCTTTTGTATTTTCCCCTTAACATTAGCAAGACTTGCAAGAGATATCAGAGTTTGAGCCTATTTGACAAGTGACTGAGCTTCTGGACACTCATAGAGATGCCCGCTAAACTCATAAGAGATATTAGAAATTAAGACCTTGTTGGAGTTCCTCAATACTGCAAAAGCTCTTATAGGAAATCATGTCACCAGTTATCAGCTCATCATGGGTAGATGTCAGTTATATTTGTGTTATGTCATCTCCCTCAGGAGTAAAATGAGGCAGAAAAAGATGTTGAAGGCCTCCATGTCTCTTCATTTAAAAAAAAAAAAAAAACAACAGGTGGAGGCAGGAGGAGAGATTGCCTTTGGGCCCTTCTACGTGTTACTTTGATGCCATGATTAATATAGAATCATAGAAAATAAGAGTTGGAAGAGACCTCAGGTGGTCATCTGGTCCAACCCCCTGCTCTAAGTGGGGATTGGACTCCAACTAGATAATTTCAGCCAAATTTTTGTCTACCCAGGTCTTTAAAACCTCCAAGGATGAAAATTCCACCACCTCTCTGGGTAACCTGGTCCAGTGTTTTACTACCTTCCTAGTGAGAAAATTCTTCCTAATATCTAACCTAAACTTCCCTTGCTGCAATTTGAGACCATTGCTCCTTGTTCTGTCATCTGCTACCACTTAGAACAGTCTAGCTCCATCCCCTTTCGAACCCCCCTTCAGGTAGTTGAAGGCTGCTATTAAATTCCCTCCGTCTCCTTTAGACTAAATAAGCCCAGTTCCCTTGGCCTGTTCTCATAAGTCACATGTCTCAGCCCCCTCACCAATTTTTGTTGCCCTCTGCTGGACACTCCAATTTGTCTACATCCTTTTTGTAGTGGGGGCCCAAAACTGAAAACAGTACTCCAGAGGTGACATCACCAGTGCTGAATAGAGGAGAATAATCACTTCCCTTGACCTACTGGCAACACACCTACCAATGCAGCTCAGTATGCCATTAGCCTTTTTGGCAACAAGGGCACACTGCTGGTTCATATTCAGCTGATTTTTATAAGCCAGCATGCTAACATGTTAACCATGGTATAATGGGCAGGTATGCTGTATATGCACCCAGTTTAAGGTGCCATAAAATGGTAAGCCAGCCATAAAAAATGTTCCACATAATAATGTAGACTATTTATGGATAGTTTATGGCGTGTGGCGTATCCATACACTGGGATTCTCAGGGGCTGATGCCTGACAATCAGTTGGTTGTCAGAATCAGCCCCCTGGTCTCCAACCTGTGTGTGACCACTAGTGTTGGTGCTGGCCTGGGGCAGTCCTGGTGCCCACCTGGTTAGGTGGCTGACTCGGGGTCAGTGCTGACAGTCAGCTGATTGTTGGCATCTGCCTGCATGGCAGCTTCAGTTTCTCTAGCTAGGCCCAGGGCTGCCCTGTTGAGGTGGGAGAGGGAGAATGGAATCGGAGGTTCCTGGTGCGGGAGCCAAAGGTCTTTCCCTGCTTGGGAACTTCAAACTTTGCACCCAGAGTGCCTTAAATTGCATGCATATGTAGTGTCCTTGCCACTTATGCCACAATTAACACATTATACCCTGTACCTGGGGTTTAAAGTCCCAGTGGGGAAAGCCATTCAGCTTGCTCCCCACCAGGAGCCTTTGATCCCCTGAACCAATAGCTCTGCTGACTGCCACCCCAGTCTCAAAATTGCCCTTGGTTGTCCCAGCACTAGGTTGAGAAACTGATTGTTTGCCCTATCCCCAGGATGACCCCAGGTCATGCCAGGCTGTGGGCATCTGGCTTTCTGTTTGCTAGTGCAGGATGAACTCAGAGTAATGATCCATGGTTTCCCCTACCTGGGCAAGTAGAAGGGGTGTAATTGAAATCTGATCTGTGCTTTCACAGTTGCACCTTCTGCCGTGCATGTGTGGGACAGTAGGAAGTATGATTGCTATGGCTGGGAATTAGATCCCAAGATGCTTTTAACTAAACATGTGTTAGGGACATTATGGACTTAAGGAAATTGAACAAATATAAGAAAAATTTCAAGTTCCATATGCTGATGCTTCCATCCATTCACTTGCCTTTCAGGACTGGCTTAGGTATCTCAGACTACAAGAAGTGCATCTCATGTCACCACCAGATTAACTCACCAAAATGATCTATGTTCTTCAGAGGACACACAGTATTGCTAATTCACAGTTGTTTTTCCTTCAGTCTCTCTAGCCCCAAGTATTCCTACCAAGAATCTCTTTGTGAAGTTGTATTCACAAAGACCTTAGCAAAAGCAGGGGATTGATGTTTCCAAAATATTTAATATCACTATGAAGGCAGCCAATTTAGCAATCTGATACATTGGATAACACCAGTTCCTAGTAAGCACTGGGTATAGACAAAGCAAACATAGTGTGCAGCAGTCAAACTTAATATATTACTATGGATGAAGACATTTTCCAGGGCTTATTCAGTAGTTACCATATTTTCTCACATCACACACCCACAAATAAGACATGAATCTTGTTCTGTGAAAGGCAGAGTGAAGAAAAAAAGATTTCCAGTCATGGCTGCATGCATCAGAGTCTAATCTGCAGCATACTGGGTATGTCTACATGAGACATTTACTGCAGTTGCCTAATTAGCTCCGCAGTAAACATATCAGTGTCTACACATGCAGTGCTATTAGGATGGAGTAAACTAACTCTACTGCAGGTTAGTACTTATAAATACAAGTACGATCCTACAATGGAGTTTTTTACTCCACAGCGACACACGTGTAGACCCTGATGGGGCTAGGTGGGCATGAGGGGGCTTCAGTGTGGGGGCTGCCTGCTGGCTAGTCCTGCACTTAGGCACTCTCATGCCCCAGCCAGCCCCTCTGCAACACATTGTGCTGGGTCTGAGCAGCCCCAAGCCAGCAAGCTGACCCTCTGCCCTGCCTCCCCTTGCTCTCCTCCCCCCCCCCCCCCCCCCAAACTTCCTGCCATCTGGGGCTGTTCCGACCTGTCTCAGCATGGTGTGGTACTGGACACACATTCAAATTATGTGCCTGGGAGCAATAAACTTTGGCGAGATATGCATTTGAGTTTATTGCTGTGCATTGATAGCAAGTGTAGATGCACCCACTAACTCTCCCTTTCCTGCTTAACCCAAAGTAGGGGCTGCCAGCCTGCAGCACATGTCACAAATGACAGGCAGCCTTTATGGCATAGGCAGCACATGGCAGATGGGGAAGAGGGCATGCAGTGCAGTAAGGATAGTGCAGGCAGCAGAAAGCAGAGATCATATTGGGCAAGAAGTAGAGCAGCAGATTGGGTAGGGAGCACAGGGCTGAGAGCAAAAACAAAACAGCTGATCAGAAATGGGAAAGGGATCGGAGTGGTAGTCACAGAGGGCAAGAAGTTTAATTTGTGAGCCTGCCATAAAGGTTGGCCCCTGCTGCCCTATCTGCTACTTGATGACTGGTTTCCATAGCTGGATCTACAATTTTGAAAAGAGCTAAAAACCATCTGCAATGCTGTGAAAGGGGGCAGGGAGACCAGAAGTGACTAGCAGACAGCAAAATTGCCAAAACAAAGGTTAGCCTGATTAGTAGAACATCAAGACTATTAAAGAGCAGAGGCGATTATTAACACCTGTGGAGAACATGGGCCATTAAGTCCATTGACTCTCAGCTTGCCTGAGTAGAAATGTGCTGCTGCTGGGTAAAGCAGGAATCAAAGTTTCTGTTCCTGACAGAACTTATATTCCTGATTAGAAAATCACGCATCCTATTTTGGGGGAGGAGGGGTATGATTTTTGAGGAAAAGGTGCATGCTGTATATGAGTGAAAGAGCCCTGAAAGATAGGTGGTCATTTCTTACACTGCATAGTCCTGTGATTTTTCAACCTTTTTTCATTTGCAGACTTCTAAAAATTTTTTAATGGAGGTGTGGCTCCCTTTGAATTGCAATTGTTGGGGATTCATATACTTTTGATTGATCTTAGTAATTTTTCATGGACCCCTGAGACATAAGTGTGTGGGCCCCCGGGGGTCTGCAGACCACAGGCTGAAAACCGCTGGCATAGTTTCCTGGTCTGTTCTGTCTGACACCTTATCTCCAATTGGGAATGAGACCAGTTACAAATCAGATAGGCCCCGAATATGCTCTTAATGTACTGGATGACACAACTGCCCCTTAAGTAGTCCTGCAAGAATTCTCAATCATCTCCACTGTTTGGAATAAAGGGGATTTTAGTCTTCTACAAGAGTCGGTAGTTATCCTTATGCATATTTTAAGCTTAGTAAAATCTCAGAAGTTTGTTTGTTGTAAGATGCTGAAGTCCATACGTTGCATACATAGTCTAGAGTGGCAAATTATCATCTGGACTCTAAACCATTGGTCCTCAGCTTTTTTGCCCTACAGGCCAGATAAGTAGTTTGGGGGCAGTTCACAGGCTAAATTGGGCCCTGCATGGCCTCAGGTGGCCCCTGTACAATCAGATCAGTTCCCAGCCCTGCATGCTGATATCGGGCCCTGCGTTCTAGGATTGGGCTATGGCACCCCATGCTGTCCCTGCATGGTATTGGGATTAGGCCTTGGTACCCCACTTGATCCTGTGTGCTTGGTTGGGCTCCACACCACCCCTGTCTGGCTTCATGTGCCAGGATCAGGCCCCTGCACTGGTATTGGACCCTGGCTGCTCCCCCCCGGCACTGAGCTGCCCCTGCCCAGCCCGACGTTCTGAGTTTGGGCACCACACCTCACTGTTCACAAGTCTTGTACACAGGGCCATGCTGTCTGGCCTGTGGGGCTCCCCAGGTTTCCAGATATTTAGCAGCAGCAATTTAATTATCCCCCACTGCCAAATTTTCAGACCTGTAGGAAGCCCTGCAGTCTGGATAACATGGCCAAATCTGGCCTGTGCGCCAAGGCTTGAGCATCCCTGCTCTAAATATACTATTCAATTCAATAAAAGGAAATAAACAGAACAAGAATAACTTCTTGTTTTCATTTTGCTTCTGTGCAGGAGGAAGGAGTGTTTTGTTACAGCCCTGTTGAATAAGATGCACTTGTATGTTAAATAAATACAGTTTTACCTTTATATTTAGTTTTGTAACAGGAAAAAAAAACAAGCAAACACAACTGGAGCAAAAAATGGCTTTATACTATAAATTGATAGAAACAGTGGTTCACCTTTTTGGTTCCATCCTATTAATAGTGACTCGAACCAAACTGGAAAGAATCCAAGTGCTCCGTTATTAACATAATACATGGTTAGGCTAACACAGAGAAGTGAATTCTCATTGTGGCTCTACAAAGCATTAATGAAGTTCTAATTTAAAAAGCAAACAGAAAACCTCTACATTGCACCATGGGGACCCAACACATTTTATCACATTGTATTGTGACTAATATGAATATTGTTAATTAACAAGCTTTACTGAGATCTAGGAATATTATGGCAACTAGTTTTTTTTAAGACTGCATAATATTTGTCAGTACCCTTAAACATAACAGTTGTGAAGTAGAATAGTCTCAATTATCCAGTTCTTCAGAAATATCAGCAATATAAAATACTTTTTCAGTTAAGTGAAAAAATATTTTCAGTATTTCCATTTTTAAGTCTTTTAAATCAGGGTTTAAACATTGGTACAGAGATATTGTCATACTGGAAAACACAAGCATGTTCTAGATTTTTTCAAGAGTGGCCAATTTTTAAATTTAGAGGAAAATGAAGCAACGTAGAACTAAGTTTCCTCTATTTCTGAATGGGAGATTCTACATTGGGTTTGATGTGCTTTACATTCATACTTCTAGCTAAAGAGCACCTTACTTTTCGTAAGCTTCCTCATATACACAAATCCTATGTGATCTTAACTCTCCTTTTGTCCTACTAATATATTTTCAGTATTAATTTACTGAGGTTAGTTTGTTACCACTAAATTTCTATTCTGGTATTTTTCTGTTCTTGCTCTAATGCCTGACCATTTAAAAAAAAAAAAAAAAGGCAAAAGAAACAACATGCAATACAAGACAATGCAATTAACTTTAAAATATTATTTGAGAAATCTACTGCCATGTTAGATATTTTTGTTCCTAATACTGTAATAGTGACATAATATATAGGCTCTTTAACTTTTTTAATATTGTTTAAAACTTTCTCATATCTTGTATCTTAACTCTGTTATATAGTGATGCCATGAAAAGTGGAAAATTTAGTATTTGGGGTTTTTTTCTTTTGTTTTATAACTGGCTCAATCTCTTATGTAATGATATAGAATAAAATGGTTTAATCATAATTGTATGATTTTTGTCTGATAACAACATTGAGCAAAGTTACAGTTACTTAGTTGCTGTTGTGAGCCAGTCTTATGCCTTAATATTTCTAAATTTCTTTTTTGGGGTTAGTCTTAACTGAATTGTCTGAGTTGGTAATGATTTGCTCTTAGACTTATTATAGTTATTTGTATTGTGGGTAACACCCAACGATTAACTATAACCTGTTTGAGCTCAACTTGTAACAAAAAATACTGCCTCTGGTCCCAATGAATTTACAGTCTAAGTAACATTTGTAGACTGCATCTTTCCATAAATTACAGATAACCTATATCCAGCCATAAATCGAACATTTTCAGAACATTCCTACATTGAAGCCGCAGTTAAAAGTTGAATAAACATATGTGTATTAACTCCCTCTGTTTGTTTGCTAGTGACTTAAGATTTCCAATTAATATCAGGTTTTCACCTGTGATTGCTATTTAAAGATGATTTTTCTATTATAAACAAAAATAACTATGTAATCTTCTATGTTGCAGGGGTTTAGGTTGTAGCCGTGTTGGTCTAAGGACATAGGCAGACAAGGTTCCTTGGGTGAATTTGATATCTTTTATTAGACCAACCCAAATGGTTGGAGAATAGTCATTACGCAAGCTTTCGGGTTCAAAAACCCTTCGTCAGACTAAGGAAGCTTCAGCAGTTGGTGTGTGCTCTTCCTGGATGGAATGACTTCCATCCAATAAAATAATAATAATAATAATAATAATAAAAGATATCAAATTCACCCAAGGAACTTTGTCTGCCTATGTAATCTGCTCTCGCTCTCCCTTCCCCCCTCCACCCTGCTTTTAAATATAATTTTTTCACTGTTCAGTAGCAAAAAAATCTTGCAAAATTGATCCTCACCATTTTGCACATTATCTGTTGAATAAATTTGTCATTAATTTAGTTAGTTCAATTTTTGTAGATCCAAAAGCAGAAGGTGCTTTTTCTGGGGAGGGGGCAGGGTAGCTTTCAATAACTAGATTGTTTCTTTTTTTTATCTAACCATCACATTTAAACTATTTTAATTGCAGATCAGGTGTTACAGAAAATATATAGCTTTGTTTTTTCTTATGCAGGTCCAATGATGCACCAGCAGCCTCCTTCCCAACAATACAATATGCCACAGGGAGGTGGGCAACATTACCAGGGACAGCAGCCACCAATGGGAATGATGGGCCAGGTTAACCAAGGAAATCACTTGATGGGTCAGAGACAGATTCCTCCATACAGGCCACCCCAGCAAGGTAAGATGGTATGGCAAGGTTTTTACATTAGTTTAAATAACTACCTTGGAAAATATTTTAAATCTATTTCTTGTTCACTTGACATATTTTGGTGTTATCAAGTAACATTTCAGGGTTGCTTTTGTCTCCAGTTTTTTCTTGTAAGAATAGTTCTTTTAGCAGAAAATATTACACGTTTCAACATGAGTTATACAAACATGTATATCCCTCTGTTTCGAGCTCTTTTCTGAATATAAAAAGGGTTTCCAAAAAGTGTGTGTGCCAGATATACTACTGTATGAAGTAGAATTCAGTTTGATTTCCCCAAAAGCTTGATGTATATAGAAAGGAACAAAGCAACTCACTTGAGTCTAAATTTTTTCAAGCACTATTTTTTCATTTTCTGTTTATTTCAAACACTAAATTTTCTCAAAACAGTAAGGTAAAATATAATCCGTGATCTGATTTTATTTATTTATTTTTCCTTCTTAACTGCAGCCCTTTTAGAAAGATAGCATATATTTTTCTAATACATATCTTAATGCTGTTGCTGTTGTACACTTGTTATTAAAATGTACTCTGAGATAGATTGACATGTATGATGTAGTCAACTGCAGTCAAGCAACTGTATATTTATATTAACAAAAACTGAAAACTAAAGCAGAAGATTACATATGTTGGCTGAAATGCAACATATGTTGGGATTGGGAATTCAATCTGAGAAATACTTCACGTACTAAAATCAGAAATTAGCAAACTTGATAACAAAAAAGACAAACAAGATATTTACGTATTGACTGGTTGTGGTTTTTCAGGCCCACCACAGCAGTACTCAGGCCAGGAAGACTATTATGGGGACCAATACAGTCATGGTGGACAAGGTCCTCCAGAAGGCATGAACCAGCAATATTACCCTGATGGTAATTTCTCGTAATGTTAACTTTCCCATGTTCTATACCTGCCCAATATTACTGTAGCCAGCTACCCAAAAACTGTAGAATGGGGCAAAGTAGTCGTTGATCACCTTAATAGATTGCATTTTCAAAGGCTTCCAAATTGAGAATTGGTACCATAGTAAGTTTACTGTAGTTTAAGACACTAAGATTGGCTAACTCACTCAAAGTACATCATTTGTAATACTTCTACTTTGACAACATAACATTGCTTTTCCTATTCCATAATGAGAATTCTCATTATTCTCTTTAGCTACAAATATGGTGGGTTCTTCAGTATATCTAGAATAGTTTATCAGAATTAAAGCATCCATGGTTTCATTTGCTTTCTGTTGGTGTATTTGATAATATTGCACAGAGAGAGATGGGGAGATAGCATTTTAATCAGGTATATATAGAAATGGAAACTTATTATTGTTCTTACCCCATCACTTCTTTTCATTTTAAAAACAAATTTCACAAACATTTTGATGCTGCTATTGGCACAAGCTGTAAGTATGTATAACATTTTACAAAGGCATATGAAGGCCCCTGTTCTTAAAAATTCTTAACTTATGGGCTTGATTCTATAAGTCCCCTCTGGTGGAATTTCCCCTGTGCTCTCAGAACCAGGCTTTGAGTTACAATTGCATATATCAGTCTTACTATCTCTTTGAAGTTGGGGATCCATATATATACTGTACTTGAAATAAGAAAAAGTAGAGGAGGCTGAACTATAAGCTAGAAGGGAGGTTAGCTTTGCATTTAGGTTGAGGAGAAATAGGGAGAACAGAATCTATTTGTAGAAGAATACTGGTTGATTTGTGGGTACTGTGGTAGGTAACCCTGCTTTCTACTTAATGCTGTCTCATGAAGAACACTGTATATTGTAGTAGTTCTATAAACAGGTGTGGAGCTAACCTATGAACATTGTAGAATAGCTGTTTGTTGAAAATAAACCAAATTAAACTATGTACTTCATTTTTTAAGATTTAATTTTTTTAAATAAGCTAATTTAGTCATGTTTCAAAACGACTGCATATTGACTTAATATGTAGTGTTTTCAAACAAAGTTACTCAAGGATATTTCAGAAGCTAAGTTAAACTAGAACTTTCTGCTTTAATTTTGGATCTGTTATGTTATACACATGACCTGATTGTTTACTCTGTACAAAAATATACAAGTTAATTGAATGACCTGTGTAACTTAAACACAAGTTACATATAACCATTTTAATATAGCTAACTGAACATTAGCATTGAGAATTGCATAGCAGCATAGAGGAATTCACAACATCCATTCCTTTCTAATATTCCATTTACTTGAGATATTACTGGTAAACGGAAATGGATATAATAGTACTCTACAAAACTTGTGCTAATGACTGTGTAAGAGCCTAGGTACAGGTGGAGAACAAAATGTGAAAACCATTTATTTGTAGAAGTCCTTACCCACCCCATGCTCACTCCCCTCCCTCCACAATTTGCCCACGTGGATAAAATTTTAGAAGTTCTAACAAAATATTAGGCTTGGTCTCAGGACTTAATTTCACAGGAGGATGGTATGACATAATAGATGGTAGAACATGGATGTAATGACATAGTAGATCATAGTCATCTGCAGGAGAAATATACTGGGTCTTAAAACAGCTAACAGGTAGTGTATGTTTTTCATGTATTTGTTCCTAAACTGGAGGTACCCACAGCCTCTGAAAATGAAGTTTCTTTCCTAATGATTATACTGACAGAAGATTCTCTATGGGAAAAGTTTCTTAAGATGCCCATGAATACCGTTTGTAGGGAAGAATCAGCCTTGAGAATTTTTTTTTCTGACACTTCAGTGAAAAAATTAATATAGAATGTGATTCATAACTTCATTGAGCTTTATTTGTTATATTTCACACTGCTTTTAGCATATGCTTTTGAATTGGAGATCAGCAGAACAGGTGTTAGACAAAGTATGATAATTGCTTCCTTTGTTCATTCTAATTTAATTCAGGTTATTTACATGTGAAAGGCCTAAATGCTTTCATTTTTTTGAATAAAAGATAAAGTATTTTTCCCCCAACAAGGATTATCAGAAGGTTAAGACCATCCCTTGCTGTGATGTTGATAAAACTACTGCATTAAGCTTTTTTTTTTTTTCCCCCGTCACATGTTAATTCAATATGAAATGAAATCATATTGGTAAATCTTTGGCTAATAAAATTGAAAACTCATTTTTATGCATTTCCAGTTGATTTTTTTTTTTTCATTTTTTCTGAAAAATGAAATACTTTTTAGGGTTTTCACTCAGAGGCCATTAACGTTTCTTCCTGTTTCTTGTCGAATTGATGTAGGTCATAATGATTACGGTTATCAGCAACCGTCGTATCCTGAACAAGGCTACGATAGGCCTTATGAGGATTCCTCACAACATTACTACGAAGGAGGTATCTATATACCTTCACACACATACGCACATACATTTCCTTTCCTTCCCCACCCCAAACTGGAACAAAAATTCTTGCACAAGAGAACTTATACCCATGCAAAGCTCTTGTAGAATACTAGTTGCTGGCTGTCTTGAAAACTGCAGGGATCTTGAAGCATTCAAAATAATTTATTGCAAACACCTAAAATGTATAACCATAATTTGCCATTTCTAACAACAGTAAAATGACTAAACACTGTTAGAGAATTTTTTTTCCCCCCTCAATGGAATTTTTTTTTTTTTTTAATTTAAACATAAATTCATTGGTTCAGTTGTATTTTTTTGTGTGTGTATATAAATATAGTGCTATTAGGAAACAGCTTGCTGATCTTGTGTAGCTAGTCTGTGCTCTTGTAGCTGTCTTTAATTTTTGTCTTTTTTATTTTATTTAGCATAGTCATGATCTTATGACTGTGATGTTCCAGTAAATGTAATGCTCGTTTGGCAGAGATGCTGAAAATGCTGCAGTTCACCCTTGCAAAATTGGCTTTAACTGCAGTTTGTTTGGCCGAATTCCTTCTGTTTGGTTTGAGTTTTCTTTGTTTTGTTCATCTTTTGAAATCAAGATTGCATTTTCATTTTGTTCTTGTGGTGTTGGCTGTGCATCTTAGCAGCAATAAGGAAAAGTAGCAGATATCTTTAATTGTGTACTTTCTTGCAATCATCTTACAGGAAACTCTCAGTACAGTCAACAACAAGATGCATATCAAGGACCACCTCAGCAGCAAGGTTATCCACCACAACAGCAGCAATACCCAGGCCAGCAAGGCTATCCTGGACAACAGCAGGGTTATGGTAAGTAGCTGAAGACAAGATAATTTACACAATGTTGACTTCAGGATGGGTCTCAGCACTGGATAAAAGGTGTTAGATAATTTGGCCCTTGATGCCACATCCATGGTTGGTATAGAACTCCTCCAGCAGAGGCACTGCAGAAGATGTCTTCTGCGGGGGCAAGAGGAGGACTGGTTCCAGCTGGTAAGATGGAGCTAGGGACATTTGGGCAGAGCATGGCTGCAACACACACAGCTGCAGACTTTTCAGGCAGTGTTGCAGCCCATAAAGAAGGCATCTGTAATTGAATCCAGGGCCACATCCAGATGAGTGCAGACATTTGTTTCCCTGGGGACAAGTAGCAGTGGCACACCTTGTGCTGCTGCTACTTGTCCCTATGGAACACCTGTCTTACGTGTGCTCTGGTGTGTGGCAGGTTACCCCAGGTGAAGTAGGGGAGGCTGGGGCCAGCAACTGTGCTGGCCCCAGTAGCCTTATTGGGGGCCTCAGGAACTACCACTGTGGTGCTTCTGCAGCTGGGAATCTGGCTGGCAGCCACAGTGTGGCTCCGGCCAGCCAGGCTCCAGTTTTGGGCAGCATGTGCTGCCTTATGTGCACTGCCCTGCTTTTTTTGGCATGGGTTTTTTTTGGCCCTAGGATCTCCCTATGTCAGAAAAAAGCTTTGTGCTGCAAGGTAGTAGCATGGGGAATGACTGCATGTGCAGTGCGTGGTGCCACATACGTGGCCCAGAACATGTTTTAAAGTGGTAATATTACTGTTAGCAGAAAAGCCCCTTGTGCTGGTCTCCACTACGAAAGTCCAACATGGCTATAGAAATACAGCTCTGCAATGTAGGCAAGCCTTAAGTCAATGTTTCTCAACCTTTTTAACTCAAGACACCCTAGGTTAGGCTCAGGGCACCCTTCAGAAAATACCAGCTCTTTGTTTTCACTCTTTTTATGTATTTAAAAAAATAATAATAATAATAGTGCAATTCTTTCATTGCAAAGAACTCAGAAAGATCACAACAGGTCAGAATGGTTTTGACACTATGGATTCCTCTTTATCTTTTGAATTGTGTAGGTAGGTGTTTGCATACCTAACAGTATCACTCTTAAAAGGATCTTGTAGTACTCTGGTTGAAAATCACTGCCCTAAATTATGCTGGGGTCTTCCCGGACCCTGAAGGAACCCCTAAATCAGGAAATGGCACCAAGGTAGAATAAAGCCATCTTAATCCCACCTTCCTCGGGCTGAAATTTCTGTGCTGCACCTGTAAAGATTAGTACAAAATATCATCCAAAGTATGTTTACCAGGATTCAACTTAAATTTTAAAAGGTCCGGCTTTTTTTATTAATTAATTTTTGCAGGACTACCATAATGGAAAAAAAACTAGCTTTATCATTGAGAAGTTTTTTACTGTTGGTGTTTAAGAACACGCTCCTTGCAAAAAGCTCAGCATGGTAGCTTATGTCTTTTGGGGGGGGGGAGGGTTTCCCTTAATACTTTGAACCAGAACAGCATTCCAAAGTGGACCACTCTAAATGTTTCTTACTTGCATAATGTAACAAATTGCCCAATTATCATAAGAGAAACATCCTTTCCAAAAGTGACTCTCAAAATCAATGCCATATTTTTTCTTTTAGCCTTGTTAGGGAATGAAGTGCTGGGATGTTCAGGACTAGAAACATAGAAAGATACATACCTGATTTTTATGTGGGAGTGCTTGCACAATTTTGATTGCATATACAAATCCTAGCTTCACATCAGATCTAGCACACTGATGGTTGTGATAAAGTGTTAAGGCCTGGAGTAAGATTTTAAAATAGGAAACTTCTCTAAATTGAGGCTTCTCTGTTATATGCATGTTAAAAAATGCCAATAAATAATCTCTCAGGTTTTTCTTGCATTTATATTCTGAAAATCTTGGTTCTATATAAGAACTATAAAAAGGGATGAAACAATATTATAGAACTACCTATCCACACATCCCATAATTTGCATACCCAAACCAGTTCACTTTTCAATTTCTGATTTTTAGCAGAAACGGATAACAAAGTCTCAGATTAAGATATCATTTTTTTTTATGAAATCTATTACCAAGTGTTTGCTATTATACTAAAAGAATCATCATAAATAAGACTGAGCTACATTTGTCAGCTAAACAAAGTACATTTGGTCTCCTTGCTTTATTAATATTTATCTGCTTGCTAATTTGCAAAACTACTTAATTTGCAATCAGGATCTCAGTCATTATTATCAATCTTCAAGGTTTTGTCCCATTATAAGTATGGCACAGAGCTCAAACTGAATAGTTCAAATCAATTCAATGCCTGAGAAGAATGGTAATGGGGCATGGAGCTTTTCTCCTCTAGATCAAGTATGTTCAACTTCTAGGTCACTGGCCTAATGCAGCCTGCAAAGCCTTGGAATCTGGCCTGGGAGCTTCCCCTGAGTCAGGAAATTTGGCAGCAGGGGAGCAGTGGCCATTAATAAAGCCACGTTCCCTACCCCACCAAATTCTGAAACTCCAAGCCTCTCACAGCCTGGTCAGAGCCAGGCTGTGCATCCCTCCTGCCATGGGGCAGGCCACACCCCCTCAACCCCTCCACATCTGGTTCCAGGCTGGCTCTTACCCCCTCTCCCCTCACAAGGCTGAGCTGGGGCTGGGCCATGTTCCCTTCCCACCCCCTGCAGAGCTGGGTTGGGGATGGGCCACACCTCCTTTCCCCTTACAGGGCCAAGCCATGCTCCCTTTTCCCTGTAGGGCTGGGCTATTCCCCTTCCCTCATCCAGCCATGCAGAGGGTGCCCAGTGCACCCATCTGTGGGCAGGGCCATCAAGAAGATCTGGCCTACAGATGGACTGGGCACTGTCTATCCAGCTTGCAGAGGGAAAAGGTTGAATATCATAACTTCTTCACAAGTCCATAATTACCAAAACAGTAACATCTGATGACATCTCAGTGCTCATTGCATATAGATAAAAAATATACACCTGCCAGCACTGAATCAAGTTAATTTCTCATCTGCTCTAGTTTTCTATAAAAATAGATCTTCTTCCCTGGGTAACAGCAAGAATTCATTTGCCAGTTGCAAACTTGGCCTTTAAGAAAAGACACCACAGAATGTAACTATCACAAAGGACCCTAATGCCTCTATTTCATAAGGAATAGTAATGAATCCTGTGGTCTTCCACCCTATCTTTCCATCATGGGGGAAATGAAGTACATTTTGTTTTGAGCATCTCTGCTCTGCCTGTCAGTAGCAAGATACAGTCTTCCTTTGGGTAGATGAGCTGGAAAGATGATAGACAACCTTGTATGAGCGGTAATAAAAAGGGAGCCTCCAGGGGAAACAAAAAGCATTTTCTCCTAATTGCAGCAGAGAAAGGATAGGGTAGGCTGTCTCTCTTCCTTCCCTCTCCCAGCTCTCCAAACAACCTGAATGGTTGAGATTGTCCCTCTCCTTACCCTACAGTAGACATCTGCTAACTAGAGTTAAGGCATGTTCTGAAGAGAATCACACGGGCACGATGAAACCAGAACAGAACAGATAACTGATTACCTTAATTGCACTGTAATTGCGTTTTTGCTCTGATTAAAAATAAGGATTCAATAATTAAAATTCAGACTGTTTATTTCAAGTTGCTGAAGTTCATCTTCTATGTAAAAACCCCAAAACTATACATTTTGAAATGTGAAAAGTATTATTTAGCAAAATTTGCTAAAAGATATGTATCCTTTGCACAGAGAACATTCTTATTGCCTCAGAATTATGTTTATAATTATGTTTTAATGCAAGAGGGCTCTGGTACTTGTTTGATGTAGGTAGTGACCTCATTAATCTCGTTAAGGAATGGTGATATTTTTGGTGCGTTTCTAGTTCATTCAGTCTTTTTACCATTTTGCTTTCCCTTTTTCTCAACTTGTTTTCATTTTCAGGTCCGTCACAGAGTGGTCCAGGACCTCAGTATCCTAATTACCCCCAAGGGCAAGGCCAGCAGTATGGGGGATACAGGCCCACCCAGCCTGGGCCACCACAGCCACCACAACAGAGGCCTTATGGATATGACCAGGTACAATTTTGTTTTGTAAAACTTACTAATTCTTGTACCTTTTATTTTACTACTATATCTGGCTGGAGTAGGTTTTATTAATGAATTTTGAGGGTATAGTCTCTCTCTTGGGTACATATATGCAACTGCAGTTTGTTCATAAGCAGCGATTTGGAGTTTCAACAAGAAAAAACATTTCCCATGGAAGCAACAGGGGCTAGAATTATGTTATGTTCCTTCAAGGGGAACACATTGCGCGCTCTGTTAGAAATATGTTAGAAAGGGAAGGAAAAAAAGGAACAACAAAGCCTTCAACTTAAGCACTTAGAAGTGCATCTGGTTTTTTTGCTTGAATTCTTAAGGAAAAAAAAAGAGACATTTATAGCTTTTGTGCAGGGAAGTAGTAGTTTGCTATGCAGGTAACACGTGTAGAAAAATAGTTGCTTTGAAGGAAGAAAGGGCAAGGGAAGTCCATTTCAACTTGTTGAGTTTCCTACAGATTATTCAACTGAAAGAGGGAAAGATCCTTGTCTTCCAGTAGCCAAAAATAGCCAATAGCCAATTGGCAAAAATAACCAAAGTTCCAAGGGGAAGTCTATTTGTGGAAAGCCTTCCCACTTCTCTGTAGCAGCAGCTGTCCAGTTCTCTTGGCAGCATCATTGAAAGCCTTATCTGTGGCAGGTAGCATTTTACAGTAAAAGAAAGTGATGGTGTATGGTAATGTTGGCATTATCAACATTTATTTTGTGCTGCGTTAGCTACGTGGGATTGTAGAGAACAGCGTTGTGGAGAGTGATCAGTCTCAGGCATGTGCTGTCCACTCTGCCAATCCTCAATTCCACACTGCAAAGGGGATTGTGATGGGTCATGGGAAGCATGTATTAATGCCACTGCTCTCACTTCCCATGTAAGAGCCTTCCATCAATTTCTATGGAACAGATCAGCAAATTAGGATTCGTGTCAGACAGTTTATCTGCCTCCATCTTTACAGGTCTCTGGATGCGCCTTGATTTGCACAGATTCGTGAGACTTGTGCATCAGTCCATTCTACGAGGCTTCCACATTGGTTGGGGAGTGATAGATATACTACTGCACAAAAAGCAGCTTTTCATACCCTTCTGTGAATTCAGTTACCCTGTTTAAGTCTTTTGGCTTATTGGGGCACAGAGAGGAAATTTAGAAGATGTTGTTTTCATTTTGTTCTTTTGTGCAAAGAAGATATTTCACAAGTTTCTCCATAGCGTATTCAATTCAAAGAATACCAGTTAGACAGGTCTAAGTTCCAGGCCATAAACCTTTATAATTAGTTGTGTAATTTACTATCAGTATTTAAATACTTTCGAGATGAAACAACACGTATCAACTTACTACATCGTGAATTGATATCAGGAATGTTATCCAGTATGTGTATGTTTCTTCATTTTATAACTTCTTTGGAGACCACCTTGTTTTAGCTTACACCAGCATTGTCAAACTTGTTGGACCCTAGGGGCTGGATCTGGACCATGGTACTTCCCCATGGACCAGATGGCTTATGAGTGGTGGCAGCAACATTAATCCCCATGGCTGCCAGAGCAGCTGTTTCAGTGCAGCTCTAAAACCTGTAGAGGTGAACTTGCTACTGCTCCCCCAACATTGCTGCTGATCTTGGTCCCCAGGGGTGACTAAAACCACAATTTCAGTCAGGGAAGCAGAGGGAAGGCAAGTGACGTTAGCTTACTGGGTTCCAGAGCCACACTGGCTCTGGGGATTATTGCTGCGGCCTCCGGGACTCTGGCAGCCATGGCAGTGAGCTCTCCCCCAGACCTAATGTTTAACAGACACCCCGGGCTTACATGATGGTGAAGAAAATCATGTTTAATCATGGCTTGTTTGTTTGTCCTTTTAATTTCTTTTGTAGGGGCAGTATGGAAACTATCAGCAATGAGAGAGAGTACTTAACATTCCAGTAGCCAGTATCTATTTAGCAGCCATGTGTCTCCTCAGCACTGTGGACATCTCCCTGTGAAGAGAACCTCTCATTCCATCTAGCTTTTGGAAAAATCTGGTGCATAAACGGCTGTTCTACAGTATACGGTCTTTATGGGCTAGTTATTAAAGGCTGTCGACTCTCAGATACTCAAATTTCACATCTCTACTCTAGATGGCAATATTGGACAGAAAATACCTTGACATAACCAGTTTTCAGTGAGTTCAGAACTGTGTATCAAATAGACTGTTACAGACTGAAAGGTGTGAACAGCTTTGTATGTTTATGAAGGTTATGGGAATTTAATATTTTTTCCACAGATTTTTTTGTAAGGGGAAGGGGGAAATGCACACTTTTTACAACAGCAATATTTTGTATATTATGTTTTTCATGTGGTGAATATGCAAGACGTACACTACTCACTGGGCAGGATCAGAAATCTGCTGTTAATGTGGATTAGGACGTGGTAAATAAATTAAATAAATGCTTGATTGTCGGTCTCAATATGGTGTACAATAAAGATAAAGGTGAAAACAAAGTGCACCATACATCACTGAGAAGGTTTTGTACAATGAATTTGAATTCCAATTATCTAAATGGGAAGGTAATCGAGGAAAGTATAACATAGTCTTGTGCAAAAGATTAATTTTTTAAGCTTTCAGATTTTTCTGAGTAAATCATTTTTGTAAAGATGGTTTCTAACATAGTTTGACAATTTTCTTCAACTTTTTTGATAACAAGAAGTGTTTGGATTGGATCTGTGTTTTGTCACAGCTTCCAAGAAAGCAGGCTGTAATCCCTTTCTAATTGCAGTAACAAAGAGTATGACAAGTGTTAATTTTATCTGGCTTGAATATGCAAAAAATTTTTAAAAACCTAATATTGAGAACAGGTCAAACTGTATTGTATAACTGTATTTTAATCTTTAGTTGAATAATTTGTATGTAACAAAATAGCCTAGAAGACTTTTGTAAAACCTCTATCTAAACTTTCTTAACTGGGAGTTAATATCTTTTAGAAAGGGGGTATTTTTTGTGTGTGTCCATTTTCTTACTGGTTAATTATGAGACCAAGGGATGTTTTAGGATATCAAATATAAAACTGTTGGTGAGGTAAATGCCAAATTTTGTTGTGAACTGCATTAATGCTTATAGTGGTGCATGTGCGATAGAGGCAGCACCTTGATCAATAGCATAGTACACAAACTGGTTTCGAGACCGTCCTGCAGCTATAGTTCAAGTATGTTCATGGATATTCTCTTATGCAGGAATACACATATTCAAGAATTCTTAGCAATCTTTATGAAAGACATAACTTAAATTTGCCCAGGAGTAAAATAATAATTTTTTCACAGTTGGCTATGATGTTTTAACAGGGAAAAAAAACAACTGTTATACATGAAAAGCAAAAGTTTCAATTTGTCCATTATTTTTAAAGGGAAGCAATTTTCTTTTTTTTTAAATTGACTGATAGAAAATGCACATCAAGCTTTGAACAGATAAAGCATGAGGAGCATTATTATGAATGAAATGCTTGTAGGTGCTGTGCCAATTTTCCACCACTGTGTACTTCATTGCTATTTAAAACTGTACTCCATCAACTCTAACGGAAGAATAAATTATTTGTGATTTTAATTTTCTCATTTGTTTCTTTAAATTAGATCTCTATCACTCTGATGTCTCATCTGGAGACTCTGCTGTGGGTTTTTATTTTCTAGAAGTTGGTCCAGGATAACCAAACTGTATTTGTATTCTAGGACTTTATCAAAATTCTCTTGTCATAGCCAAGTTAATTAGAATTAACTGTTCAGTAATCAGCGTGTTGTGTAGGTTGTTTGTTACAAAATTCTTCCTCGGAAAATGCAGGTCCATGAGGCTATAATCAAGATGACTGAATTAGATAAATGAGTTGAGGAGACAAAAATGTGCTGAACCCAACCTGGTGTAGATACGTTATCTCATTTGAAATAAGCTCAACTGACATTAAGAAATAATTTGTCTTGCCAACCTATCTTCTGTTGTCTTATTCTCTTTTTTAATGGAAACTAAAATTGCAATTTTAATAAGCAGAATTTCCTCCAGGGTTTCCCTCCTAGAGACTAGTACATTTGCAAGGTTTAATTGTTTTATAACGGTCCTGTTTCGTAAAAGTTTTTAATTGGTGGTGACAAAAATTACCTTATTCCTCTGGTACCTTGCCTGAGGAACCCTTGAGGGGAGGTAGCTCCCCTCAAAAGTTCGTATTCACATTTAAATTACACATATAAATTATTCAGATCTCCCTAAACAGAAAAAGGAAGCAAGAATGAGAGACAGGAACGGTATGGTGAAATGGCAAGATAGAAGGGCAGGAGGTCATTTGAGCTAGGTACTTTCAGTAAATGGTAATCCAGCTGATGAGAATAGAGTATAACAGAAACATTAAGTTTGGTATGTATTGTGTACAAACTCTGGAAAATAAGAGGGCTGAAAGACATTTGAAGTGCATATCAAAATATAAAAAATTACCTGATAAAAAGAGTCTCTTAAGGGCTTAGAAATAAATTAAGGGTGATGGAGGGGAGGAGCAACTAATGCTTTGAAAGCATTTTCTCATATTACAATATTTATATTTACAATTACATTTTCCTTCATGGAAATAATAGGTTTCCGTTCCTTGTGGCTAAGGGAAGGACTCACAAAACCAAGAAACCTAAGCACTTGGGGTGGGTAAAATGATGACACTTACCACATACAAAGTCCCATCTAAAGCCAAGACAAACAAGCTGAAACTATATACATATACACCTTTTCCTTAAAGGAAAGGATCCCAGTTAAACTAATTTAACTGTAACATTAGTATATCAAAATAAGAAGTGATTTTTAAGTAGCTGGTGTACCTGCTAAAGATTTAAGGATACTGAAGAAAAAAATAACCACTTTTTTCATCATGATTCAGATAATAAAGATTAGGTGGTACCAGAATTTGAGGCATCAAAAGAGGACTTGACCAAACTGTTGGAATAAAAAACAACCAACAGATCACCAGGACCAGATGGAATGAATCTAACAGCTCTAAGTGAATTTAAGAAGCTGCTTCTACATGCAGTCTCATCAAAATCAGTTGCCCTGTCTGAAGACTAGAAGGGAAGTCCTACAGAATACACACCAAATGAACCTGAAGTTGTTGAAATAGTGATTTTAAAATAGTATATCACTTGCATCAGAGGCACTCTACCTTTTGGTCCTGTGGCCAGATTAAGGGTTTCGGGCGGTCCGGGGCAAAAAATAACCCTGTGCGCCAGGATCGAATTCCAGAGCCCCTGCCACCAGGACCAGGCTCTACCACCCAGTCCTGCATACTGGGATTGAGTTCTGGGAGCCCCAAAGCATCTGATCTAGTGCACAAGGCCATAACCTACAGGGGAATAATATGATGCTGGACACTGTATCTGGCCCACAACCTGGGGTGTTAGTACCCGTGACACATGAATAAGATATACATGGCTTCTGCAAAGTAAAATTATATCTCCTCAATCTACTAAAACTCTCTCAGTCTGTCAAGAATATTATGAATAAATACCTATTTAATATGGATTTGAATTTTCAACATTCTTGACAAAATCCTTTAGAAGCAGCTATTAGGGAAACTAGTCTCAAGGTGAGATATACTGTCACTGATTGGAAAATAACTCAAATGCGGAAAACAACAGGAATAAATCTTATATGTATAACATAGTAAAGTTTAATATTGGCTGTACCAGTGTTCTGTACTAGCACGTGTTTATCATATAGTCTGGAAAAAGGATCAACAGTGAGGTAGCAAAATTTGAGATGACAGTTATTTAGGTCAGTCAAAACTAGGTACTTTGAAGAACTTCAGAAGAACACAACAAAGCTAAGCAAATGAGCAGCAACGATAGCAGAAGAAATTCACAGTTGAGAAATGCAAGGTAACGCACATATATGAACAGCTTTAAACCTGTTTTGATTTCTAAGTTAATTGAACTGGTTAGAAGAAGGACCCAAGCCCTTGTTCTGGACTGTTCAGTGAAAACTTTAGCTCAGTGTTTAGTAGGGTCAAAAACTCAACAATGCTAGAAAAGCAATGATTAAAAAATGGTATGTATTCATCTAAAATTTTCCTCGAAAGGCTGATTATCCCTAACTCAAAAAAGATATAGGAGAAATAGTAGTGGTCCTAGAAGCATGGATTATAGTAGCATAGAAAAGATTTCAGTATCACGAGATACTAAAAAGATTTGAAACTGATTCAGAAGGGAAGCGAATACTAGTGGTTATTATAGAGGTATATAAAATTATAAATAGCATAGGAAAAATTATAGATGTACTGAGTCATCTTTCTACATAGTGAAAGAACAAAGGAAATGGTCAATAAAAATGAAAGGTAATACTTTTAAACTGACAATAGGAAATCTTATGAAATGGATCTTTGTAAAACTCAATCAACAACGCATCACTAAGGTCAGAGGCTCAGTGGGCACATCCAGACGAGTGCACACATGCTTCTTCCCCGTCTCAAACCCCTTTGAGGCGAGGCAAGAGGCATGTGTGGGAATGAAAAAATGTTCCCCACACTGCAATCTTGCAGCGCAGGGAGAAAATTAGACCTCTGGATATACAGGGGTCTAAAAAAACCGCTCCGCAGAAGAGCGGAGCAAGGCAGACAGTGCCAGGGAGTCAGTTCTTCAAAAGAGACACTCTGGTGTTGGCCTGAGCCTGGTGGGGGGCCTTGGGGAGTGGCAGGGAGGATGGCCCTGGGGCTGTGTGGGGTATGGACCCAGCCCCATGCGGTGCAAAGCTGGACTAGTGAGCCAGAGTGGGTCACAGGGCTCCGGGAGGCACACATAGGACCTGTGCCTCCCAGAGCCATGTGACCCACTCTGGTGCAAAGCTGGACTAGCAAGCCACATGGGGCTGGCCCAAGCCCTGCCACGTGCCACTCCCCTGAAGGCACAGTGGGGCAGAGGCAGGACCTGGCACAGCGTTTGGGGCCCGCGCACCACATCCAGCCGGGTCCTGCCACCCTTGGGGCTGGGCTCTTGGTGGCAGGACCCAGTGTGGCATGTGGGGACCATGAGCCAGGCCCAGCCAATTCCTACCACCCTTGGGGCCCCTCTGCCACCTCGCTGGGCCATTCCCATGGTGGCAGGACCCACAACGCGTATGGACCGTGTAGTGCGCCCAGATGGGTCCTGCTAGCCCTGGGGCTGCTCCTCCCAGCTGGGTGGCAGAGGGGCCCAAGGGTGGCAGGACCCGACTGGGACCAGAATGCGGTTCCCATGTGCCGCGCCAGGTCCTGCCACCATGGCCAGGCCTGGCCAGGAAGCAGAAAGGCCCCAAGGGTGGCTGAGCCCGGCATGCAGTCCTCACTTGCCAGGGTCCCTGCATCCTGCTCTGGGTCCTGTCACCATGACCCAGCCCTGCCGGGCGGCACACACACCCCAGGACTAGCAGAACCTAGCGCGCGGTTCCCGTGTGCTGCACTGGGTCCTGCTGCCATTGCTCAGAGTACCCCACTCCTGCTGCTGCTGCTGCTAATGGTAAGTTATGGGCCCTGGACAGCAGTGCTGTGGCCCTCCAGGGTGCATGGGACCCTGGGGGGGGGTGCATTCCATGTGCTGTGGGGGGGGGGGGAGGGCTGCACCCTGTGGGGATCCACCCCTCCTGAGCGGTCCCCCACACCCATAGTCCCCCCAGCAATTGCCCCACACCTACCCCCACACCAACCCACAGCCCTCCACGCACCCACCTGCCTTCCCCCACACTCCTTCCCACCCACTTCCTGCAAATACCACATCCCCCCATCACACACCCATCATGTGCAAAGAAAACCAAAAGTACACAGCAACACATATAGGTTTTTAGAATTTATTTTATCATGATGATAGATAAATGTTTTCACTTCCACAGTGCTTAGTAAAATAAAGATTTGACATACAGACTTAAGAAAATATGAAGTGTGATGATGATGATGATGTGACTAAATGTTTTAACTTTATATTACATCAAAACTTTGCAAAGGCAGCATTCAGGACTTGGGTTGAACAATTTTTTTTTCTTGAGTGTACAATTATACTGAAAACTAGTCTGATGAAATGTGCTAATAACTCAGATTATTTTTACTTTGGTCATTTCTGTCTCCACTTGTTGGGGATCCTGGAAAATTATAAATCTTTTTGCTATTTTTTATTTTTCCCTTTATTGAGGTAGTAAATTCACTAAGAGGCCATGGTTCTATCAGTCACTCCCATGCGGGGCCCAATTCAATGCTTGTTAAAATCTGTCCATTGACTCAGCCTGTGGACCTCAACCGGCGTTGGATTGGGCTCTTCAAAGAGGCAACATATCACAGAACAGCTTCTTCCTCAGGTTCAACCCACCTAAACTCATGATACAGAAGTCCTACAGAAAGCCTCCTGGAGTCCCCCAAGGAGACTGGCGTGCCACAGAGCCACAGCCTCTCCCCGTATTCAGTTCTTCAGGATTCAACTCTGCAAGATGTCAAGCTGCTTTGCTCCAGTAAGCATTTGAGTAGTTTCATTGACTTCAGTAGCATTAGACTTATGCTCAAAGTTAAGCAGGAGTTTTAAGTGTTTTGCTAGACAAAACTCTTAAAAAGGTTGCTTGAACTGAGCTATTAGGTTGAGGATGGTGTTACAGGACAGTTTTCAGCTCCTAATTGGAACTATTTAAATGCAAAAACCTATTTTTAATTTAATCTAGAGGAAAAGCTCTAACCCTTGTTTTTCTGCTGTTGCTTTTTTAAGCTTACAGGCAAGCTTCCCTACAAAAAACAGGAGGAAAGGACATGTCTTTTCAAGAAATGTACTGGACTGGTTGAGCAGAATGTGTGACTTGCATGCCTGGGACTTGATCATTTTTTTATGAGTTTATTTTTCTTTTTTTCAGTGCTCTAAGTTACTGTGATTGCTTCTCCACTCATTCCTCAAAAAGCCAAACAAATGAAGGAAGTACGTCAGTCACTTTGTGAATATTATAGAAATGCATTTATTCAGTGTTTTGGGAGAGGAAGGGGTTGGTTTTTGTGTTGTTTTATCTTTTCTCCCCCCCCTTGCTGGCATACCCAAAGCTGTTAGTTTGTTTCAGAAATCTTTAGAATGCTGCATTGTGTTTACTTGACTTGGCATTTTTTGTTGAAAGCAATCAGTGTAGGTGAATCGCCTTACGGGCCCTTTTTTATTTTGGTTTATCATTTTCATTTCAGCTAAAAGTTAATTTTACACTGCATAAATTCTAATTTCCTGCTGCAGTAGGGTGTTGCCAGGAGCAGTATGTTGGCATCTCAGAATAGGTCCATTACAGATACTTTGTAGAAAAAGATCGTTTGTTGGGGCAGGTTGGGTAGTAGAAATACCAATTTTATCTTCATGAAATTAAGCTAAATTAGGGTTCACCAGTTTCTCGTTTTCAGCTAATTTTAAGCCAAGTGAAAAATTTAGATTTGCAGTCATGTAAGTTGCTCTTTGATTTCTCTGGTGATTGGATTTTCTGGTTCCGAGCCCAGAGCCTTCAGACTGTTGCTTCTTTTTTGCAAAGTATAGAATAACTAAGTGTCATAGCTTTGCTCAGTATCTGTCTAAACCCTGGTTACTGCCCTACTTGTTGTGATACCTTCTTGTCAATTGATATGTGGATCAGATGTCAATCTCCAAGGTGTCCAACTCTGATCTGTGCGTCTCTTTTTAGTTCCATTGATATTTTTATCTGACAGTGTAGATAACTGCAGTTATCTGTTTGCTCCCAAGACTGTTTCCTCTACTGGGATGAAATATTTGCCTTTTGCCATGAGATTCCTATTAACAATATTTTTTTTTTATATAGTATGTCAGCTGTAAATACTCCTTGCAAGGTTTTCTTAACTTCTTACAACCAGAGAACTAGTTTTCACTGTAGAAAATCACTAATTGACTTGGCACTTCTTCATGACACCTTAAAGAACGAGCAGAAGTTTGTGCGGTACTACAGACTTGCTGCATCTTGTGTGGCTTGGACTGGTGGTGAATGGCTTTTTAGGAATGCAAATTGATCTCCCAACTAAGATTAGTATCTACAACCAGTATTAGCACTGTGCTTGTGCACTGATGAGTTAAAAGTAGATTACTATTCATTGGTGCATCTGTTCAGTGTTAGATGTAAACTCTATAATGCTGTGTAAGGTGTGGCTGCTCAGATGAGATTGACATCAATGAAAAGATCTTTCTCCATCTCAAATATTCTGATTCCACACATTTGCTGTACCTAGCCATTCATTTGGTATTTTTTTCAAAGATTAAGCATTTTTCTAAAATTAACATAGTTTATGTAATTTTCTCCTTGTCCTGACATGGGACTTGTTTGATTGTTTGCTGTGTGTGCACACACGTGCATGCGCACATGGTCCCACTTGAGCGGCTTTCAGAGCAGTATCTCTTGATTATTCTGCAGTTCATTTTGAAGTATTTTTCCCCACTGGTATGATTTTAAAAGTTGACTTCTGTGTCGTCATTGCCAGCGCTCTTGTTATATCTTCTGACAAGGTTTATGTTCATCACTTTCTTTACGGAAGCTGTGCCCCACGAGACAGTGAAGGATGCTTGGTTTTCAATGATAAGTGTGCACAATCAGTTTCTCACTGATCGTTTGGTTAATACAATTCATAATTTTAAATACTGATCTCTGGATCAAGCCTCTTTGATACATTCTAATGTCAATGGTAAAAAGTAGCTTTCATAATATGTGTGAAATGGAGTGGACTAAACACATGACTAGTTAACATTTGCCCCTTACAGCAGCAAACCTATATTAGTGCTGTGTATTCAACTGCCATTTGCTTTTAATCCTCCCCTGGCACCAAAGAACCATGAAGTTTAAGTTAAGAGAAAAGTGATGGGGACAGAGCAGAGTACATTTAGGTGTCAAGGGTCTCTCAGGGAAGATCCCTACCAGCTTCCCCAATCTACTTTTTAACCATGTGCTAGGGATTGAATTATATGGAAGGCAATGCTTGGGACCTATAGAGTGGGGTGATTTTCAACCTTGGGTTTTTAAAGTGGACTCAGAACTGAATATTAAGAAACTGGTTTCTGAGAGAGTGAGAAATCAAAGGTCCACTTACTAAACTGGCCTTCCGTAAATGCTGAATTCTGTAGTCATCTACTTTTTATTTTGAACACTTGACATTCATGGGCCATTTAGGTATCCCTATACAACTTGTTTGTTTAACCAACTGTATATTGCAATGTCACAGATGTCCAAGTTGTACTGGCTGTTTTAAGAAGAAAATTACATCCACCTGATGATTACAAATTCAACATACAGCCATTCCCCAGCCTCTGAGCTCCTCTTCCTTTAAGACTGGGGTGACCGACTTGGAGTCTCAGAACAGAGACTCCCTATGCTTGAAGAAGGGTGTTTGTGTCCGAGCGCTTGCTAAGAACTGTTTTCCAAATACTCAGTCGAATAAAAGATATCACATCTACTCAAAAACCTTGCCTACACGTGGCAGAGGCAGTTGCTGGGTGGCACGCAGCAAACAAGGACGGGGACAGACAACAGCTGCAGATGGGGCAGGGAGCAAAAAGTAGAGCAGAAAAGTATAGGAGCAGAGCAGGCAGGGAGCAGAAAGTGGAGGAGCAGACGACGGACACAGGGCAGGCCACAGAAAGCAGAGCAGCTGAGTGGGCAGGGAAAGGGAGTGGGCAGGTGGTACTTGGGGGATGTGGGGCTAATTTGTGGCATGCCTACCAAAAAGGTTGTCCCCCACTGCTTTAAGAATTCAGGTATAGATAGCAAGAAAGCACTCAAAAGACTTGGAGCCTTGTAGTCCTCATGGGAAGGAAGTGGGAGGGAGAAGAAATGGATCTGTCAAGCAGCACAATGTTTGGAGCAGGAGGGCCTGGGATTTCTAAGGCAGTGATGTTTAGGGAGTGGGGTATCATCAACAGAAGCAGAGTACCCCAAGAGCAGAGGCTGACAGCAATTGATTTGAGGGGCTGGCATATTGCAGTTCATTTTGGAGGGTGTGGCAGGCTCAGTAAATAACTTGAATTGATTTGGCAGGCGATGGAAGAAGTCATGAGAACAGAAGCAGTAAAGAGAGGGAGGTCTGACGGCTGGAGTTTTTTCCTGAGGAGCCCACCAGGATAGGCAGGAGTTATTTGGGAGGTAGGGTATGTACATGGGGAAATAGGTCATGCGTGGAAAGAGAAAGAGGCAGGGTTGTGGCTCCTGAGGAAAGAAGCAGATGTTTCCCTCAGTGGTTGATCTTTGGAGGATAGCTTTATAGGCAGTGATGGCCTTGGGAGGGTAGGAGACTAAAAACCAGCCTGGAGAGAAGAAACCAGCACTTCTGTATTTCAAACAAGCTAATGTACTGAAAATGGCTTTTTGAACTTAATGTCTGGTATTAGGGACCTGAGCTGGGCGCTGCTTTGAGCACTTGTTTCAGTTTCTTTAAAATATGGAAAGTATGAGAGTAAAGGAGGAGGAGCTAGAGCAAGGAGGGGACGCAGCAAGGGATTGGAGATGCTCTGTTCACCAGGGCATGTCTTGGGGTAACAAGGAACAATGGTCACAAACTGACAGAGCAGATTTAAGCTAGATATCAGGAAAAACTTCTTCATGGTAAGGTGGCCAAAATCTGGAATGGGCTTTCAAGGGAGGCGGTGCTCTCCCTTCACTTGGGGGTCTTTAAGAGAAGGCTGGATAGGCATCTGGCTGGATCATCTGGCCCTAGCACTCGTTCCTGCCCAGGGCAGGGGGTCGGACTCGATCTGTTGAGGTCTCTTCTGACCCTAACATCTATTAATCTAAAGAGGCAAAAAGGCAGCCTTAAACGGTCTCACATCCTTCCTGATTGTGGACCCTGGCCAACTTGAAATAGTGTTTGCATCCCATGTGCTTGAAAGGCTGGACATCACTGCCGCGTATTTCAAGTTGAGATTCAGGTCGGGGAAATGTCTTGCTGAGAGCCATCTCTTCAGCCTGGGTCTGATTGCAGAACCTGTGACACAAGTTGCGGTCTGCCATGTGACACCACCTGTTGCTTTTCACATTCTAACAAGTGCTCATGTCTTATGTGCAAGTGTTTTTTGAGCATACATAGATTCAACCTGGACAGTAAACATCCAGTTGTGGAAGGAAGTATACTGTGAGGGGACACTCAAGGAAAGAACCACAGTATGCTAATTCAGCCACTTCATGGGACTCCTGAAGTTACAGGAAGAAAAAAGCATGCACCATTTTCAAGTTTCTATTTATCATTCCCCTGTGGAAATAAGATTTCTAGGGAAAATAGTTCAGTCACTACCTACAAATTAAGAGTGGACTGGTGAATGCAGTAACTTTCCTCAGCAGCAGTGCCTTTCCTACCCATACAAATCCTATCTTCCATACGTTCATTTTAGCCTCCCTCTATTCAGCCAGCCCCAGCTCCTTAGCAAGGTTGAATACTTCAAACCATACAAGATAGCGCTTAGTCCTCATTCCCACATAAACACAACCATTTTGCAAACATGATCTGATATTAATTACCCCCCTGGCACCAAAAGTCAGGATTTCCTGATGTAGCCCACTAATGTAAAATGCATTAGTGCAAACGCTGGCTCCAAGGGGTTAGATTCTCTAAATAAACACAGCAAAGTTTTTCTTTATTCATGACTCTCAGGCTATTCTGAAAGACCGATTTCTCCACACAAAAAAAACCAAAACAAAACAAAAACAAAACCCTAAAATCATCCTTGGGATTTTAATAGGTTATAAATGCTTTTTTCTTTTTTGCAGGAATAGAATGTCAAGTTGTAGATTAATGAGACGAGAATGCTTTTTATGCCTCAAAATAAAATCTTCCTGAGCCCATTTTTGTGGTCATGTGCTGTGTATTAGTATAATCTTCTAAATATCTTTAATGGAATGAGGCTAACTATCGATGGGATTGGACAATAAAGAACTGCAGTTTTCTCTCTATTATGCATGTTGCATCTTCAGATCTAGGGTGAAAAGTGGTAAGAGCTAAGTATGACAATTATGCCAACACTATTTTAATTTCTAAGACACTGAACCAGAATGAATCCTCTTCAGCTCAGTATAGATAGAGGCATAGTCTAGTTGCCTGTTCAAGGAATAGGGGATCAGAAACTCATTTTGAATGTGCATTCTGGCTCTGGCAACAGCTCCATCTTTGATTTTGGACTAGGTCCTCTTTGAAACATTTACTCATCTATAAAATAAGGGTCAATATTTCACATTTAGGGGCAGGTCTCATTGATTTCAATAGGCTTTAGAGCTATCTGTTACCTATCTTTGGGAAGATTACTTAGATATTATTTGTCAAGTGATTTCATTATGATAAGCACTAGGTTGTTCTTTATGAGTAGAAAATATAACAGCAGATTCAAATACTGTTCTAGATCAACAAAATCAAACTGTGTTGCATGTTGAACTCCCTTGGAAGTAGCGTGTCACTGTTTTAGTCAATGTCACCAGATGAATTCATTTTGCACAAATAGAAGCATTGCAATGTTGAGATAATTGGAACCTATCGAACACCCCGGACTGTGAAATGGATCCACTGAACACAAGAAAAGACACAATACTTGCTCCCGAGAGCTTATGCTCTCAGTAGAAATACAACCCTACAAGTTTATCATGCCATGTCTTTGTGGTAAACTTTCCACTCTCCAGAGTGGCATCCTCGAGTGTGCAATGTTCCAGGTGAACTGCTTCCTAAATTGGAAGCAGTGTTCCTGTGTCTGTGGTACTGCTGGCAGGCTAATTACCATGGGGAAAAGCTAATTGGCACCGTCACTCCACAGTGGCAGTTGGTCCTCCTGTGATGCTGCATAGATGTGGTTACACCGGTTCCAGTCTAGAAAGCAGCTTGTAGTAGTGCAGAGTATTTGGGAATGCCACTCTGGTGCACGATAAGTTAACCAGTCAGATGTGGCCTCAGAGTTATACAGATAATGCATGGGGGCCTACTTTTTCTTGTATAATTCTTGAGGTTATAGGTGGAGGCAGGATGCATGTTAACATTAACTGTTTATTGATTTTTTTTTAAGTTAAAATATTTGGTTTAATATACAGAAGGCAGAGATTTTTGGTTGATATGGCTCTAGCCTGCAACACAGGAGACTTATTTCCTAACTCTGATGCTGACCTATTGTGTCACAAATGGCAAGTCACTTCACCACATGCAGCTGTTTCTGCTTCCACCCACTGTCTTGTCTATTTAGTGTAAATTTTAGACTGAACTTACTGTGGCTGGGATTGTTTCTTACCCTGTTTGCACAGTCTTGCATGATGGTATGGGATTCCTGGGACTTAGCAATACAAGTATATCAAAACAGTAATATTTCCTTACAAATATAGAATTTTCTCTCTCACCACTAACTTACTAAGCAAAGTTATATGAGATTGAGATTTCTTCTGTACAGATTAGAAACTCTTATTATAGGGCCATCTCCATAGCCATGAATGTTTCCTAGCCGCAATTGGTCACAACACTGTTTAAATCAGCAATTCCCAAAATTTGTTGGCCTCTAGACAACAATACTGAGTGAGCAATAGGCTCCAGGCATCACTATAGTTTGCTTTTCCTGGCAAGCTCAGATTTAACTTTTAATTTCCTGTGGCCATGAGCAATGTTGGAAGGTCATATGAAAAATACATTGCCTACAAGCCATGGTTTGGGGAGGGGACACTGGCTTAAATAAGCTAAGACCTGCAAAGTTACTTCCCTCCAGCACAGAAAAGGCAACATTAAAATCCATAACTGAAATCCTATGATGTAGCAGTCAAGAATTCATAGTCCAAGAGGAGAGAGAACTAAAGTACTGGGACTTGTGAAGGGGTCTTCAGAAAACATCCCTATTGCAGTCTTGCAGTCTGTCCTGGGGAAACTCCTCCCATGGGGCCCCAGGTATAGTTTTTAGAGTCCATTGAAATTGCTCCAGCCATTTTGTATGGCACTGTGTAGCTAGAAAGAGAGTGAGGATATCACCCCATAAGTATTGGGTACTACAACTAGGCATTCAAAAGGTATTTGAGTACCCCTCATAGGAGCTAAGAACATATGCATCAATAGGATAAAATCAGATACTCATGCAAACACTGTTGCTCCACCCTGTTGGAAATACGGAAATCCATTTAATAATGTTGCTCTGCCACAAATAGATACACATTGATATGAAATTCTGTCCGACAAGTATCACAGTTTCTCTCTAGCTAGTGGCCCAGTCGCATTTCTAAGAACGGCTGACACGTGCAGTAGGTTGAAACCAAATTCTGTTACAATTTGAACAGGGTACTGGACCAGCTCAAATTCCTTCTGGATCATCTAATAAGGCATGTTTACTCTTTGCAAAACAATGGTATTTCTTAAGACAGTCCTCAAACTTAATTCGATAATAAATGCATTTTTTGCTTAAACATTTGGTAGGTGTCAAAATTCTTATTGCTAGATTTTCTTTTTTACTTTCTTTACCTATTGTCCAGCTATTTGTTAGTCAAGTCATGTCCCAGCAAGTAAGTTTTATTTTTGTCTTGCATGTTATTTTTCTGGGTATGCACCAGCTATTTCAATTTATTCTAAGTATTCCAGATTAATCTGAAGTAAAGTTTGCCTTAGAAGTTCTGTATGAAGGCAAAATATTGGGGGAAAGGATACTAAAATTTCTAAACTAAAAATCTCTCTTCTACTCGTAGTTTTCAGAATTCACTCCTTGTCATGCAGGTCTGAAAGGTTAAAAATAACTGCATCTCCAGAGACTTTTCCCTGGGCTGTGTTCTTCCCTGGGATTCTGTGAGCTTTTTCCACCCAAACTGGGTCAACCTCAGTGCCTAATTTTAAAATCTCCAGAATCTAATGTTTTATAAAAATCAATGAGATCTTCCCTATTATATAACCCCCAAAGTCACATATCATGAGCCTGATTCTGATGAAGTTTGATTTTATATACTGAAACAATGATTGTGAGTTAAGTTTTATAGTGCTGTGAGCCACTTGTATAAAACAATGGAGAATGTTTTTCAAAGAGTTCCAAGCCTTTCCTTCTGTCTTTGCTGCTTACAATATTTTGTATAAAAACACACACACTTTGCTTTCTAAACCAAAATTGCAGGCCACAGCCTTGGGTGGCATCTCCATTGCTATGAAAATGACTGATGGATGAATATTGCAAAAGTATGTGTAAAAATGTTCGCTTTCATTTCTCTGATCGTATTTGTAACCAGTTTCTACTGTCTTTAAATATTGTCCCAAAAGTTAGTAATAGGATGTCATGAATATTTGTGTGTTTTAATTCATGATTATTAATATCTGAAGTTTTCACGTGGTCATCTTGAAAGGTTTTGGATGAACAAAACCAAAATCATACGAATATAGGTATATCTACACCTTTATTTTGGGGAGACTTGAATGCTTGCCTTCAACTATCCTGAGCTACATGACCTATCCACATCTACATCTACTTTACTTTGCTGTGGCAGCATGTGGGAAGCACAGAAAGAGAGAGAAATTATGAGCGGTCTGATTCTTAGAAAAATCAGAACAGAAAGCTCAGCTGGAGCCTTTTTAGGAATCACACCCACAACTTTTCTGCCCTTCAGTGCTTGACTAATTACAGGCAATAGGGACAGTGGAAGTGCAGATGTGTTATAGTTGGTGATTTCCTATGCTACATTGGGCTGCAGCACTGGGCTAACCTTCAAACACATTGTGGAAGAGGAGCTAGGAGGAAATTTGACTTCAGGTCTGAATGCTTAGGAAAGCATGTAGGGATAGGATGGATTTCTGCTGGGAGTGTGAGTCAAAGGATTTGTCATGTGAGTGGTCTATGGGTCTGTGGCTAAAGGGTGGGCCTGGTGGCAGCCCTGGGTAGCAATACTGAAATACCCTTAGGTGATTGGCACGTGAGATGTCTAAGGAATGTTGATTAGCATTATTAGTTTATTATTGTTTATGCAAGAAGCAAGGATTTCTTAGGCCAGTATCTTTTATTGGACCAACTATGTAGCTGGAATAAAGTTAGACAAGCTTTCACATGCAAGACAGTTTTTGTCAGGTCTTTGAAAATGTTTTGCTCTTGAAAGCTTGTCTAATTTTGTCCCAACTATATAGTTGGGCCAGTAAAAGATACCCAACTAAGAAGTCCTTGCCTCTTGCATAATTTCTAGACTATCATGGCTACAACATCGTTCTTACACTACCATTATTTGTTTACATATTTATGTAAACTAAACCATTATTCTTCAGAAACCTTCTTAAAACCCCTCTTTGCTGAATTACCAAGAAAAAAATTGATTATTTGGCTCATCTAGCATCTATCAAACTGACCAATTTTGCCTCTGGTTTCCTGTGCTGTCCTGTCTGTCTTTACCCACTCGTTTCCCTTTATATAAATCTTATATTTAGATTGTAAACTCATAAGGATAGGTATGGTCATTTCCTTCTGTGTGTTTACAGTGTCTGGCATAAGGAAGTCCTGATCCAACAAAAGAAACAAATTAATAATAATAATAGCTTCAGATTCATGCAGCAATATAAGGAGTGCTTATATAAGGCTCTAGGTTCCTCTGACACAAATTAAAGGAACAGCAATACAAAATTAATAATAACAATAGTTGTGGCAAATAGTTGGGGAGCAATCTATAGTTTTGAATATTACCATAAACAATTTGGCAAATAATTTTGATAATGAACAGAGTCATAAAAATCAATGTCTGTTCACAGATAATTTGTGAAAAGGAAAAGGCAGTAAATTAGGCAAATACATTGTTTGCTGCAAATAGTTCACCTAGTGATTTCAGGTGGGAAATAAGTAGCAAGAGAAGATGAGCTCAACAAAACAAATATCCGCTTATATGTCAATATCCTTGTAAACAGCTATGACAGAAGGGAAATACAGCTAATATGTTATGGGAGCAAAATTGTTTCTAAGCAGAATATTTTTTCTTGACTTTCCAGAATCAGCAACTAGCTCTTTAACAATCACTTGTATTAAGAGCTACATACTCTTATGTATGTAGCTAGTAGACCTGCAAGCATGAAATCAAGCCAGAATATGCCTCCACGTTCAATTGGGATAACAGTTTTCAGCTCTTGCAAACAGGATCCAAGATCAAGGCTTTTCTTTTATTTTCAGTTTACCTGCAAGCTATTGTTTGGGAGACAAACTGCTTGGGTTTTGGGGAAAAATGGCATCCTGTACTGTTGCAGATTTCCATCTGACTTCTTCGAGGGCATTCTTCTGTTTATTCCCCTTGACAGAAGCAACTACAAAAGAGGGACTTTCTCCAAGAGCCTGACTATCCCTCCATATTTTTTCCATCCCATGTTGCCCCCTGAATTAGGAGGGGAAATTGCTTTGCAGAACTAGACTGAACCCAGTCAGGCTTGGAATCCACAGGACAAACTGTCTCCCAAACTCATGCATTCAGATGTGGAGCAAATACCTCTCCAAAGGACCTGGTATCCTATTTTTCCTCTAATGGTACTATTGCTTCTTGATCAGGGATGCCATTGTCTTCTGTACCATTACTGGTTGTACACAACAAGCTCTCTGCAGGGGTGCTAATGCCATCATGAAAGAGTTTATGCCAGTCTGAATAGCATTAGACTCAATGGCAATTTCCCCCTAGAGTTTTCTCTACCCTTCTGTGAATCATGCTTCTCCTGTCATTTGCATATGCAGGTGGAGGAGAACAGCTGGTCCAAAGAGTTAAAATAATTTATTTTGTTTCTGATTTGAGTCGTCTTGGTTTCTTATCATTTATTTTTAGTCTGATCAGACACAAGAGGGAGGAGATAGTGCCAGAGCTGAAATTAGGATGGAAAGCAAAGCCAGAAGAGTACCAAAAAGCAGTATGCACTCAGATATTATTGCGAAAGAGTACCATAGAAATCCCTATAAAAGCTAGATCTTCATACTTGGAAGACCAAAGCAGAGCAGTTAGTGTGAGTCCTGCCGATATCCCTCAGAGTTGTAGTACAAAAATAAAGTTTACATTTGAGAATAAGTCTTGTTTCCCTGACTCCCTTCCAGACTGAAGACAGATGCTGGAGTTACCCTTTTGGTGATGACAAGGACTGAGTGGAGCATGCTGTTGCAGCAGCAGCAGTTCTCCGAGAGAAGAGAAATCCCTCCATAGCATCCAGCTTAATGGCTGAGCTGAGTCTAGGGTCACCGGTCGATGGGATGGTGCAGAGGCATAACTAGCAAGCTTTGCCCTGGGCAAAATACTGCTGGAGGAGAGGGAGTGCTGCCAAGCACTGGAAATCTGAGAGGGGAGGGGAGGGGAGGGGAGTCGAGTCTTACCTGTTCTGTGGACTCAAAAGTCCTCAGTGGTTCCTGGTGTGGCGATGTTCACCTAGATCCTGTCCCAGATGCTGCAACTGCTAATATCAGCAATGCAGAGTCCCTGAACTTGGCTGTTGCTGCTACAGTCATGGTGCAGGGCTGCTGTTGCAACAGAGCCAAGGACTCTTTGCAGAGCTGCCATTCTGGTGTCCCCTCTAAGTTGGCACCCAGGGCTGTTCTGCCTCTCACCCACCCCTTGCTACATTACGGACATGATGGGTGAGTGAATGGAGTTACATGCTGGCTTCAGGATGATGGGGACTTTTCAATGTGATTTAGGCACAGCTAGGCCCTTGCTAGAGCTAGCATTTGCATATAGTCCTGCTCTCATTGCTAGGCTATGCATCTATAGAAGTCTCTTCAATGCTGGCCCTCCCTCAGGAATGAGTTAGGAATCTCTTCTCTAGAGGCCTGCAGAACTACCCTTGCATTATTGCTTCTTGCTACCGGAATCCCCAGGCCCACCCAGAAATGAAGAGAATTTGGTTTGATTTACACAGCAAAGTTATTGTGACAGCTGTGTCAGCAAAATCCCCTGCTTGGATGCAAAACTGCCAAGAGAAGACAGCTTCTGTTGGGTGAGCTTCTGTCACTTGGGGAGGGAGTGTAGCTAAACTGGTAGTAAATCTCTGCTGTCATATGCCACATTTCCAGCAGGGAGCTCTGTCTCCATAGCTCTGGCAGCATATGTAAGCTGCAGCAGCCCTATAATGTAGACAAGCCCTTGTGAGGATGTGGGACAGAAGCTTTCCCAGGACCTAGGCTCCCTGTTAGGGATATGTTGGCAAGACTGCAGCAAGAGAATAGTCTGCTATTGTGGGTGACAGTATCACTCACCTAAGATCAGTCCCACTTCCACCTTGCTAAACCATGCAAGTATTCCTAACACCCTCCCCCAGCCCCTTCCAATGAACCAGGCAACTTTTTTTTAGGAGTTCATATATGTATACAATCAGCAATTGGGAGTCTAGGCTTCCTTCTGCCCCCTCAGTGCGTCCCATTAGCTATGGCAGAGTATCAATAACATTTATTTATTGCGCATTTAAAATGTATTAAGTGCTGCACACAGCCAAGTAAAAACTTCTTTTCACCCTCCTTCCAAGAAGGGGAAGCAGGGCACCACTATGGGGACATAACTTAAACTGCTTGGGTGCCTTTTTAGAGAGATGCAATCCTGACTGTATTTCCTGAATTTCTTCCCCCCTAGTAAAATTCTTGGAAGGTGATTTACACTCACCCCAGTAGTATGCCATAAAGAAGCAATGAAATATGCCATGTCACAACTAAGCCATCATGGTACCTGGTGTTAAGGAGTCAAGTAACAGAAAATGAAAATGGACTTAAGTTCTGAATATTACAATATTTTGCTACATCCAAAAGAGGTATATTAGTAAGCATTTAAAACTAGGACCTCAGCTATGTGGGCAGTACATCCACTTTTCATTATTTTGGAACATGTTCTTTCTGTTTCGGTCTGAATGGCCAGAAATCTCCAGTTGTCTAGTTACATACACCATGCCATACGTAGGTAACTGAACAAAGGTGGCTTGGTTTGCAGAAGGATCTTATGAAATCTGGACAAATTCTTAATGACAAAAATAGTTATGGAATTGCTGCCCAAACAGTTATAGGTAATATCCTTTTACATTACTTTTAAAGGGGCTCTTTGAGTTGGAGAGAACCAAAAGTGAAGAGTTAGAAAAGCCATTACTTGAGAGATTGATTTCAGTTTTCTATGGTTTTATAAGCCTCATTATTAGTGCTCTCATTCTCCAGAAGGCCAAGTGATTATCTTTAATACAAGGGAGTCTGTCCAGGTGCAGCAGCAGCCAGGCAATAGCAGGGATCCACTAAGGATCTTTAAAAAGTCTTTATTCCAGTTCCTTCAAAATTGGTCCACCCAGAAATAAAACTCTCTCTCTCCCCCCCCCCCCCCCCCCCCCCCCCCTTTACTGTCCTGGTTTACAGCAATTTTATTTGCCAACACCGGCATTTTTCCTTATAGACTAGAATGAATTATTGCATTTCCCTCTGCAAACTGTAGCCTGCCATCTGCTCCTTAGTTTCTCTAGCTCTGGCTGAATTTACTTTTTTGTGAGGACCAATGGGCCTCGTATTGGAACAAAGACTAAATAGTATAGTGCAGTGGAAAACTGGCAGTGCTCTGGCCCTTCTGATCTGCAAAGTAAAGTATCAGTGCCTGCGATGGCTAACCACAGGTTTTACAATGATACTGCATAGAGATTGGAAGAAACTGGCAAACACACTACTAATGAGTAATCTAAGATCCATTTTCAAAAGTGAATTAGGGATTTAGTACATGAAATCTCACTGCGAGTCAGTGAGTATCTAAGGGCATGTCTACACCTCTGTTTTGGGGTGGGTTGAGGGCTCACCCTCAACAAACAAGAAATGGGTGGATTGATTCTTAGAAGAAGAGAAATAGGAACCTCAAACTGAGCTCTTCTGGGAACCGTGCCCATCACTTGTCTCCTTCTATCATCGACTCTGACTGCAGGCAGTATAGCCAGGACCTGTATGCAGAAGACCTCCCTGCACTTTTCCCTTCAGTGTTTGTGAGCAACCTGTGTGAGAAGAGCAGGTGAGCTAAAGCAGTTATGTCTTTAGCCCTGGTAAACAGGGGTGCTTCTGTGGCTACATAGGACTACTGCTAGGGGAAAGCTAATGGGTTAGTAATGGGGAATGTTGGCAGGTGGGTAGAAAATGGCACTCATGCATCTTTGAAAACAGTACCCTAAAATTCTTGGTTCTCCGTTCTTAGTTTTGGTTCTGGCTGCTTTACTGGCCCAAGTGAATAGTGTGGTGATCGCTGTTGAAGTTTGGAGATGCTCCCTTACTTAGACTACAGAGATTGTGAACTGGGAGACAGTCCTTCCGCTGAACTAGTTTAAGTCAGGCAAAGAGTGTGCAGGGGCTATGTTGTGCCACAGATAGTTTATTGTTAGTTCTTCTCATACATAGTATGCCTGTATTTATTGAACCCAGTAATCGTTACCTGGTGTTAGAAGTGGTGAATGAGAAACAAACTGAAAGCATTTGAAGTCCATACCAAAGCAGAATTTAGAAAATGGGGCAATGTAGCCATATGAAGGACAAAGGCCCTCTGTAAGTGACCTTCCAGCACAGTTATAGTATGAATAAAACTTTGCAACCTCCACTTGCCCTTCTGATGTCAGGCAATGTAACAGAGAACCAGAGGGTGTTCAGACAAAGGTTTGAGTGGCCTCTGAGTGCCCCCATAAGGGGCAAAAGACAACAATGACAAACAGTCATTCCATACGGAGGGGAAGGGCAGGAAGCGCTGGCTGTTTATAAAATCTTTACCTTTTTAGAAAGCCAAAATATGCAGTTAAAGGTTATACTGTCCAAATTTGATGAGTACTGCGTGCCAAACTAGAATGAGACCCTTAAAAGATTTTTTATGTGTGAACAGACAACAGGAGAAAAGTATAAATCAGTATGTTACTGAACTAAAGAGACTGAGTAAGAGCTGTACATTTGGGAATGAGTCAGAATCTTTGATTAGAGTTAGGATTATTTGTGGCACTGCAGACACTGCATTACAAGAAAGGAAAAGTCTCCCTTGTGCAAAAGCCTAAGAAGAGGCTGTCCAAACCTTCAGTGCAGCAGAAAATGTGAAGGCCCAAGCTGCAGAGCTGAATGCACCAAAAGTGGTTGTCTGTGCAGTAGGCATGCAAGAGTGTGGCCAGAAGAAGCCACCTCACAGAATGCAATTTTCCACTGACAAGGAGAACGCTAAGGGACAGAGAGCAAACAAATACATGTGTACCAAGTCTGAAAAGGCAACATGGCCCCAGACATTGTACTGCATCTGTTTTAACTGTAACAAGAGGAACCATTTTGCCAGGTGCTGCAGATCTCTATCTCAAAAACCTCAAGTGCATATATTGAGGATATTTTTTATAGATGCGGCTGAATCAAGCAAAATCAATGAGAAGGACTGGATTTTGCCAGTGAAAGCAGGAATGGTGGTTTCATTTAAATTGGCTATTGGAGCACAGGTTAATATTTTACCAGAGCATGAAAATTAAAATTGAGCCCACAAGTGAGTCCAACAAACATCAAAATAACTAGCTATTCAGAAGAAATATACAAGTGAAAGGAAGATGCATTGCTAGCAACTAATATAAAAACAGAGTATGCAAACTCATTATAGTATTCAAAGAGGTGACACCAATTTTGAGTCTGACTGTTTGTGAGAAACTGAACCTAGTTAAGTGTGTGCTTATAGTACAAGAAGGCACAATATTTGTGCCTCCTAATGATCCTCTTGGCCATCACAGCCCAAATTTGGACATTTTTTGGTTGCATTGAAGCCTCATTGTTCCAAAATGCAGAAAGCAAGCATGTCTTTGTAGGAAGAAATGTACCGACAGGCACAAATGCAAATACTATCATGCAGAAAGAGGAAACCAGCCTCAGCAGCTGTAGCTAACGAACGTGGTTGTGCTTTGTGCAGAAACATAGCTTCCAAAAGTGCAAGTCAGTTGGATCCCAGCAAAAGGACTCCAGTCTATCAAGACTTGGAGAAAAAGCTTCCCACCAAAAAGAAATCAGAAACTGAATCTGATACACTGTCAGTCTGAAAAGAAACCTCCTGAAAGACTCGCAGAGGCTTGCTAAAAACTGCAGGAAAGGAGGAACAGGAAAGCGAGTGGTAAGAGTAAAGTGCTAGTAACCTCTCCTTTGTAGATGGGTGTGAATTGATTTTGTAATGATTGTAAAAGAGAAGATGTGGCAATCAATTTTTAGTTTGGAGACAGTCCCCTACTTAAACTACAGAGGTTAGGGAATCGGGAAATAGTCCATTAGTTAAGCTAGAGCCAGACAAAGGCTCTGCAGAAGTTGCCTACTGCTCCACAAATAAAGTTTAGTGTTAGTTCTTCTCATTCCTAGTATACCTACTTTTTACTGAACCTGGTGGTCAATATAATTGGTAGAAGGTTTCCTCTGATACAAAGGAATTTTGAGTACTATAAAACCAGCCACCCATATGAAAGAAGGGACTGTTTAGCTGAGGCAGCCTGTGGCTGCAGCAGGGTTTGATTTCTGGCTAGTACAGGATCACAGAAGTAGAAATATGGGTTAGGTCTTAAGTGTGGAGCAGGTGAGGATTTAATTTAATAGAAGTTTTCTAGCACAATGCTTTGTTTTTGGACAGCCAGGGCCTAACTTAGTTTTTCACCTGTTTACTCTTATTATCTCTAGTAGAGTTACTCTCAGGCCTGAAGTCGGCTGCAAGTGACTGTTAGAGACAGCTGAAACAGCAAAGCAGTTCAGTGATACAATCCTTAAACCCCATTTATTTCTTGCAGTTACCTAGGCAACAATAATGGACATGGTCCTCCTCATAGGCCCTTTACACCACTCCAGCAGTGAATAGGGCTGTAAAGAAGCCTCTTGGGGATCTCCTTCAGTACAAGGGAAACATGTGGCTGTTATATGTATCTCTTCATTTCTCTCTTTACAATCCCTGGTGTAGAGCTGTGCCAAAGGGGAGCCCAGGGAGAAGGGACGTGTTGGAGGCAGGATGGGGAATGGCTGGACCTATGTTGCACTGGCTACTCTCCATATTACAAAAGCAATATGCATCTTGCTTTGTCCCCTGCACCGGTGCTTTTAGTGCTTTGCCACCTGAGAAGTGCCAGCCAACATCTGGCTTGTTCTTTAACAGCTTCTGTGATTTGAACTGTATTTTTACCTGGTGTACTTTTTTGTGTCTATAATCCAGTTGTACCTGGTTGTGTACTCCCTACTTCAACTGAAGAAAGATACTAGCAGGGTAGGTGTGCTGTGTGGGAAAACTGCTGGCAGCATGCAGTTTTCCCTTTCCCCTATAGAGAGACAGACCAACACACTCTATAACTTAACTGTATACAAGTTTATCAGTATTACAATATACATAAGAAAAAGATGAAAAGAATACACACACACACCATTTACAACAACAAGGATTATAGGCTATATTTACACAGTTCTACACCTCTCTCAGGATACAGTTAACTATTATAATAATATTCTAACCTAAGTTTCAACAAGTGTTTTATAACCTTAAACTCTATAAAAATTTAAATCTACTTAGGTATTAAATATAAATCTACAAATATATATCAAATACTTAGCCTCATAATATCAGATTAAGGATTTCAATATAACTCAATAATTTTAGACTTTATCAATTTATACTGATAAAACATGAAATATAAACCACGCAATACCCAGTGCCCAGTCACAAAATATAAGGTGCAACACCATTGAATATAATTAACTCTTCTAGGAACTCCAAGGCCCAGGCTATTGTGGAGCCTTGGCTGCATTCCTGTGGCTGTGGGGGGTGGGGAAGGGGTGGGGGGTGGGGGAGAGCTCCCCTGGTTCCCTTCTGACTTTCTCTAACCCAGCCAATATATCCTTTAACCCAAAATAAAAGTTCAAACTTGGGGAGCCCTATCCTTCTAGACTTCCCCTTCAGTGGTTGGCTTCCCTGGCCCAGGTGGATTCCCCTTCCCCTGTAGGAATCCCCTTCCCTGGGAACTCTCAACTCCAGGGAGCCAAGTGACAGGTCCTCATCTCTCTCCTAGCAAGTTTCCACCTCTCCTGCTGAGGCTCCAGGTGTTTCTGGCTCCCTCTTGGCCCACCGTCATCAGTGGCCCTATGGACCGTGGTGTGCACTGAGGGCTTTACTCTTCTGCTCGGGGTTGGGGCTGCGAGACACCTTGCAGGGTTTCAGGGTCTCGGTTTCAACCGGGGCCCTCCATACGAGGCTTCAGCTTTAGATGCCTGACCTCATGCCAGCGGGGAGGCAGGGGTGGTAGTCCCTAGCTGCCCCACATGGCTCCCAGGGCCTGGGTCTGCTTCCAGACCCTCTGTGCAGCACCACCTGCACCGAATCTTCCTGTCCTTGTGCCAGGGGTTGGAGACCCGAGCCACCTCATATAGCTCCAGGGCCTGGGTCCCACTTGGACCACGCCATGCACCAAGATTCTGTCCACTTACCAGGGGTTGGGGACCCGAGCTGCCTTGTGCAGCTCCCAGGAGCCTGGTCCTTCTTGGAACCACTGTGCAGTGTTGCCTGTACCGAGCCCCTGGACTCATACCAGGGGTTGTGCACTCGAGTGGCCTTGTGCGGCTCCCAGGGTCTCTGCTCCATGCACCGAACTGTGCACTGGTGCTGTGGGCCGCACCACTTGCCACTCCCATCTGGCGAGGAGGCCGCCTGGCTCCTCAGGGATACTGCTCTGCCCTGCTGGGCAGCTCTCCTCTTAGTCTTGCTCTCTTCTTCATCCTTTGAAGTGTGTCCATGTGCTAGGCATGCTGTTCTTTTATACCCTTCAGAGGCTTTGCCTCCCCCCCCCCGATTGCAAGAGGACCAATCAGGGTGAAGGAAAGTATAGCCCGCCCCCAGGTCCAGGCTCTTTGCCTTGCCCCAAGCAGGAGCAGGGCAGCCTCTCCTCCACCACCACCTGATTGGAGATAATGTCCCACCAATGGCTTGAAGCCCTTTCAAGCCAGCAAGCCAGGCTCCTACTGGCATGCCCGCCACATGCGATTAAACTTTTTGTGTTAGTGACTTTGCCTGTTACAGATTTGTGAGGGTTCATGTAGACTTTTCCTACTTTATAAGCTATCCATAGCCACAGCAAGCATTCTGGATGCATGGGTAGCTTTCTAAAAGAGCCAACTAGAAATCGCCCTTTAATAGATCTGCGCAGTTGTGCAAAGCAGTCCAGGTACTGGCCTCATATTTTGTGGAAAGCACATGTCCTTCTACTGTGACAACAAAGGGCAAGTTTGGTGTCCCTCATGTAGCAGTAGCGTGCCACTGAATCCAGTGCAACATTCAAGGCCTGGGCTTCCCTGGTTCAAGTTCTCAGCTATTGGAATGCTTCTGGAAGCAGTTTTTATCCCCATAGTTTTCAGAGCATTTTCAGCTGTTTTCAAAGTGTTCTTTCTTCTAGCTTCTTATTCAGAGGCCTGATCCAAAGTCTGTATAAAATACTGAGGCTCTTCCAGTTGGATGTTGGATCTCTGTGTTTGTGATTAGATTATACAGCATTTGATACAGTGTTACACAACTCTATTAAAACTCCCCAGCTGGACATTCACTAGACACTGGATTTGGATCCCACCCAGGCCCACGTGCTTCTAGCATTTTCTTGAGTAGGTTGCAGCAGTGGTTTTTTCCTTGGCCCCTCTGGTACACCTTGTCACAAACCCATCCATGGGTACCCCTGGAGCTCTGAGTTTCTTCCCACTGTCCTGCTGCCTGTCCCAAGGAACAGATCAGGGTTTGCCCTCGTATAACTCCTTATCCCCCCCAAGCCTCAGATCCACTGCCCTTAGACCAGACCTCACAGCAACAACAAGGAAATCTCTACCAGCTCCTGGTGGTTTCCATTTGGGTTGTGAAAGAAACGTTAGGTCCCCCTTTCTGTAGAATGTATATCACTCTCCCAGAGACCATACTTTACTTACCATAAGCAACTAGTAAGGTGACAAAACAACACAATGTTTAATATATAGGAGAAAAGAATCATACAAGAACAACTGACCTTAAAGTCTGAAGATAGAACAAAAAGGTCAGTAAAGTTTTGTACCCTCTCATCTGACTACTACCCAGTATGACTACTACTTTCAGAGACACCTGGCAGTATTTTCAGAAATCAGCCTTCCTGCTGATCCTGCCAGCCCTGACTCCTGCCTGACCCTGGCCAACTCACAGATAGCCCTCCAAATACCTTCAAGCCAGCCTCCCCTTCCCTGCCTCCTGCCCTATCAGCATTGTTCTAATTATTTATAAGTCTCAGAATCTTTTAGAAATGTCTCTCCCTAGGGCATCTGGCCTTCCTCTGGCTAATGGGCCATGTCTCTCAGACAGTGACAGATTAAGATTTCGTGAGGCCCTAGGCAAACAGAAAATTGGAGGCTCCCCATACCCTATCATAAGCACGAATGTTCAAGGGGAGGCATGGGGGTGCCCTGTGTGGCTGGGGAGGAGGGAGAGGCCCTGTGGCCATGGCTGGGGCAGGGGCTCACTGATGTCGTGGTGTTTGGTGGCTTGGGAGTAGCTGTCGTGGACCACATAGCTCTCCACCTGCAGCTCCATGGACCCATGAATGTCGGTGCTGTAGTAGGTCAGCCCAAGCCTGACCCTAATCTCAGAGACATTGGGCCTGCTGGGCACAGACAGTCATTGCTGGGGCCGCTGGTTCCCTGCCCAGCCCTGCCTGGAGAGCTGCATCCATCCACCCACCTGTGGAGCCTTGCTGGTGCTGGTGCTGCAAACAGTACACAGCCTGAGTACCCAGCACGAGGTGAAGACGCTGCCCCAGCCACAGGGCTGCCAGGTAGGGGTGTGTGCCAGGCAGTGCCACCAGGCCCCCAACCACGCACCAGTGCTGCAACTGGCAGCACAGGTAGCACTGCCTGCAGCCTGGGGTGGGGTCCTTACCAGCCCCTGCATGCATTGGCTCTGCTTTAGCCTCAGCCTGGTGTCTCATGTCCTCCAGTGCCATGGTGCCTGCAGCAAGGCAGCAGGTCACAGCTCGTCCCCTCTGAATTTTACCTACGGATTGGCAGGGGCCATGTGGGCCCATGTGTTAATCTGCCCCTGCTCTCAGATACCTTTGCTATTGCAGGGTTGATTTTTCCCATTACAAGCAAGCACTGCCTTTGGAACCCATCCCAATAGTGGCTCCCTCTGTTGGCTATTGCGAGTGGCAGTTCTCTGCCCTGAAACACTGACAAGAAGAGCTACTTACTTACTTAGCAGTTTCACTTACTACCTTTTCCTTAAGTACTCATCCTTCAGTTCCTTTGACTAAACCATTTCCAAAATCATAAACATATATCCAGACAGCATAATATAATCTACATAGTGATAAAAGCAACACAAATGGATACAGCACAACACTGACTTTTCAACAAGACCACACATGTTACATTAGTGTAACAAAAATGAGAAAATCTCTATGACACCCCATGATCTCCTCTGATGGGGTTTGTGACTTACCTCTTGGGCAAAGACTCTAGAAATGGAACTACGTGGCTCAACGCTTTAGCAGCCAGGACCAGCGCTGACTCTCAGATTCGCTAGTAGCTTAAGCACATCCTTTCTCAGAACTCCCACTTCGTGGGCACTCTGGATTTAGTTAATCTCTTCAAGGACTATTAAAAACAAACAGAACCACAGTCTTTAAGGGCTCCAAAACTCTTCACTTTAACTAGCACAGAAAGTACACAGATGTAGAAAAAACAATAAACCCCTGCATGCATTTTCATGCTGTAGGTTGCTTACCACTCTTAAGCATTCTTTGGGCTTCCATCAGAATCTTTTAAGGAATCTAAGATCCTCTGTTCTACACGTAGTTAGTTCTCTGAATCACAGTTATTTTTCCCCTTGCAGCTAGATTTCTTCTTGCTTGGTTGGTCCAGCAATTATAAAAGCATTCTCATTTGTTTCCAGTATTGTCAACCTCAACAGATCACAATCGTGAGTCAGACGGTCTCAAGAGATCAGATATTTCTTAAGCCTTGAGATTCATTTTAATCAAATCATGCTTTTTAAGGGTTTTTTAAAAATTCCTTTCTACGCCTGTGACAATATGCGTGCACATACTAATTTCAAGTTAAAAAGTCAGCCTCTGCTGGCCGCAGAAATAAACTCCTCTTCCTGACTGTTAAAATGGAGGCTCCGCACACCCCCTGCTCACATTCAAGATAGGAAACAGTTATTCCATTGTCTCTAGCTTGCCTTTCTCCTGTCCAGTGTCCCCACCTTTCCTATATGTTGCTTTCCTGTACAAGATCTCTGAAATGGGGCTGACAAATGAACAAAGAATGTCCAAATTACACCAGGAAGTCTCTCCATTTATCAAGCTTTCTAGTTATTTTTCAATAGAGATTCATAAAAGCTGCAAAGTTCTTTACAAGTAATATGTTTATTGCAGCAGCAACTATTTTCCTTACTTGAAAAGCCTTAACCTATACAGAAAGCGTTATAATTCTGTGGAGTAATTATATTTAGGATCTTTATTTTTAATATAACCAATTCTCATGTATAACACTGCTAATATTGTGCAGCACCCTGTGGCACCCCTAAAAGGATGTCACAACATCCCAGGTTGCCTGGTTGAGAATCAGCAGTCTTAGTCATTAAAATGAGTTTGTATTTTAATTATCTTTCCTTTTCACTGTCCTGGGACTTGTCTTCTTCTCTGGGGGTGCTTGTACACATGATGATGTCAAGATGTACACATGATGAAAATTTCCCTTTATGTGACTTAATGACGTCACACATTACACATATGAGAGTTTTGGGGGTTTAAAATGAGTTTGCATCATTGCAAAATAATTCCACCAGAGAAGGCGGTGGGGATGGTGCATGGGGTGCAGGGCCGCCTGGGTGGGATGCTATCTTCCCTGAGCCTGCCACCCCGTGCACCATCCCTGCCACCTTTTCCAGCTGCCAGCACACCCAGCTGCCCTCCTGCTGCCTCCCCACATTGCCTCAGGGGCAAGCCAGCCTGTTCCCAGGCAGCCCCAGGAGTCTTGCTAGCTGCAGGAGCCTGCTGAAAGAGGCAGTGGTGAGGGGCCCAATCCCTTTTTTCTGTGGAGCCTGCCTGCCTCTCTAGTGGCCAGGGGGCAAGCTGACAGATTCATGGCCCCCCAGCTGTGGGGGAGGTGGGTGGGCTCTGCCAAAAAAATAAAAAAGGCTCAGGCACCTCGCTACTTCTGCTTTCAGCAGGCGCCTGCAGCTGCCAGGACAACAACATGTATAAAGTGACAGAAAAATAAAATCCACCATTTTAATTAAAAACTCACCATTTCAATTTAGGGAGCATTGAATGCAACTCTAAGGACTAGAACCCTGTCATGTGTACAAGTGCCTGGGACCTCAACAGCACTTTATTGGCTGTTTTCTTGTCACCCCAGGATACAGGCTGAGTGGAAGGCAACAGGCAGAAGACAAAGTAGAGCGAGGAGTCCTAGAAAAGCTGCTCTTGGTCAAGAGAGAAAGAATCCCTGGCACAATAGAAGGCAGGGGATTTTTGCTCCAAAGTCTGTTACCAGACCTCTTGGACATCACTTTGTTCATGTTCCCAGCCCCAAATACTGTGGGAATGAAAGAGTCTCTTGCTTCATTGCAAGAGCTCTTCACCCAGGCACCATTACCCTGTGACTCAGGATCAGTGCATGAAAGTTGGCAATTCTGGTAGTTTTAGAGGGAAACCTCCTGCCTACAGATGAGTGTTCAGCTTCAGATCTTTCATCTGAATTCTGAATGCAAAAGTGTGCCCTTCCTACTGGCTGCCTCCTTCCGGTCAGCTGACCGGGTGCAGGTGCCAGCTAATTCCCTCATTAGCCTGCTGCCCAGGCAACCTGCAGGTGTGGAGCTCTGCCTCAGCTCCAGGCTCTCTAGCTAGGCTGTTCCTGTTGATAAAGGAGCAGGATTGCTTTAGCATCCTGTGACAGTCCTGGTCACGTTCACCCAAAAGCATTGGTGTCTACCTTGTATATCATAGTCTAGCTGGGAGAGCATTCATCCAGGAAGTGAGTCACTTGGCCCTCCTCAGCTTGAAGGGCTTCCAACTTGTATCTTTCAGTCCTCAGGTGAGTGCCCTGATCCACAGTCTGTAGAATAGCCTGGCACTGTGCGGATAGAGTAGAGTGTGGGAGTCTTTGGGTCAGAAAGACAGTAAGCCAGGGGCAGGCAATTGTTTTGGGCAGAGGGCCACTTACTGAGTTTTGGCACGCCATTGAGGGCCACATGACAGGCAGCCAGGGGCAGATAAACATTAATTTTCTAAATTTTTTAGGGGCCCCGTGGGCTGGACAGAATGGCCTGGAGGGCTGCATCTGGCCCCGGGCCACATTTTGCCCACCCCTGCGGTAAGCAGTCTCTGTAGCCTACTGATTAGGGCACTCGGCTGGAGTCAAGGGGAGGAGAGACCTACATTGCAGTCCCTGCTGTCAAGATTTTTTGTGGTTTTTCACAATGGCTTTCAATGTAATCATTTTGAAAACAGAAATCCAGATTTTGATGAAGTAACATGAAATGACTCAAAAGAAAGTAAAGATTTTGAAATTTTCTCATGTAATGTTTTTCAATTCACCAGAATTTTGCCGAAGTAAAAACTGGTGGGCGAGCAGAATTAAGTCCCATATTCATTACACACACAAATAGCTTTAAATGGTTTACATGTCTACTGTAACGGTTTGGACAGTTTGCTTGAAAATATAAAAAATGTTTTATTTTATGAAGAGATTGTGTACTTTATTTTGTTATTTCTTGAAGGGCAGTGTGTATGAATATGATTATTGTTATTTTCGTGGTACTTAGCAACATGCAATATGCTTTTAAACCATCTTTTGTCAGGGAGACACAGGAATGGGAAAGCAGGAAGCAGATGAGAGAGGTCATGAAGTGTGTGGATGAGATCTGCAAAGGAAAGATTAGAGTGCTCCAGAAAGGGATGGCTAAAATCAGCCCTTTTTATCAAAATCTTAATTTCTTTCTTAATTTTATTGATGCATGCAGCTGCTATCTAAATATTCTAATTCTGTTTACATTTTCTCTTATACTGACTCCCTAAGAGAGGCTGCACAGAGCTCTGTATAAGCTTAGCTGCAAAGTCTCCTGCAGCAGAGGACTTACCATATGCAAAAGAGGATTCTACTGGGATGTTTTTCAGAGAAACAGAATCATGACTCTCAGTAAAAGAAAGTTTCAATTAAACATCTTCCCCAAATCATGATGAGCAACCAGGATTGAGCATTCAATACAGTCTTAAAAGTGTGGAAAAAAGAGAGAACTCGTTACCTGCAGAATCATCTGGTTTTAATGACTTGTAATTGTGACCTGTAAGGTTAGCATTAAGGGGCTGTTTTCTCACTGTTCCTACTTCTGCTTTGTAATGATAGTGTTCTAGTGCTTTTAATGCATAGTAGGAGTGAGATCTTGGTTCTCTATCCCTCCACTGGTCCAGAGGCAAACATTTCTCATGGCAGAAAGGTCAGAGGCAAATATTTTTCACGGCCTCTGGACCAGTGAAGGGATAGAGTTCCAAGATCTCACTCCAACAAGTCATCAGCATGCATCTAGCAGTTTTGTGCTACTCCATCTATCTAGAAGCTATGCTACGGGAGCTCAAAGGGCGCTCTAGGAAGCTACCAGCTGCTCAGTGGGCAGCAGGGGCCAGCTGAAGGCACAGAGGCTGCCTATATATGTGCTCAAGGGTGGGGGGGATCATTTTAATTAGAATGGTTCAGCTGGTCTAATTAAAATGGCTTACCATCCCAGATATTAAGCCCCTGTGAGTTTGGAAATGTCTGTGGGATGCTTTATTTAAAGGTCATTTGACAAGGTTTAGATAAAGTACTACCAGGGCCATTTTGAAACTTGGGGAGGGGGGCTTAATACACGTGGTGGTGAGGTGATGGTGGAGCGTTCTAATTAGAACATGGACCAGACTTGATTAATTGCTTTCTGAGGGATGCCACATGTGCTGCTACAGAGCTGAGAGAGTCCCAGCACCAGGATAAGGAGTTTATGCGCAGGGACGGAGATTAATCAAGTCTGCTCTGATGCATTCTAATTAGAATGCAAATGAGCACATGTATAGGCAGCCAGGACTGTTTCTGTGTGCCTCCAGTCACTGCAGGGCAGGGGTTGGAGCCTTAATTTGTGGAGTAACTCTTCTGGAAAAATGAAAAGGCTTTCAATGTGAATGAATTCACAGTTTTGCCAGGAGAACTCAAGAAATGCTGGCAATACTTGAATAATGTTTGCTTACCCAGGGCACAATCAAGGGGTCACGGGCAGGGAGGGGGAGACAGGTGTCAGCCCTAGCTGCTGGCCTGACCATTATTGTGCCCTGGGGTAGTGCCATTGGTCAGGGTGCAAATCTGCTCTGTGTTTACTTAAAGGTGCTTTGAGGACTTTGGATTTTACTGGAGGCTTTTACTGGAAACCCCCTCAGAAACTGCATTCATGGCAGAGGGAGCTTATAAACTAGGGACTGGATTCTGCCCCAGGGATACTCAATAAAAGTTTCATGAACACTTGAGGAGAGTTTAAAGAAATATTTTACCTTAGAGAGAGAGGACAGAAATATAATAAACAATGTGGAAATATTCATAAAAGAATCAAAACCAGAGACTGGTGATTTGGAGCTTTTCTAACATCAAGGTTTCTTTGTTGTGGGTCTCTATCCTATTACCATCCTTGAAACTGTCACATCCTGGGGATTCCTCACTGTTCCTAGAATGGAGAGAGCAATCTCTTAAGGATGTGTCTGAGCAAATTTTCTCTAAAACTGACAGACTGGACCTGGGGCAATGCTGAAAAGAACTAAGAACCAATACTAGAGAATGAGGAAACTGAGGCTAAGTATACATTTAAGTAGCCCACGGTGGAAGTACTATAACTTTTGAGCTTTACTCTAGGTGCCCATGGGTAGGTTGGAAGGAAGCAGAACACACGTTAGCCCTTATGGGGATGAGGAGGGAGGGGAGGTTAGAACCTGCCTCATGGCCTGAACCTAGCAGGTAGGAGGGAGTTTTTGCATGCCTCCCAACATGCCCCAGGGTTTCCTGGACTGCCAACGACTCTCAAGTGGAGCTGAATGGCTGAACCACCCCTGTGGCAGGTGGGGACATCATGGTTGCCCACCTGGGCCGGATGCAGCTGCAGCTTATCGTGGCCACGAGCCATCAGCCAGCCATCCTGCACCCAGAGCACCCTGCACCTGCCAAGTGTGTGTGTATTGGACACCTGGGTTGTGTGTGTGTATATCCCAGATGCTTGGGTTTTGTATGTGTGTGTGGGGGGGGGTGTGTGTGTGTCCAGGATGCCTGTATTTCCCCCCTCCTCCCGCCACCCCCCACTGATTATTAGTGGTTCCAGTCATGCACAGCAGCAGGCTGCCCAGATCAGCAAAGCCCTAGCTGACTAACTCATCACCCATGTGGACCTGGAGCCCTTCCTGGATGAGTAGGGCTAGAAGGCTTTAAGTGCTCCTGCCCTGGCATGGGGCTGTGGGTCTCCAGCCGTGGGTTCCTCTGCCCCTGTGTCCCAGGCACCATTGTCTACAACCCACACCATCTCCCTTCTCCTCTCCCTCCCCAACCCCGCCAGGGGCACATACTGGGGAATGTGTAAGGTAATGTGGTACAAGGAAGAAATGTGCCTTATTTTAATTCAGTGTTGAAACTGCCAAACTTTTAATGTGTTTATTAAACAAAAGCCATGCAATTTTGCCTGCTCTGGAACTTGGAACCATCTTCTCAGTTAACACTGAGAGAGTGGGGAAAGACCCTAGATGCAGTGGGCAATTATGCCATTGAGGGGGGAGAGGGAGAGGGCAGTTGCAGGTCTCAACAAACATGTACGCTTGGGGTGGTGAGGGGAATGTTGCACACAAAACATCCACCCTAGGTTTAGTTAAATGTTGCAGCTGCCAAACTTTTTGTGTGCATAATAAAGACAAACTGTGGAATGTTGCCTGCTTCAGAACTTGGACCAGAGCCCAGGGGGCTGCGTATCCTCAAAGAGGCTGTGCCGCTCTCCATGCAGCGGGACCCGGGCCCTCAGTGGCCCGGCCCAGTGAACTGGTAGACTGCCCCTCATTCATTCTGAGCACTCCTACCCACTTCTGGGACTGCCCTGGAACCTCTTTGGGGCCCTGTGTCTATGTCGCTGACTGCCAGCAGCTGGGGCTAGCGAGTTGGCTGTGGAAGGCTGGCTGAGTCCATGTCAGCCCTGGCATTGGGTTTGGGGCAGCCTGGTCCCCCTTCCCTCCCCATTGCTGCTTCCCAGACTGAGCCCAGCCAGATGCTTTCCTGGCTCCTTGGATCACAGATCAATAGCTCCCATGTACCATATCTTCTGGTCCAGGGCTTCCCCCACACCTCAGCATCTCCTAATCAATGCTGGGTATGGAGCATTCCCCCATGACCTCCATCCAGTCCCTACCATGGGATTCTTGGTTGCTCCAGGGAGGAGTCCTTGGATAAGGGCTCTCTATGCCAGGGGTAGATGGCAGCCTGCTCCACCACTTTGGCCTGGGAGGGCAACTGTCTTCCTTTGGGAGGTAGCACTGGTGCCACTCAGGGGTGTCACAGCAGGATACCAAGTGGTCCTGCTGCAACTCTCAGCAGAATGTGTGGCATCCCTCGGAGAGCAGCTGGCTATCTGTAGACCTTGTTCTTGGACTTTCATAGCATGTTCCTGAGCCTGGGTGGCTCATTCAAGTGCTACAGCACCATAGGTGCAAGCAGTCATCAACCTGTCCATTCTAACCCCGCCCCCCCACATTGAAAGTACCCTTTGTCGCCAGCACCATCTATGCACATATCTCCAGAGCTCTGCAGGAGTCTGGGTGACTATCTTGGATCCAGTGTCTTGGGCTCCATGACTGCCACGCACAAATATGGAGTCTGCAGACAAGGGAGACATGGAGGAACCTCTGGTGAGTCCCCTGTCTGGACCCTTTACCCCGCCTTTTTCCCTGTGCAGTTCCTCATGACCTGGTGTGTTGTGCCTCCCAGGTGGTGAAACCCAGATGCCTGAGTTTCATTTTCCTGCTGTGGGAGTTGAGAGATCTAGGAAACCCAAATTTCAGGGCCTGGAAGCCTTCTCTGGGAAGAGAGGGAGGGAGGGAGTTGGGTGGAGTTTGCTAGAGAGAATTCACATTTCCTGCTGTGCCTTACCTGCAGTGGTGGTCATTTGTAGTTGCTCTGCCAAATGGCACCTGGAGGATTACCAGCAAAAAATGCACAGTTTTGCCTGTTGGTTACACCTCGGCTTTGGGGCTTGAAAAAAGCTTTCAGTGTACATCAGGGTCTGTTTGGGTTATGGCTTGCATCAGGTGGATCCAGGTAAATTCTCTGGCCTCTCTCAGGAAAGCAATGCAATCTTGAGGGATGGGTCCGTTATCAATTATCCAGATTTATGGGTCCACTCAATGTAATACAGACTGATAAGCCCTCAACAGCAGTAGCAGGGGCTGAGCCTGGCACCTCTGCTTCGTTCCAGGTCAGTGGCATGGGGGCTGAGGGGTGGTTGTTTGAGAGGCAAGAGGTCAGTGAGGAGGATCAATTAATCAGTATCATCAGTCTTCCACATGGACATCTGTTGAACCAAGAGCATACTGAATATCAGAGTAGGCAACCACAGCCTTCCCCATGAGCGTACCCCAACATGGAATCACATTAGACTGTACCCTCACCTCTAAACACCATATTGAGAAGGTCACCAGTATTGAGAAAGTCTCTGCATAGGTATCTGCCTTAAGACATGGAGTACCAACTTCAAAGTGCACCAGACCACCACACTTGAAATGGTATATAACCCAGCAGATTACTGTACACCTGTATGGTCCAGAAGTTGTCACAGTATAAAGCTTGACACTGTACTTAACCACGTGCAGAGACTTGTAACAGGATGCACAGCTTGCACACACACAAATGTATTACCTGCAGTCTAGGGAATTTGACTAAGATGACAAACCCTAACCTCTTCCCTGCTGTCAGGTTTCTGGGCCTGTGAAAAGCCCACCAGGCCAGATACTGTGGCTTTATGTATTGTGCTAAATTTAGGTAAGGGGTGGGGTGAATGGAAATAAAATGATCGTTCAGAGTAAATTGACTGACCCCTGCTCCTAGCGCTGCCGCCACCCACCAGGAAGAGCCCAATGCAACCCTGGCCCCAGCCCGCAGTGGCAGCCTGCCTTGCTCAATGCAGATCCAGGGGCATGTGCCCCCTGTGCCTTCCCAGGGCGCATGCAGCAGTGGGAGCCACCACTCTTCTCTCCACGTCTCCCAGATGAGCTGTGGCTCTGTCCCATGCCCCACCCCACCCTGGCTGGGCAGCGCCTGCTCCAGCCCCTCCCACTTCCCCCACAGACTCACCTGCTGGGGGGGTGCGCTCAGCCCCCTCCCCCAATTTTATTTCTTCCTCCACCTATGCTCACTCTAAGTTATGATATGAAGCTAATGTACAATTTTGTAATCCAAGACTTATTTTCATTGAGTAGTTGTTTTACTTAAAGCCATGAAGAGGAGATTATCTATCTATCTATCTATCTATCTATCTATCTATCTATCTATCTAATACAGGCTAGATTGAGACCACTAAGAAATATATTATTAACTAAAATGATGGTTGATTTGTAGTTATGATCCCAACCTGTTTTTACATTCAACAGAACACAGCCTTGGGTGGTCCCAAAAGCTTCCAAATGTCAATAGTTTTTCTGTTGCTAGGAGGAAGAGTTTTGAAGGGTGAAGGGAAACAGAGATTCTCGAGTTGATAGTGGGATCATCATCTAAGGGTCAAGGGGGAGAGAGAGGAAAGATTCCTCTGTCCATTGGATGCTATTCTTGATTCACTTAATATCTCCACTTAATGATATGATTTGAGGCTCAATCTGGGAAATGTCCAGAAGTTTCCTTTGATGGTGACATCCTATGGAGAAGAACCTCTTGAGTTCTGGTTTGAAAACAGAAAGAAAAGAAAAAAGAGGCTTGGAAAAAAATTCTGCTGGATTTGAGCTTGTTGGTGTATTGTTTACTCAAATGATTTATGGACTGAAGATTAGGGAAGTCATAGCAACACAGAAATTGCCAAGTGAAATAAAACCAACACTGTGTACTCATCTTGAACAGAATCAGGGAGGCAGGCTGGCAAACAGGCTTTTTTATCTGCAGAGACTTTGTACAAGGTGAAGCAGAGCTTTGTCTTTTGAAAATCTTTGAGCAGTGTTTGGTGTTCCAATAACGGATGTGATTAATTTGACCTTGCCAACGACATAAGTAGTTTGCATTCTCCATGCACTGTGGAATACTGCCCCTTACAATTTAGTTTCTTTTGAAGTTGACGTGGTTTTGCCTGTTAGAATGAGAGGAAGGGTGTTGTGATTGAGCTGCTGAGAAATTTGGTTTCTCTTCCCAGCATTGCTACAGATTTATTTTGTGACCTTTGGTATATCTGTTGATCTCTCTGTGCCTCACTTCTTTCTCTGTAACATGGAAGAAACAATATCCCCTTTCTACTACACTATCTCATTTGTCTTATCTATTGAGGTTTTAAGGGTTTCAGGGCAAGTTCTCTCTCTTATGATGTGTTGTACAGCTTTGAGCACAAAAAAACCCAGCCTTGATTGTGGATTGTTGGTGATACTATAAACAATTAATGAATAATAAGACAATAAGGAACAATAAGACAGGGAGGCACACCTGGTTGTCTTATTTTGACATGTTCATGAATAGCCTATCAAGAAGGCAGTAGGTGGTTAAAAATGAAACTTTAGAACCACTTAGGTTAAAGTAGAGTAACTGACTGGCCTTTCATAGGTCAACTGATAGCATCCCATTTGTATAAATCCTACCAGTTCCAAACTGAGTGAGGCTAGACAAATGGAGAGAAGCAGCATAGTATGTGTAGGACAGAAAGTGGAAGAAGAATAGAAAACTTCATCTGCTCAGGCTGCCAAATAGTAGCAAACTGTGAGATCAGGAGGGACATACGTCAAGACTGGGGAGAAGAGCAATTCATTGAAGCAGCAATTTAGGTGCAGAAAGATTGGTCTAAGGGCTAAATTGAAAACGTGCAACATCAATAGCTTGTCAGCATCTCTGTATAGAGATGAATAAAGACAGCTCCTCTGAAAAGAAGAGAGGGAAGTCAATACTCTTTGACAAGTTGGTGTCTGTGAATCATTTGTGGAATCTGCCAAAATAGTGTGTGACTTTTGGGGGATGGTCTTATCTTCAGAGTCAAATAATCAATTGACAAGTGACCAACTGGCCACTGAAGACAAAACAAAAGGTCTTGAAAGAGTTGCAGACAGAAAATAAAATTGAGGATGGTCATCTAGCAGGGTTGCTGAACTGTTGATAGGAAGCAGAGGGGAGTGTATAGCCAGAGCTGTGTGAATATGGGTTACCCCATGTTTCTTAAAGTACAATGAAATCAAAGGTGAAGAAACAGCAATCAGAGCAGCTTTCCTTTGCTTTGTAAATCTCCATATAGGTTAGCAGTCTCTCTGATGTGAGGCACTAGTGACAGTAGTTTATCCAAGATCTAATCATTCAGTGTTATCTATATGAGAGTCATTTGTTCCATTAGATACAACACTTTGACCCCATTGGGTTATTTGTTGCTGAAACAGACTTCTATAAGCAGCGTTGGTATCAGTGTTCCATACTTGTTACTGGGAGTTCATATCCTATCATATATCATTTCCATATATCATACTGTGATTGTTTTGGTCTAACTGCTGCTCTCTAGATGCAGTTTTGCCAGGACAACTCAGTGAAGTGACATTACCTTTATCCGATTCTTATTGCAACAAGAAGGACTAACATCTCTTTTTTTTTACTCAGTGCTGATGCGGTGGAATACAGCCAAATCTCTGGAAAGACTCCAAATCTGCACATTTCTCCTGCCCATTAAAAACTAATACAGCAATACCAAAACTGAGAGCACTGTTGACAAAAACATATTTTCGCACAATTTAGGATCCCTATTTACACGTAAAATAAACATTGTATACAGATTTAATTCACTTTTTACATCATCTGACAGTGCATATTAGGAATAACACCTATTTTAAAATAAACTTGAAAGAAGCAGACTTTCGTGCACTGAATAAAGATCTCAGCTCACAATCTTGGCTTCTTCGGCACACAGCGCTAGTTTAGTTCCTAATTTCCTCTCAAGTGACTTAATGGTACTGTATTGCTTAATTATAGCAGTTGCAAACTCCATCCTCTAAGAAATATCACTGGGACCCAAACATCTGCAAGATTTTGAAGAAGGTGAATGCCACATAAAATACACACTTTTGTATTATTTCTGTTTATTTGACGGGCATGGTTTGTATACAATACAGATTTAAGTATAAACTAATGGTAATCCCATGTAATATATTAAGTTCTACAAATGTCCATTCCTTCTCTTTCCTTAAAAGATTCAGTGAGTTGCAGCAGGGTCCATTTACTAATACTATTAGCCTTTTAGCAACAGAGCAAGTGGTTCATAAGACCTGGAGAGGGAATTTTCTTCCTAGGTCATTCTAGTCCAGTCCCACCTTGGCTAGAAAGGATTGCTTCCTGTTGTATATCTGTTGGTATTTTGTCAAGTTTGAGCGTAACTGTCCCAAATGATACAATTTCTACTGTTTCCCTTTGGGACTCTTTCATGGCTTATTAGATCGAACTGTTGGAAAGCTTTTTTCCTGATTTTTTTTTTCAGTTAAATTTTTCCTTTATTTTATTGGTTTCATTCCCATTACTCTAAGTTATATGCCTTTTTATTACCTTTAATAATTCTTCTCTCTCCCCTCATCCCTTAACATTGGAAGTGAACATTTGCAGGTGGTAAAAACAGATACCCCAAAGAAATGACCTGAGGTACTTGAAAAGAATTTAGGCTCTTGGAGAACAAGAGAGACAGCAGATGGGGTAGGTTCTGCTCACAAAGCAGTCTTCCACCTCCTCCAACAAATTTGACTATAATATTTGCAGTATCTTTTTGCACTGCATCTTTGTTACAGTAGCGTAAATAGCAGCTGTCCTTGGCAGTGTGAAGAAGTATTGTCCTAACAAAAGTCTAACTATGGTTTGATGTATTGTAATGCAGAAGCAACAGACTAAATTCTACTCTGAGTTGTGCAGCTGTCAACCTGGAGTAAATCTTCTACCAGCAGTACATACACTCTGGATTTACAATGGTGTGAATGAGTAGAATTTGCCTTAGCACATAGTTGCTTTATCTGGGCAGAATGCTGTATAAAGGGAACAGAGTTTGTTTGTTCTCAACATCTACAGTCTCTAAATATCATGAGTAGGAAGAAAGTTCAAAATGCTTTAATGTAGTTACTGTTGCTATAGAAACTATTTCCTGGGCATTGTATACGCAGTACATTTGTCTCACTTTGTCCCTGGCTATCAAAAAGGGGAACCGTGGGGGTGTGAAATGAAGAGGTAGGGGACAACTCAAAGGTATTATAAAACAATATCTCAAGAACAGGTGTTTAAAGAGAGATGGTCAGGGAATACTGGTGTATAGTTGTGGAAGGGAACAATTTAGACTTAAGTCACACAGGACCAAATTCATCCTGATAGAGCTCCTTTGGCTTCAATGAATGAATGAATTTGTCTTATATCCTATGAGTTGTGCTCATACTCTCTTTCTGTCCAGACTTTGTTTAACAAAGACATGTAATTCGGTAAACTCCATTGCAAAAAAATTATTTAAAAAACCCTTATATTTTGTTGAGTGCCTGCAATGAGTGAACCATTCCCTAGTTTCTCCACAGTTTCAGTCTTGGTTTTGGAATAAAATAATGCAAAAGCTCACAATAGAGACTAGGTATGTTGACAATGGAAACAAAACCCCAGCCTAGATGTCCCTCTCCCCTCCCCCCCACACTTGGTTTCTTCAATCTCTATGTTCCAGCAAGTTAGTAAAAATGTTACAACCTGACAAGCACTGATTTTTCCACAAGGCCCCCCACTCCATGTTCCCCAAGCAAAGCATTCAAGTGGTATCATTTTCAAGGGTGACTTTGTGTTCTTAAGCAGTAGGTCTACAACTGCAGCAAGGTCAATAGGAGGTCAGTCAATGCTGGTCATTTGGGAGGTCAAAGTGATCTTTTCTCTCCCTGGGAAACCCTCCCCTCCTAAATAACACTCACCTCTCCATAAGAGTGTCTCTTGCAGAAGAGCAGAATTGGAGCGTGTAGTGGGGAAGGGGAATTTAACTGCTCTTGTTAATTGCTAGCTTGAGTTGTGGGCACAAAACTGCCTAGACAATAATAAGAATGCACCCTGTAGTATATAACCAGGCACTGTTATTCCCTCACTTTATTTAAAATGCAAAAATAAAATAAATAAATAAATAAATATACAGAAATAGCTGATGACACTCTAACCCCAGTTGGTCTTTCGCTTTGCCAAAACCTGTCAACTAGATGTAAGGAGCCTGTTGCTGCTAGTACCTCTGTTGTTGGTCTTTCTGCATCCATTCTTCTCTCCAAAGATTTCCTCTGGAACAGCAAACTGTTCGCATAAGAAGTATTGAATAACTGTCTTCTAAAAAACAATCCTCTCTTTCTCCTCCATATAAAAAGCACCAGAACTGGTCACTTAAATACTGCAATTTTCATTTTTTTAATGAGGACACCTATATGTTCTTAAGATTGTTTAGAATTTTCTTTTTCTTTAAGGAAATTCTCCTAGTTCCCCAGAGAAGGTGCTGTTATGCATCACCTATTAAATCAGCTCTTTAATAAGATTTCCCGCAGGTACTTGCTGTATGTCTATTGTAGATCATCCTGGTATTGTTTTTTTCTGATGACTCTTGTATTGAGAAGGTTTGGGAAAAGCTTTTGTTTTTCAGATTCCCAATTAAAATGTAGTCCTGATTGCCATGTTACAAGTAGATATGGGAATATTTTTGGTTGAATAGTTTATTTACGAAGAAAAAGGCAATTTGGGGTTGACTGAAACTATTTGTAAATTTAGATCAAATTCTGTGAATAGTCCTAGCTAAAAAAAATTAAAAGTGTATATTGGTCCAGGGTTTTTAAAATAAAAGGTTTTCTATTTTAAAGCAAAAATTATTTTAATTCATAGTAAAAAATTAAAAGTCAAAAACCCAAAATAAAATGAAATGTTTCATTTAGAGTAAAATTAATAGATTCATAGAGGTGAGGGTTCGAAGGGACCTCGAAAATCATCAAGTCCAGCCCTCTGCCTCAAGGGCAGGAAGTCAGCTAGGGTCAAAGGATCCCAGCAAGATAAGCATCCAAAAGTTTCTTGAAGGTGTCCAGAGTATGTGCCTACACCACTTCTGGATGGAGTCTATTCCAGACCTTGGGGGCTCGGACAGTAAAGACATTTTTCCTTATGTCCAGCCTAAAATGGTCTTGAAGGAGTTTATGACCGTTGGTCCTTGTTATCCCTTGGGGCGCTCTGGTGAACAGACATGCCCCCAGATCCTGATACACACCCTTTATGTACTTATAGGCAGCCACCAGGTCCCCCCTGAGCCTGCACTTCTCCAGGCTGAAGAGTCCAATGGCTCTCAGCCTCTCTTCATAAGGCCTATTCTCTTGTCCTCTCATCATGCATGTGGCTCTCCTCTGGACTCTCTCAAGCTTCTTCACAACCTTCTTGAATTATGGATCCCAGAATTGGATGCAGTACTCCAGCTGCGGCCTCACCAAGAGTGAGTACAGCAGGATGATGACATCCTGGGATTTACTTGAGAAGCATCTATGGATGCGAGCCAGAGTTTGGTTTGCTTTACCAGTTGTGACATCGCATTGGTGGCTCGTGTTCATCTTGTGGTCAGTTATGACCCCAAAGTCTCTTTCAGTCGTGGTGCTAGCAAATGTAGCACCACCGAGCCTATAACCATGCTGCAGGTCTTTTTCCCCCGAGGTGCAGTACCTTACGTTTATCGATATTGAATGTCATCAGGTTTGTATCTGCCCACTTACTAAGTTTATCCAAGTCAGCCTGGATAACTAGCCTATCCTCAGGTGTAGATGCTATGCCCCAAAGTTTAGTGTCATTGGTGAACTTAGCCAGTGCACTTCTGACACCAGTGTCCACATCATTGATAAAGATGTTGAAGAGAACCTGTCCAAGGACAGAGCCTTGGGGGACACCACTGTTCACAGAGCGCCATCATGATTTGCTAACGTTGACTACTACTCTCTGGGTCTGACCTTGAAGCTAATTTCTTAGCCATCGGACTGTGGTATAGCTGAGGCCACAGTTGGCCAATTTTTCCAGGAGGAGTTCATGGGACACCAGATCGAAGGCTTTTTTAAAGTCCAGATATATGATGTTAATCTCTTCTCCCTTGCCCAGGTGATATGTCACCTGGTCATAGAAGGAGATGAGATTGGTCAGGCAAGACATACCCGTGACAAACCTGTGCTGGCTGTCCGTGAGGATGTTGTCAAGAAGGGTCTCTTTGATAATTTTCTCCAAAATCTTACCAGGGATTGAGGTCAAGCTGATTGGCCTGTAATTTCTGGGATGTACTTTCCACCCTTTCTTGAAGATGGGTACCACATTGGCCTTCTTCCAGTCTTCAGGTACTTCACCTGAGTGCCACGAGTTTTTGAATATTTTTGCCAATGTTTGGGCTATGACACTTGCCAGCTTCTTGAGTACTCTAGGGTGTAATCTATCAGGACCAGCTGACTTGAAGGTGTTCAGCCTCTCAAGGTGTTTCTTTACAAGGTCTACACCAGTGTTGGGTATAAATACACCTTCACCCTGGCCGTCCTGTGTCATGCTAGGCTGGGTGGTCCCTTCGGGCTGATGAAAGACTGATGCGAAGTACCCATTAAGCAGGTTGGCTTTTTCCTGGGTGTTGGTTATCAGCTGCCCCGTTTGGTTTAACGGGGGTCCAGTGTTACCCTTGCTTCTTTTCTGACTCCCTACATATCTGAAAAATGACTTTTTATTATCCTTTATATGTGAAGCCAGATGGAATTTGGTTGCAGCCTTGGCTTCCCTGATCCTCTCCCTGCAGGTATGCAGTAGTTGCCTAGTGGGCTTGCATTGGTGGTTATCCACCCATCCCCCGTTGGGCTTAGTTTAAAGCCCAGTTGAGCAGGTCAGCCAGTCTGGCTGAGAAGAGCCTTCTCCCCAGTGCAGTGAGGTGGAGGTTGTCTCTCCCCAGCAGACCACTGCTTCCCTCACCAAAGAGCAGACTATGATCATGGAAGCTGAAGCCTTCACGATGACATCAGCACCGCAGTCTTTGGTTGACTACCTTGATCCTCCTCTCCCTCCTCAGCCCATAGCCCAAAACTGGGAGGATTGAGGAAAACACCACCTGCACCCTCTACCTCTTAAGCCCCGCTCACAAAGCCCTGTAGCACATCATGACCCAGCTGGGATTGCTCTGAGCCGTGTCATTAGTGCCCACATGGATAAGAAATATAGGGTAGTGGTGTGTGGGCTGGATGAGTTTTGGGATCTTCTCCGCCATGTCCTGGATATGGGCTCCTGGGAAGTAGCAGACCTCCTGGGCTAAGGGGTTGGGGTGGCAGATTGCGCCCTCAGTCCCCCTCGGGGGGGGACTCCCACAACAACCACTCTGAGTGGCCTTAGGGAGAGCAGGGGTGGCAGCTATGGGTCAGCCTGCATTGCCTGCAGGAGTTGGCAACTCTGCAGGATCTACTGGGGCTGCAAGAGGTTCGTACCTGTTGCAAAGCTCCAGAGGGGTGGTCACCTTGGTGCTGCAGCCCTTAGGGCCACTGACCACCTTGGTCCAACTCTCTTGCTGGACAGTATGGGAGATCGCTGAGTCCTCCCTTGTCCTGGAAGGTGACCTTGGTCTACCCTCCGCCTCCAGGGGGTGAAGGGCCTGGTAGTAGGAGTCCATCTCCTGTTCACCATCCCGCCTGGAGCTCGTCTATCTGGTGCCCCAGAGACTCTGAAGTGGAGCAGACCTGATAAGGGGAGGTGGCCATGCTCCCGGTCCCACATGACTGGAATCGTGCCAGGCAGCCCCCACAGCCAAGAGCCAGAGGCTCCATCTGAGTGGAGCCCAGAACCATAGGTTCCGTCTGGGTGGAGACTTCAGAAGTGCCAGAGGGGGAGGCCTCAGACTCTGAGGGGACCCTGGGGGTGCAGCAAGTACCCATCCGCATTGTACTGGTGCTAGTCTGGCTACTACTGTGCCTACCTACCCTAGGGGGCTCACTGGCAGGGGCTTGGGCCCTCCCACTTGCCCTCCTGTTCTAAACTCCCATGCTAAACTCCCACGCTGGGCCCAGAAGCATGCCTGTTTGTGAGGCTCCAGTCGCATGGCTCCCTGGAGGCTGGACAAAGTAGGAGATAGGGGGAGCACATGTCCCTCCTCGGCTCCCACTCAGCTGCCCCAGAGCTGACTGGGTTGGGGTTGGGGTCCCTCCCTCCCTCTCTGTTGTGGCCCCGCCTACATCTGGCTGTGTTGGGGGTCTGGGTCGGGGTCTGCTGGGGGCTCCTGGGGGTCCCTGGGCTCAATGGGGGTGCAAGAATAAAAATTAAATGTTTTATTCTACCAAATCAATCTAGGACTATGGTGTCAGTTTAGTAAGAGAACTTAAACATTCTCTTTTTGATTTTTTGCTTTAGTCACGAAGGTGGGAAAAAAAAATAATTATTTGCAAACATTTTGTGACGATCCCCATCCCAAGTGAATGGCTGGGTTTGAATCCTAGGTTTGAATCCTGGGGTAGTTGGTATAGCAGCCCAGACCACTATCACTTAAGTCAGTGGTTCTCAAACTTTTTAGATTCAAGGCCCCACTCAAGGCCACCTCGGAGAATACCAGCTTTTTGTTGTCACTTATTTTTTTCACTATAGAAGAAGAAGAGAGCATTTTTTTTGTTGCAAGAACTTAGAAACTCCACAAGAGGAAGGGATGCTTTTAACATTGTGGATTTCTATTTGTAGTCTTTGGCTGTGTCCAGGCAAGCAGGAACGTGTGTTTCCCTGGGGACAAGTAGCAGCAACACAAGGTGTCCTGCTGCTACTTGTCCCTGGGGAAAGCCTGTGCCACACATGCTCTGGCGTCTGGCAGGTTACCACGGATGGGGTAGAAGAGGCTGGGCTCAGCAACTGTGTTGGCCCCAGGAGGCTTACCTGGGTCCTGGGGGCCTCGGGGATCTGCAGCCGCAGCACTCTTGCAGCAGTGAGACTGACAAGCAGCCAGAGCATGGATCCAGCCAGCCAGGTTCTGGATTTGGGCAGCATGTGCTGCTGCCACGTGTGCTGGCCCACTTTTTTTCCCAGTGTGCATTTTTTTGACCCTGGGATCTTCTGGGGTCAAAAAAACCACCCCATGCTGCAAAGTAGCAGTGCACAGAACACCTGTGGTGCCAAATACCATATGTCCATGCTCATCTGGATGAGGCCTTTAGGTTTATTTTGTAAATCCTATCTCCACATCACACATTGTGTGGCACACTGTGGCACCCTTGAAAGCCATGTACTCTGGCTGAGAATCACTGATGTAAGCTAAAGTCCATTAGCAGACAGCATTTCTGTGCACCAGTTTCCAGTGTGGAAATAAAAAGGGAGTGAAAACCCCAGACTTACTGAACAGTGGGCTGGGCTTAGACCTGGAGTTCTGTGGTCCCCTTTTTGCCACTGGCTGCCTTCATTCAATTAAGACAGTGATTAAGCTTTTGGTACTTCAATTTGTTCATTTGGAAATCAGAAAAAATAATATGTCACTCAGCAGCTAAGGTGTTAGTTGTTTGTAAAGCACTTGGATTAAAAAGAACATAGTAGAATGAAAAGTATTATCATTGCTAACTTAATTTTAAATTTACTTTCAGATTGTGTACCATTTCCATCTTATCTACCTCACCTCCAGCAATGAACTGCTAAGCCACAGATACCGGTTGTTAACTAGTTCACAGGTGAAATAAAATGAGCATAGCAAGAACACTTTAAACAAAGCTTCCATCTGTTTTGTTATTTTTTGCATACAGTAGGCCCATGGTCCTTCCTACCTATCATTGTCGTGATATTTGTTTTTTATTTGGCTCCACTACAGATATATAAAGAGGTCAGTGTTAACTCCGTCTTTGAAGTATACATTGATTCAAGGAAAAAATTGGGTAAAAAAAATGTATCCTCTGGACATCAGCTTTCCTAAAGAGAACCAGGGCCAGTTTTCTGTGCCAGATGACAGGGGCACAGCAGCAAATGTGAACTGTCCTGCCTGCCTACTAGGGCTGTGAGAAATTTTGCTGGCTGTTTCGCTTCAACACTGTTTTGACTTGTTTTGAGCACAAAACCGGAATCAAAATAAAGGGCTTTGAAACAGCCTCAACATGAAATAAGGGCAGTCAAAACGTTTCAAAATGTTTTGAGTTTTGAAGCTCAAGCTGGGCTTGCTTGCAGGGAAACAGAAAGTAAGGAGAGGGAGGGGGAAGAGTGGGGGAAGGACTGCTCTCATTGACTGTGTAGCTGGCCGGTGACTGTCATCCTTCCCTGAGGTCCCTTCCAATCCCAGTGCTCTTGGGGGAGGGATGGAAAACACACACAGTCACACATGTCACGAGTTTTGCTTGTCAGCAGCCTGAGGTTTCCCAGAAACTCCTCTACCTATCTCCTTGAAACCTGGCAGGCTTTGTGGCCTCAGCAGGGGCTACCATCCCTGCAGTTTTCACCCTGCTGTGCCTTAACACACGTGTGACATGAGTTTTGCTTGTCAGCAGCCTGAGGTGCAGTTTCCCAGAAACTCCTCCACCTATCTCCTTGAAACTTGCCAGGCTTGGTGGCTTCAGCAGAGGCTAACATCCCTGCACGTTTCATCCAAATCAGGCAAGAAATGACAAAGTTATAGGCAGTTTTGTGCTTCCCCATTATAGTCTATGAGTGAAATGTCGAAACAGTGAATAATTTTCCTCAGACTATTCCAACAGTTCACCTCTAAGTAAATTAGACTTGGAAAAGTTCAGACTGAGACTTTTTGAAAGTAAAGTCTGATTAAAAATTAGGGGAAGAAGAAGGAAAATACTCTGACATCATTAAAAATATCATGTAAAATGGAATAGAAAGTGTCACATCCTTCTTTTTGAATGATAAAGAATACAATAAAAATACCTTGTTTTTTTTTCTCAATCCTCTAATTTTTTCTGTTTATTTTTTAACTATAGAAATACCATTAGTATAAACCTGACTCTTTCTCATTTTTCTGGACATCTGCTTGGAAGACCAATGAAGAACACTTGGAGATTTTAGTAGGTGACTGAAATTGTAGAATTTTGAATATTTAACAAAGAAATCTTTTCTCCCAGTGTTTTACTGGGCATTTGAGCTATAGCAAGTAAGTGTTAACAAGAATTTTAAGTAGTTAAAAAATCTCACCCTCTTGATTACTCAAGCTACACTTCTTGGTACTTTTGATAACCCTACTAACTCTCCAGTCCTCTACAAATTCATCCTGGAAAATGAAGATAGACATGGCTTAATTATTCTTAACAAGAAGAAAAAAACAACAAACTTAATAAAACGAAAATAATTTAATTATAAAAAAGCAAATAATGGTACGAACCCCTTCTCCCTGTACACGTGAAATACTCAGCACTCACAATCACATTTTTTCTCTTTCATTCAGTCACTCACAGCTACCTTTCTTCTGTTTCCAGGTTATGTAAAGACTTTTGGCTTTGAGGCTGTACTGAGAAATCTCAACACAGACTTACAGTTTAGGGAGTGATGTCTGTAAATAGAATCAGATAGAAACACTGACAACATATCAGAGGTTGGAAGGAGGGGGCAGAAGAAGCATTTGATAATCGAAGGAATCTGGGGTTTAAAAACATATCTTTAGAAAAACAGCAGAATATGAGTTTCCTTGAAATTCTCTTTGACTTAGAATTAGAGCCCTGATAAAACCTGAACAAGAAAGGTTCTAACTAGTAACGTTTAATATAAATATCCTCCTTACTTTTCAGGCACTGATCAGGTACTGAAAGTTTCTTTTTTGTTCCCTAAAAGCCAGATTAAATCCAGGTTACTTTATCTAGTTTTTAATTTTGTTTTTAGGCTTATAAAAAATGTATAAAATGAAAAGTTTAGCATTTTAATACAGCACTGAGAGAAAGGATGTTTTTAGTCTGTTATTGTAGTCTTTCTTCTAGGGGGGGACAAATACATTCTTTCCCACATTTCTCATAGGAACATGTTAAATTTATAAAATCAGCATTTTTTTGGTTGGGAAACTGCCCACTGGAGAATTTTTAATGATCTTTCCATAGGACGAAGGAATGACTCTTGAAAACCTTGTCTTGTAACTAGAGACTTTTTTCACCTTTTATTTGGTGGTCTGCCTTCCACCACTGCTCTTTCCAATTTTCATGGAAGTATTGTACTGTGCCTGAAGGGGTTAATCCATAGATATTACAGTGTTTGCATGTCCTGTGGAGAGTAAATTTTTGCAGATTTCTTTGTTCCAGTGGTTTCCTGGCTGATTCTATTTTCTGAACCACATGCATCCATGCGGGACATATTCCTTAGAAGAGGGTCATTCCTCCACTGCTAGTGAATAAGAGGATATATTTTTGAGCTACACTATGCATGACTTTGGGAACCTGGTTCACTTGCATGGTGTCAGGAAGCAGTGGACAATGAAGAATGCAGTGCAACAACAGTAAGTGCATGTCTCATTGTCCATTGCTTCCTGATGTCTCCTGTTCTGCAGAGGGAAGCCTGTAACACATGCTTACTAGCGGGTTACACATACAAAGATCTACATCATGTGTAGGCAGATGTGTAGTCGTTGTCACCCTAGCGCTTGTTTATCCCTACCATTGCTGTGGATGCACTTCCTTGTTATTTGCATTTTCATTCATTTTTGGAAAAAAAATGATGGGGAAAGTAGTGAAAGAACAAATATTGACCTTTGAGCTCATATCCATGAACTCAGATTTGTTCTTGGTTTTTGCCCTTTCTCCTGAGCCTGTTACCAAGTCAAACAAGGTGCTAAGCAAAGCACTGTCATCTATTGAGTTGGATCAAAGGATTTTAAGCCCAACAGCAGCTGCCAAGAAAAGGTCATCACTTGCCCAGGCTACATTTTGTCGAAGACAATGAGGTTATTTTCTATTCTGCCTTCTAGCAGTGGATGTTTTTCTTAATGGTGGCCACTAATTAATTCATAGTAATATTCTAGGAATAGCATGATGATTGATCAAGCATTCAGAAAGTATGAGTTATTAAGATACCCAGCACTGCTCTTTTGCAGAAAATTGTTCTTGTGGATCTTAAAAGTTTGAGCTGTTTGTTTGTTCTTTCTGTCCTTCCCAGACATCAATTTTCTCCCACAAGCTCCTGATTTTATTTTTTGTAAGCCTTGATGTACTTTTGCAGGCTCCTACCATTGCTTCTTAGACCTTAGCTTCTTAACTAAAGCCATTTATTGATATACTACATCTCTCAGAGAAGTAGGACATCAATAAATTAAAGATTAGTTCAGTATGTCAGCTTTCCCTAAGAATTCTGGGAAACATTTGCCACTTTGGATAACTGTGGAGGCCATGCAAGTTTCATGCTGCAGAGATAACAGCTCTGTAAGATTTAAGCTCTCTTTCAATGATATTTCCTCCTACTAAATATTTTTGAAAGTCACCTTTTAAATTAATTCATAGATTCTGATCACTACTAAGCAAACAGGTGGTGTCTTAGTTTCATATATTTTGAAGAAAGATGTACACACAAATCATCAGATGTCTCTTACTGCATTCTGCCCTGCCCATGCTCTATTCTGGCTTTATGTGGCCTGGGCATCATTATAAATAATGCCTTCTTAATGCAAACAGACTTTTCTTTTGTGACTCCTACTGTACTTTTAATTAGCAAGATCACAACATTTCCTTACAGCCTCTCATTTTAATGACTGCATGGACTGAAGTGTGCTATTACTGTAGTGGCTTCCATTAATCTTATTTGTCAGAATCAGCTCTTTCCATTGGTTTAAATGTTATTTTGTTCTTTCTTCTTGTTTTCACATTGGAATCCAGGAATCTGTTTGGGGTTTGGCATTTTGCACTGCTTACAGTTAGATCACAGTTAGTTTCTAGAGGTTTATTCAGGATAGGATTTTGAAAATAGGACCTAAACATTTGGCTTGTAACCCAATTTTTGTACATGTGAATAAGTGAGGTATTTTCAAAGGTACTGGGCAGCCAGTAGTTCCTATTGATTTCGGCTGGTTGCTGCAGGATATTCAACACCTGTACAAATCAGATCACATAACAAGACATTTAAATAAAAACATGAGTGTAATATTAGGCATTCATCTTTGAACATGTTGGCTTTGGTTTATCAGATTTAAAATTCGTATTTCACTTTGATCCTTTTCCCCAAATATTTGAAAATTTGTGTTCACTTCTCTATAATTCATTTTATTAAGAAAATACACATGAAAGAGCAGATCATAATATTTCACGAAAAAGACCAAGTTAGCAGCAGAATAGTGTAGCTGGTACAATTATGCATTTTGAATCAGCTATTCCATTTGCAAACTTATTCACAAGCCAATCTTGATTTCTGTTGTTGTTCTTTCATAAATTCATAGATGTTAGGTGTTAGGGTCGGAAGGGACCTCAATAGATCATCAAGTCCAACCCCCTGCATAAGCAGGAAAGAGTGCTGGGTCTAGATGACCCCAGCTAGATACTCGTCTAACCTCCTCTTGAAGACCCCCAGGGTAGGGGAGAGCACCACCTCCCTTGGGAGCCCGTTCCAGACCTTGGCCACTCGAACTGTGAAGAAGTTCTTCCTTATGTCCAGTCTAAATCTGCTGTCTACTAGCTTGTGGCCATTGTTTCTTGTAACCCCCGGGGGCGCCTTGGTGAATAAATCCTCACCAATTCCCTTCTGTGCCCCCGTGATGAACTTATAGGCAGCCACAAGGTCGCCTCTCAACCTTCTCTTGCGGAGGCTGAAAAGGTCCAGTTTCTCTAGTCTCTCCTCATAGGGCTTGGTCTGCAGGCCCTTGACCATACGAGTTGCCCTTCGCTGTACCCTCTCCAGGTTATCCGCATCCTTCTTGAAGTGTGGCGCCCAGAATTGCACGCAGTACTCCAACTGCGGTCTGACCAACGCCCTATAGAGGGGAAGTATCACCTCCCTGGACCTATTTGTCGTGCATCTGCTGATGCACGATAAAGTGCCATTGGCTTTTCTGATGGCTTCGTCACACTGCCGGCTCATGTTCATCTTGGAGTCCACTAGGACTCCAAGATCCCTTTCCACCTCTGTGCCACCCAGCAGGTCATTCCCTAGGCTGTAGGTGTGCTGGACATTTTTCCTCCCTAGGTGCAGCACTTTGCATTTCTCCTTGTTGAACTGCATCCTGTTGTTTTCTGCCCGCTTGTCCAACCTATCCAGGTCTGCTTGCAGCAGTTCCCTGCCCTCCGGCGTGTCCACTTCTCCCCATAGCTTTGTGTCATCTGCAAACTTGGACAGAGTACATTTGACTCCCTCGTCCAAGTCGCTGATGAAGACATTAAAGAGTATCGGTCCAAGGACCGAACCCTGCGGGACCCCACTGCCCACACCCTTCCAGGTCGAGACCGACCCATCTACCACGACTCTTTGGTTGCGACCCTCTAGCCAATTTGCCACCCACCGGACTGTGCAGTCATCCACATCACAGCCTCTTAACTTGTTCACCAGTATGGGGTGGGATACCGTATCGAAGGCCTTCCTGAAGTCTAAGTATACGACATCCACCCCTCCTCCTGTGTCCAGGCGTTTCGTAACCTGGTCATAGAAAGAGACTAGGTTGGTCAGGCACGATCTGCCCGCCACAAACCCGTGCTGGTTTCCCCTCAGCATAATTTGTCCTGCCGGGCTCTCACAAATGTGAGCCTTGATAATTTTTTCAAATACATTACCAAGGATGGAGGTGAGACTGACCGGCCTATAGTTGCCCGGGTCCTCCTTCCTCCCCTTTTTGAAAATGGGGACCACGTTAGCCCTTTTCCAGTCCTCCGGGACTTGGCCCGTGCGCCACGAGCATTCGAATATTCCCGCCAGTGGCTCTGCAATGACGTCGGCCAGTGCCTTCAGCACCCTCGGATGGAGCCCATCCGGGCCTGCCGACTTAAAGGCATCCAGTTCTTCCAAGTGACTCTGCACCACCTCAGGATCTACGCATGGAAGTCTGGCGCCTTGCTGCTGCCTCTCTACAACCCCAGTGAGAGACTTGTCGTGCCCCTCGCTTAGGAACACTGAGGCAAAGAACTCGTTGAGGAGTTCAGCCTTGTCCCCCCTATCTGTCACCAATTGTTTCTGCCCATTTAGCAGCGGTCCTATTCCTCCCTGGGCCTTCCTTTTACTCCCAATATATCTAAAAAACAATTTCTTGTTGTCTTTTACTTGGGTTGCCATCCTCAGCTCCATGGTAGCTTTGGCCCGCCTAACTGCCTCCCTACAAGCACGAGCAGAGGAGGTATATTCATCTTTAGTGATCTCACCCTGTTTCCACTTTTTATGTGCTCCCCTTTTGGCCCTTAGGCTGCCCTGGATTTCTCTGGTCAGCCATGGAAGCCTCCTGGCCCCTTTCCCTCTTTTGCCTCGCTCGGGGATCGTCTTGCTTTGTGCCCAAGGATCGTTTCCTTTAGGCACAGCCACCCTTCTTGGGCACCCATACCATCAAAACTCCTACTCTGCAGTGCTTCCTTGACTAATCGCCTGAGTGCAATGAGATCAGCTTTCCTAAAGTCTAGCACTTTCACCCTACTAGTTACCTTACCCACTCGACGTCTTATGTTGAATTCTATTATAAGGTGATCACTGTCTCCCAGATAGCTACCGATCTGGAGGTCCCCTATCATGTCATCTCCCGTTGCCAATACCAGATCCAGTATGGCATTCCCCCTAGTGGGACCGTGTACCTCCTGTGTCAGGTGGAGGTCCTGTACACAAGTTAGAAACCTGCGTGAGCGATGGGACCTTGCTGTCTGCGTCTCCCAGCAGATGTCCGGGTAGTTTAGGTCCCCCATGACTACCGCCTCTTTAGCTTTTATGGTCTCCGAGAGTTGCCTCAGGAGCCCCGCATCTATTTCTTCCCCTTGGTGTGGGGGTCTGTAACAGACCCCTACCACCAAATCCCTTTCTCCTTGCCCCCCATGTAGCCTAACCCACAATCCTTCTACTTCCTCAACCTCGGATTCTGTCTTGATGAGGGTTGATGTGTATTGCTCACTGACATAAAGTGCAACCCCCCCCCCCCTTTCTTCCCCGACCTGTCCTTTCTATACAATCTATAGCCCTCAATATGTACCGCCCAGTCATGGGATGAATCCCACCAGGTCTCTGTTAGCCCCACTAAGTCATAGGTGTTTAGTGCAAGCAGGAGCGCTAGTTCATCCTGCTTGTTCCCCATGCTCCTAGCATTAGTATATAGGCACTTGAGCCCTGCGACTGGTGCCTTTGCTGCCCCCCCGCTCCCAGTCCCATGGGGCCCATTGTTTCTTACCTTCTTGTTCCTTACCTGTTCTGTAGTGCTGGCCTCCCCATGGCTTTCAGGTTCCCAATGTTCTCCTTCTTCAGGCTGGGCTGTCCTTGTGGGTGCCACATGGTTTGGTGGTCCACAGCTTCCCCTGCCCTCGTACTCCCCTCCCCCCGACGAGCCTAGTTTAAAGCCCGCCGGGTTTAAGTTCTTGTTTGTGTCGCAGGAGTATCTAAGAACCCCAGTTATGGACAATTGCCTAGTTTTGCCAGAGAGCGCTCTGCAGATTTTTGATATCTAAGGGCTGTTAAAAACTCTTCATTTTGACTAGTTACCCTTCCATCCTTTCTTGTGTCTCTGTGACAAGGTATTTAGCAGAATTTGCAGATTTGTTGGAATCTGACATGGCTACACTGTGAACATTTCTGCTATGGCCTTGAATTCTTGACCTCTGAACATCCAGACACTCACCTGAGTGTCCATGCCACCAGAACGAGGTACTAGTCACCCTTTGTGCTGTTTAACTGGTCACAAAGCCTCGTGATGGGATGAGTGAACCATAACAGAAATGATGAATAGCAGCAGTTGAGTATAATTAACATTTCTATACATGCATAAATGCTACTGTTAATATATACTACTGTTAACATGGGTATTTGTTTGAAAAACAGTAATTACTGAAATATCCATGGGAACAAAGTCCAGTGGTACACGTGTTTATAAATAGTGACTATATGAAGGGACATGAGCAAGTCACTCAGATACTGTGATGGTGGGTGCAGTATAAGTAGATAAATGGAGTGATAGATTTGTACAACCAACTGAAATTTGAATGAATAAGTAATTTGCACACGAAAAAAGTTTGCAATTCTTAATCCAAGTTGTAGCAATTATAAATCCATTTTAGGAACAATGTGGGAGCGTCTACACATGCAGTTGGTCCAAGGTCAGTATACCTTCAAGTAAACTACTTGCGAGTAAATGCTCCTGGGCAGGCATCTATACGTGTAGGAACATGGCAGAAGATTTGCTGCTCTTAGCTGGCCCTGCAATGGGCCCCTGCCAGGGGAACTGCCAGCAGCCATCTTGAAAAGCCAGCCCTGCTCTCTGCTCACTGGCCAGCCACTTCTCTGGCCAGGAGCACCATGTACAGTGCAGGAGCAGCACATGGCAGCTTTCTCCTCGCCACCTCTGTCTCTTTGGGATGGGTAAAGCCACTGTCTGGGAGGCCATCCTGGAGATGTATGGTGCCCTCCAGAATGTGTTGGGGCACATGGTGCTCCACGTGCATGACCCCCAGCCTTCAATCAGGCCTCAGATTGGGGGTCGGGCATGTACAGGTACCAAGGGACCCTGGTAAGTCAGCCAGGTGGGCCCGAGGCCAGGCAGCTGCTAGCCAAACCCCCCATGCCCCCTCTCTCCCCTGGGCAGGTAAGCTGCTGGGTGCTGGCTGCAGCCAGCCTGATTCCATCTCGTTCCCAGAAAAAGAAAGGCCAGGCTCCTAGCAGCATCTAATGCCATAGCTCCAGACTCTGCTGCCCACTTCTCCTCCTGCAGACCAGCCATTCTGCTGTGCTGCTGCACAGCCCATGGTGCCCAGGCTTGGGGGGTGTGGAGCTCCCAGACAACTAGGACAAGGAGCTACCTGCGCCCCCACCCTCCCTGCAGGGGGGCTCTCCAGGGAGGCACCCTGGGGCTAGCTCCCTCCACATCAGCACTGTGCCCTGAGCATGCCCCTGCTGCGCATGTCCTGGGTGCTGCACAAGGATCTGTTTGCACGGATTGAGGGGTACCCAACCCACTACAGCCCGCTGCCGCTGATCACCATGGTGCCCCGGGTGTATCTGTACAACTGGCATGGGACCCTGAGCTTTGGCATGGGGGGCAAGCCCAGGCTGCCCTCCAACCTCCACCACCCCCTAGAGGGCTACCTGTGGTTGCGATACATGTCTCTGCCCCTTCTCCCCCTCTCCCCTCCACAGCCAAGGAGGACATCACAGCTGGCACTGACACATTCCTCAGTGCATGAGAGGACTGCGGTCGCCTGCAGTTGCAGGGGCGTGGCAGGGGCATGGCAGGGCCTGAGCAGCTGCAGGGGCATGGACTTCTCAATAAAGTTTTGCACTGTCTCTCACCTCTCCATGTGCTGTGAGGAGGGAACCCAGGGCCCAGGAGAGTACAGCTGGGCTAGGTGGGAAGCGGGACAAGAGCAGGGGGCAGGGGCAGGGGCAGTGGCAGGGGTAGAGTGCCCCCTCCCACCCAGTGTAGCCTCTGGTTGGGGCTGGTGTGCCTGCCAGCTCCGCTTGGTGCCAGCTAGCGGCAATGATGTGTGGCTCCAGGTGGACCCTTCGGATGACAGGGTGCGACGTGCCTGGGCAGAGGCCACCCCCACAGAGGAGCTGGCACTGCTGGTGGCCAGTGCTGACATGGTTGGCCACACCTCATGGTTGGGGCTGTGGCTGCTGAGCTGTTGGGGCAGTTGCTGGCCCAGGCTCCCCAAGCTGTTGGTGGAGGCTGCAGGTAGGGAGCTCAGTGGGATTAGCTGCTGGTGCCCAGAGGGACCCTCCTCCAGGGACACGTCACTGGGGGTGCCAGGCCAGGGTGGGGGCTCAGACAGGCAGCCCATGCTGCTCAGGCAGGCAGCACAACTGTGACCTGAGTTCCAGGGCACAAGGATCTCTGTCAGTTGCCACATGAAGGGCATGGACTCGTAGGCACTCCCCAACTGACAATTGTTGTCAGTGATGGTGACCCACTGTGTCCACAAGGCCTTGAGTTTTATGTGGCATTGCTGTGCCAAGCAGTTGTCCCTGTGCTGCCATATCTGGCTTGACAGCCTCTCATACACACGGGTGTTGGAGTGCCTGCCCAATGCAAACTAGTGCTGCACCTCCACCTTGCCCCACAGTGTCACGTGGATGCCAGTCTCCTCCTGTGAGCAGTTGGGGACGGGTGGTAGGCACTGGCATGGGCAATAACGAGGCCATTGGGGCTCCCATGCCAGCTCTCTGGGCCTCTGTGTGACTATCCCCATGCTGCTGGGCCTGGGCAGCTGCCTGTGGTACCCAGTGCAGAGGCATGGGAGCAAATCTGCTCCTGATTGGTGTCTACACATGCATTATTGTACAGTAACTACTCACAAGTAAATTTGCTACTTGCATTTGCAGGTAGCAAATTTACTCACAAGTAGTGTCATTTACTGCACAGTAAGCATGCACACGTGTAGACACGGGCACTTACTGTGCAGTAAACTATGCTACTGCGCAGTAAAGTGTCTCATGTAGATGTGCCCTGTGTTTCTAGTTAAATTTTTGTTTATGGAATCCTTACCCCTGATACCTGTGGGGTGTGAAGCTTGCAGGAACTGGATGATCTAGATGGGCTCTCTGTCTACATACATCTAAGAGTATGGGAGTTATCATGAGATAAGATAGGATGTGAACTTACAGCACATTGTCTACTCCACAGGAACTGCATGTGTGAACACAGTTACCCCATGATAAATGTGAGGTAGCTTATCTTCTTCTATTCATTTAATAGCCTAAGAGAGCCCTGCTAAGGAATTTCTTCCTAAGAATGAGAACGGAGTTCTAAATACCTGTCCTAGCTTCTGTCCTCTGTTGAGTCTGTAGAGTTGGTGTTCTAAACTGCCCAACCCCAAGGAAGAAATTATCATGCTTAATACTTGTTTGTGGTGTAGATGAGGATGGGCTTCACCAGGAGGTTCTGGGGGTGGTGCAGCAATATGCTCCCCTTTTCTGCTGAGAGTGTTTGGCATGCACATCACTTTGTTCAGTGGGACTACTCACAAATTAGTGTCAGACCACTCACCTGTAAAGGATACATTTCTGCGTAATAGAAGATTGCCAAAGCAGTTGTAGAGACAGGAAATGGGTAGCTGTCTTCTACCTCTTCTGTAAGGTCTAAAAGATATTTCTGTAGCGGTGTCTATAATGGTGAGATTAGATTAATTCATCTGCTCTTGAGTGGAAAGTTCATCTTTTGCAGTTTCCCTTATTTGTATCTCTCTAAGCTCATCTTCACCAAGCTGGGTACTTTGGTTTGAGCCAAATTCCTCTGCTAGCATTGGGTATATGTGAATTTACAACATGTTAGGTGCTTGGCACTAATGTGCAAAGTTTGTTCAAAGGGGAGCAAGCTACCTCATATTTGGGAAGTGTCAATGTGCAGCAGTTGCTGCTGAGGAAGGCAGATGCGAATTTACAGTACATAAGCTGCTCCGCCCTAACTACCATGTGGATACCTTAGCATGCAGTAAGTGCAAGGTAGCTCACCTCACTTTCAAAACCAATCCTGATCTGGCACTGTCATGCTATATAGCTACTTTCTAAAGGGACTAAGCTGCCTTCAAGCTCCTCTGCACTGTGTCCATACAGGAAGTTAGTATGGAGTAGCTACTTAATTTATGTCCTAGAATACTTTGTGGTAACCTGCCCTTGTAGACAAGCCCTTGGTGGGCACATCTACATGTGCTATTAATGTGAAGTAGTAAATTCTAGTTCTATATCATGCCAGAGTTTATTGCTCCTGGACGTCACATTTATATATGCACCCAGGACTGCAGCACGTTGAACTGGGTTGGAGCGTCCCTGACTGGCAAAGAGCTTGGGATGGTCAGCTTGCCAGCTAGGGGCTGCTGTGACCCAGATCAACATGCTGCAGAGGGGCTGGCTGGGTCACAAAAGTGCTGCAGTGTGCGGCTAGCTGGTAGGCAGCTGCCACACTGAAGTACTTTTGTGCCCCAGCCAGCCTGGTCCCTGTCTACATGTGTATTGCTGTGGAGTAAAGTACTCTGCTGCAGGATAGTACTTGTATATAAAAATACAATCCTGAGGTGGAGTAAATTAGTTTACTCTCCCCTAACAGCATTGCACATGTAGATGCTGATGTTTTACAGTGGAGCTCTGCATTAGTCAGCTCCTCAGTACACACCTTGTACTAAATAAGTGTCTTCATGGGCTGGTGCTTTTAAATTCGCTGTGCACAAACTTCATTGAATAGAAAAGAAAGTTGGCCAGGAAGTATTACCTGGGGGTCAACATTTAAAAGTTTTATATACATTAGCCCCAATGTTTAGCTCAATGTAATGCTTTGTAAAACATCCTGAAAAGCCAGAATGCTGGCCTGCATTTCAAAAAGGAATAAAGCTGAGGTGTAGGAAAAAGCGATTGTAATAAATATACACAACATTGCTTCAGCATCCATCATTACTGCATACTATCTGCATTGAAATGATTATTACATTTGGATTCACCTAGTCAGAGGCCACATGTTGGAAATTTGGCCTGATATGTTTTTATATGACCTGGTTTCAATGTACATTAACTACTAACTAATAGAAACCTGCCCACACACAGGCCAGTTGTGCTTCTTTTTTTTTAAGCTAAGAGTAAAATGTAAAATGCCAAACAACTATCTCTGACTTACACATGGGAAACCAAACTGCTGATGAGTAGTATCCCATTTACAATTAAAATCTGGCCTTCTTTTCTAATTTTTGTTGACATGCTGTTGGTTTGTGGACTCCTAATAGATGTCTTGGATTTTTAAACAGACTCTGCTTTGACTTCCAATTACCATACAATTAACAATTCTAAGAATGCTGTCTTTTAATTGCACTGCTCATATTCATTTTTCTATGCACTTTGAATTTGCCATGATGGCATGTCTTTTGTAGAACCTAGATAAATCTATTAGTCTTGATTTTTTATTAAGATACACAGCTAGCCTAAAAAAATTTATAATACCTGTATATTCCAAGATGAAAATAAGACAAACATAAACTCCCTACAACCAAATCACCCTAAAGTAAAAAGTAGTTTCTTAATCTTAACATATTCTGCATAGTGAATTACTAAACTCCATAAGCATTTCAGAATACTGAGAGCAATCCTGGATTATCCAGTTGACCTCCATACCCTTTTTTCTTTCATGGTGATGTTGAGAAAATGTGTTAATTAAGTGACACATTTCTTCCCCCAGGATGCTCAGGCAGGTGATGCTGCTTCTTCCAATTGGCTGTGTGTTCAGGATGCCATTTAGCCCGTTCAGTAGGATCATTCACAAACAATATACTATTCAGTCAGCACAGGTTCTAGTGGTCTAAAAAGAGAAATATAAGATTTAAAAAAAATGAAGGAAAAATAAAGTCAAGCAAGAAAGCTTCATAAAGACCTACTTAAAAGCCTGCAAGCATGAAAGGGCCACTTTGACTTTCCAACAATATCGTAATTTGGAACATTCCAGTCTATATCAGAAAGAACGGTGAAAATAAGGAGCTCTGGGAGTGGGCTTTACAGTTTCCAAAGACCTGAATTTCAGCGCTCGTAGTCTTTTCTGACTTCAGCTATGGGCATTCAGCACCTCTGAAAAGCAATCCTTATCTATCCAATGTCTTTTTCCAAGAAGAAATTACCTACAACTTTTATTATACATGAGGTGACCTGCTGAATCCAGCTCTTGAGACTTAGACTACAGAACTTTCTAAGTTTGTCACAGGTATAAAACCACTATGGTTGTCAGCAACCAAAACAGTTTTCAAGATGCTACATTATTTGCTTCTGGAATGGGAAAAGACTAGGAAACTTCTTCCAGAAAGTGTTATTTTAATGGTGGTTACTGTTTGCGTCTTTCTGAATGTGTAGGGTCCACATCCTGGTTTCTACAATTCATTAAAACATTATTCTACATAACAGAGAATGACTGCTCGGGGAGTGGAATAAATTTAACTAGTTTGAAGACAGTGCTTGATTATTTTGCGAGAGGGATCACATGAAGTTGTCACCTGTGATAGCAAGTGGTTGGACTTGATGACCCAGGGGAGGTTCCTTCCAGTCCTGTTTCTATGAACTGAATTAGTTAACAGACTGCTGCCAAAATTGCTGTCGGGGAATGCTCTACTTATAATTAATTTAGATATATTTATTGCTGTTTTTTTCCCCATGTCTATGATGTATTCCCTTTCCTCCTATTGTAGTGCTCCTTGTTTTGTACAAACTCAATGCTTGTGAGTAGGCAAGTGTTGCCTATTGAGGGTGTACAGATAAAGTATTTAGTGAGCCAAAAATTTCTGCGTGAGTGCTTAGCTTGGAAATGTTTCCTAGTTTTAAGGGGGTCCCAGACTTATTTTAATCAAGTCCTTGTTCCTGCCAACTACACCTGAAAGAAGCTTTGTGTGTTTATATGAAAACAATTATAAATACTGCCAGAAATTTTAGAGACTGGATTTCAGATTCCTGATCTTTTCATTGCTTTGTTCTAGGATAACAGTGCTTATTAGACAGAAGGACACTAATTCCTGAAAAGAACTTCAAAAAGTCCATAAAGTTACTGTCTGCCTAAAAGAAATACAAAACAGAAGCATCTGCCGGAGACAAGAGCATGTTGCTGGCTGAGTAAAACAGCAGGGGAACCTGCTGTTGACCAGATTTGACCATATCAGTGCAGGTGTTACTGCAATTAATAAGAATTACTATTTACACTTGTTTTTAGAGGTTTGAAAACATGGGGAAAATATATAGCCTTTAAGTCATAAAGACAATATACATATGACACGTGCTTTAATTAATATATAGATAGTCATCGGAGTTTGCAAGAAGTGACCATTTCTTGGTATTTGGAAACAGATAGCCCTGAATCTGCTACATGTGTGCTTAATTAAATGGAATATAGCTTGAGACAGATTTTATTTTGAATTCAAGCGTCAGAGAAATGATAAGCTCTATAAAAAATAGATTTGGAGTGACTGATACAGAACGATAAGGAGTTATTGTCTCTGGATTTACTCCCTGTCTGCAAGGAAAACAAATCAAAGTCCTTAAGAATACATAGTTATTTATCTTTGTATGTAAAATGGCACAAAATGCTCCTTCTGTAAGGTGAGCTCTAATTAGCCAATTGCAGACATTCGGGCCAGAACCTCAGTTGGTTTAAATCTGCCTGATTCCATTCACATCAACAGACTAGGCCAATTCACAGCAGCTGAGCAACAAGCCAAGATAACATGTACTATTATAGAGCAATGTCTGCTGAATTTTGTGAATTTTAATTTTTAAAGCAGAAGGAATGTTACTCTAAATTGATTATTGAGTGACTTAGACCACAGATCATCAAGGCTGTACCAATCTCCTCAATAACACTGGGCGTGCACATTTCCTCAGACCTAGTCACCAGTATGACGTGAAGTTTAATCTCTTCCAAATTAGTCCTGGTGGCAGTTTTGTCTAGCCCCAGGTAGAAAGAGATATGACAAGAGTTTTTAAAGGGAAAACTGACGAAGAATTGAAGCCAAAAAAGGCAGGTTGCCTTGAAATGAAAAGGAATAGAAATGCTAGATTCAGTTGGCTGACTCACATTAGGGTTCTTGTTCTTTTTATTCAGTGACTGCTTAGCCGGCACTTAGATGGAAATATTATAGGATGTGCACACATTTGCATCTCATCTTTGTATAGGCAAAAAAAAAAGAGACATAATGAGACTTAGCTAGTTTTTGTGGAGAAATATGTTCCAGTGGGACTTTTTTTGGACCAACTCAAGAGTACTCAAGTGTAAAATAAGATCATATTCTTAAAATGGCCTCTTTTGTGGCAGATTGTTTGAGTATATTTTATTCTCTGGCATAAAATGTTACTTTTCTTTAAAATATCAGAATATGGGTATCTGTCAGCTATACAATTAAAATTCTTCCCTGAAAATTCTTGCACCGTGGGACAAATCGTACTGTAGAGCCAAAAACCCCCTCTTCCCAGAGAAGATAGTTAAGAGTAGATAGTTAGCTATATGACTAGAGTTTGTCCTAATGATACCATGATATACCAGACAGCACAGCCAAAGTTGCAAATACCAGATTTTCCAGTTTGGCTTTCATGTTGCTGGTAACCAGGTGATCTGACACGAGGGGCTTTGAGACTGACAAAGAAGAAAGAGGGTGACACATGTGAGAGATACAATATGAGAAGGACAAAATCTACTCTTAGTAGGTAGTTTTCAAACAAGAAAGCAGGACTAGGTAGAAAGCAGGTAAGAGGAATGAGGTCCCAGGAGAGGATCTGCAACCTGAAAAAGGACGGACCTAACCCAAAATACAGACCTGTTTCAAAAGGTTTGTTGCAGAGGTAAAAACACTTGAGCGAGGATTTTTTTTTGTGCAGCTGTTTATTATTTTTGCTTAGATCCATCTATCTCCTGTGATTTGTCTCAGAGTAGTAACATGTGACCAGTTTAGGAACTCCTCTGAACATTCCCCGCATTGCTTCCATTACATACCCCTCAAAGGTTAAACTATAAACTACAGTGCTCCTATGGGAAGGGCTCTTGGGAAGGTGCACTTCAGTAACTGGGGAGACTTAGTAGATTCAGCACTGGTACTGGGTGGAATAGGAATCGGTTCAAAGCTTGCAGTGGCAACACATACAGTGTGCACAGGGGTGCATGTGCACCCCCTGAGAGCACTGGTGCACCCCCTGACAGCAGTGTTCCCGGGCAGGGGGGGGCAGGCGAGAGCACTGGCCGGGGAGTGCACCAGGAGAAGTGGTCCCCCAGGATCTGATCCCGCCGACCCAGAAGTGCCAGCGGCATGCTGCTGCCAGTTGCAGGTTGGCGGGATCGGCCATGGGGGAACTACCCCCTGGTGGGTAGGATTGGCCGTGGGGGCCCTTCCCCACGTCAGCAGATTCCCCCGGCCTGTGGGACCAGCCATGGGGGACCCCCTCCCCCCGTTGCTGACTGTTCACTGAGGGGGGGAAGTGCCTCTCTGACTCAGGAGGCACCAGTCACTCATGAAAGCTTGCATTCCCTAGTTGCAGGGGTTTAGGTTGTAGCCATGTTGGTCTAAGGACATAGGCAGACAAGGTTCCTTGGGTGAATTTGATATCTTTTATTAGACCAACCCTAATGGTTGGAGAATAGTTATTAAGCAAGCTTTCGGGTTCAAAAACCCTTCGTCAGGCTAAGGACGCTGCAGCAGTTGCTGCCTGCTCTTCCTGGATATATCGATGACATCATCATTTGGAGTGAGAACCAGGAATCTCTAATTGAGTTCCACCAGAAATTCAACAGTCACCATCCCTCCATCCGACTTTCTTTAGAATACTCCAGCACCAACATCTCCTTTTTAGACACAATGATCAGTATCCAGAAGGGTAAAATACAGACCACAGTATACAAGAAACCCACAGACCAACACACATATCTGCACAGAACCAGCAATCACCCGAAACACACCAAAAAAGCTGTGATATACAGCCAAGCCCTCAGATACCACCGCATCTGTACTGAAGAGAGCACCCGGGATCGCCACCTCACCAATATGAAAAAGGCTTTCACCCAGCAAGGACACTTGTCCAGAGAGGTAGATCGCACGTTTGAAAGAGCCACCTGGATACCACGTGAAGACCTGCTGCAGTACAGAAGAAAAACACCCACAAATCGCACACCGCTGGTTATGACCTATCACCCATCCCTTGAACCTGTACAGAAAATCCTCAAAAAATTGCAACCCATATTAGAAAAAGACCCTATTCTTAAAAAAATCTTCCCAGAGCCACCCATCCTAGCCTTCAGACAAGCACCGAACCTCACCAACCTCATCACCAGAAGCAAACTTCCTCAGCCCCAGAACACACCAAAAGGATCCAGACCGTGCCGGGACAAGAAATGCAAAACCTGCCCCCACATCTCCACCACCCCCACTATTACTACACCCCACAACAGAGGCATCAGCATCCCAGGATCTTACAGCTGCACCTCCAGAAATGTAATATACCTCATCCAATGCACCAAATGCCCTGATGGAAGATATGTAGGAGAGACCAAACAACAACTGCGCACCAGAATGAACGCACACCGGAAATCCATCAAAGACAGAAACACCCAATTACCGGTGGGGGCACATTTCTCACAGGAGGGCCACTCTCTCTCCGATCTCTCAGTCCTGATCCTCAAGGGAAATTTACACAACACATCCCAGAGATGAGCCTATGAGCTCCATTTCATCAACCTGCTGGATACTAGAGATCAGGGACTAAACACAGACATTGGATTTTTGATACATTACAATCTGCCTGGCAACTGACTCCCCAGCCCAGCCCCTGGCTTCTTTACTTTTCATTCCATCCAGGAAGAGCACGCAGCAACTGCTGCAGCGTCCTTAGCCTGACGAAGGGTTTTTGAACCCGAAAGCTTGCTTAATAACTATTCTTCAACCATTTGGGTTGGTCTAATAAAAGATATCAGATTCACCCAAGAAACCTTGTCTGCCTGCAGTCCCTAGAGCAGGCACTAGACAAAGTCTACACCTGGAAACTGAAGACTGGCTGAAGCCTGCCAAGGTGTAGGGGAGTTTAGAAGATTCTGGCTCTAGCATGTGAGCCTAGACAGAGCTGACTGGTGAGTATGTACAAGGCACAGCTCAAGTAGGACTTTGACAGGGCTTGACCCTGCAGTTCTTATAATATGTATGTAACTGGCACTGGGATCAACCATGTATGGAGACCCCCAGGACTTAACTGAACCATGCTGAGGTAGCTATCATCTTTTTTGCAATACAGTCTTTAAAAATGTGAACAGAACATGGGTAGAAGAGGTCATGCAAGGAGCTTGGGCCCTTGGGACCTGTTAGATATTTACAGCTTCAGAACGTTGGAAAGGAAAGATATTTTCTGTACTTGATTTTTGCTGAAGCAGAAAGCAAATGTTCTGTGTTCAACAGTGAAGAGCATTCTTGAGAATAAGGGACCTTAAAGACTCTTGCATTTTGTTTGTTTTTTTTCTTTTTTTCTCCTTCTGGGCAATGAATGACTAGTCCCTTGATACCATTAATTGTTTATATAGAAAAGCTATTGCCAATCTGAGTTTCCTGTTAAAATTAATATTCTTATTGTATATTCCTGTCTTTTCCTTTGCTGGGAGAAGCTGAGACTCTAATTCAGGGCCAAATCCTTCCACATGTGCAAGGCAGAAGGCACAATTTTGGGATTAGGGATTAGATCCCACCATACCCTTACTACTTACTGGGGGTGCCCCATGCACCCCTAGGACTGGGAGATCCCAGTGGACTGTTCCCACGGCTGGGAAATTGCAGCAGCTGCAAGGTGCTGGAGGTGTGTGGGGTGCCCCACAGCTGGGAGATCACAGCAGCTGCAGTCTCTCACAACAGGAGCATATGGTGTGCCCCCTCAGCTGAGGGGGCTCTCAGCTCTGGGAGCTAGCTTCTTGCTGGTGCAGGGGGAGCCTGGGATTGGCCTTCCCCTGCACTGGCAAGAAAGTGTGATAGGGTCTAATGCACAATCCCTCAATCATGCCTCTTGCCATGTGGCATGGCAGGAGGTATGACTGTGTGGGTTGCACATTAGATCCCATTGTGCCTTTACCTGGGTGTGTAGAAGGGCCCTTAAAGTCTCTCTACAGTGCATGGGGAGAGTTTTCTGAGGCCCCAGCACACATTCATTTAATGGCATGATGGGATCTCCTCCCTGATCCTAACAACTGTGCCTCTTGCCATGCCATATATGCATAGCAAGCAGTGTAATTTTGGGGTTAAGAATCAGATCCCAACCATGCCATTACTACTTGCCAGTGCAGGGAGAACCCAAGATCATAATCCCAGGCTCTTTCTATACTAGGTGATTGTTGGCCCCAGCCCAAACTGCCATGGGTCTGGTTTAAGACTTGTCAGGGCTGTGGCCAACGATCAGCTGATTGTCAAAACCCTGCACTGGGCAACTCTGCCTTGGGATCACAGGCTCCAGGTGAAAGCAGCCAAAGGGCTTCTGTTGCAGTACTTTAAACCCTGCCAGAAGCCTCTGGTCCCCCTGAGATCAGAGGCTTGGTAGCCTCTGGCACAGGTAGAGGGCACAGGTTTTAGTCTCCACCAGGTAAAGCCCTTCAGACACTCTCCCCCACCTGCACTTGCAGCTGACTATCATGGCTGTTGGTGTGACTATCAGTCCTGGGATGGCAATGCATGAGGGCCAGTTCAGACCCTGGTATGGTCCTGGCCTCGGGACTGATTGTCAGCCCTGACCACATGTTAAATATAAGGGAGCACAGAAATGAGCTATAAAAATGTTTACATTATAGACCCTTTTATGGTGCCTGAAATTGGGTGCATATGGGTCTACCATGCCATATATGCTGTGATTAACATGTTAATTACAGCATAAATGTAAGGTGTAGTGGAGTCTTGAGATCCACAAAAGCTAGCGGACAGAACAGGGAGCTGCCTAAGCTATTGAACAGGAAATGTTGAGGGTAGATTTTAAAACCCCATGACTCCACGGTTCAGTTACTTACTGTAAGTTATACTTCCTTCCTCTCCTTGGGGGAAACAGCCCTGAACTTTCTGGAGTTAGATGCCTATACCTTTTCTTAACCCCCCCAAAAAAACTAAACCCCAAGCAAGGGTAAGGGCAGAGTTGTCTTTAAAAATACACCTGGAGAATGAGGAGATAGGGCTTGTGCTTTTATCCAGCAGCTTAGTGATTAAATCATTCATTCAGGATATGTAATTCCTGAATTCATAGTTTCATAGTCGCTAGGGTCAGGAGGGACCTGAACAGATCATCTAGCCTGAGCCCCTGCCACAGACAGGAATGAATGCTGGGTTCACAAGACCCCAGACAGGTGATCGTCCAACCTCCTCTTGAATTTGCCCAAGGTAGGGGCGAGGACCACTTCCCTGGGCAGTTGGTTCCAGATTTTAGCCACCCTAACTGTAAATATTGCCTTCTGATCTCTAACCTAAACCTATTCTCCATCAGCTTATTACCATTGTTCCTTGTCACCCCAGGTGGTGCTGGGGAGAAAAGGGCTCTGCCTATTTGCTGTTGATCCCCCCTGATGAGTTTGTAGGCAGCCACCAGGTCCCCCCTCAGCCTCCTCTTGCTGAGGCTGAACAGGTTCAGGTCCTTCAGTCTCTCCTCGTAGGGCCTGTCCTGCTGCCCTCTCACCAAGCAGGTGGCCCTCTTCTGAACCCTCTTCAAGCTGGCCACATCCCTTTTGAAGTGTGGCACCCAGTACTGGACGCAGTACTCCAACTGCAACCTGACCAAAGTCACATAGAGGGGGAGTATCACCTCTCTGGACCAGCTTGACATGCACCTTTGGATGCATGACAAGATATGACTGGCCTTGCTGGCTGCAGTCTGGCATTGGCAGCTCATGTTCATCTTGGAGTCAATAATGACTCCAAGATCCCTTTCCACCTCTCTGCTTTCAAGAAGGGAACTCCCCAGCCTGTATGTATGCTGTGGATTCCTTCTCCCAAGGTGCAGCACCCTACATTTATCTATGTTGAACCCCATCCTATTCTTGTCTGCCCACTTCTGTAGTCTGTCTAAATCTAGTTGCAGCCTCTCTCTCCCTTCAAGCGTGTCCACCTTGCCCCACATCTTAGTGTCATCAGCAAACTTGGACAGTGTGCTTTTCACTCCCTTGTCCAAGTCGCTGATGAAGATGTTAAACAGTGCGGCCCAAGGACTGAGCTCTAGGGTACCCCACTGTTCACATCTCACCAGTTTGAGTACAACCTGTCCACCACTACTGTCTGGGTGCGCCCCATCAGCCAATTTTTAACCCATCCAACTGTGCAGACATCAATGCCACGGTTGCTTAATTTATTGATGAGAATGGGGTGAGAGATAGTGTCAAAGGCCTTCTTAAAGTCGAGAAAGACTACGTCCACGGCAACACCATCATCCAAGGATTTAGTTACTTGGTCATAAAAGGCAATAAGGTTGGTCAGGCAAGACCTGCCTTTGATGAACCCATGCTGATTGCCCCTGAGCATGATCTCCCCTGCAGGCCCGCCACAGATGTGCTCCTTGATGATTCTTTCCAAGATCTTCCCGAGCACTGAGGTGAGGCTTACAGGCCTATAGTTACTTGGGTCCTCCTTCTTCCCCTTCTTGAAAATTGGGACCACATTAGCCAGTTTCCAATCCCCCCGGCACCTGGCCAGATGACCACGAATGCTCATACAGCTGGGCCAAGGGCTCTGCAATGACCCCTGCCAGCTCCCTCAACACCCTTGGGTGGAGGGCATCTGGACCTGCAGATTTAAAAATGTCTAGCCCTTCCAGAAGATCCCTAACTATATCTGCACTGACTGAAGGCCTGATAGAGTTATCCTCAAGATTGTCCCTACCTCTGGTAGGTGGGATATCCTGGTCCCTGTTCAGGAAAACAGAGGCAAAGAAACTGTTAAAAAATATGAGCTTTCTTGTCTGGCATGGCCACAAGATTACCGTTTGTGTTTGCAGGAGCCCTACATTGCCTGGTGCCCTCTTCTTGCTCCCAATGTACTTGAAAAAGGACTTTTTGTTGTCCTTAATCCTGGACGCTAGCCTGAGCTCCATCTCTGCCTTGGCCTTCCTAATATCCCTCCTACACTCCCGGGCTGAGGAGGAGTACTCCTCCTTGGTGATAGCTCCTCACTTCCACTGGTTGTACACCCCCCTTTTAGTCCTCAGGCATTGCTGAATGCCCTTGCTGAGCCAAGGGGGTTTCTGAGCACTCTTACCCCCCTTGCTTCTTTCAGGGACTGTTATCCTTTGGGCCATTCAGTTCTCTTCTCTAGGATCCAAACCCACATTTACTAGGAGACTGCCTGAATTATTAAGGATAAGGTAAAGGATGCTCTTTCACTCCCTCTACCTGAAACTCTTCCACTTGGCATGAAAATTAAATAGTATTTGGGTTAGGGGGAAAAAAGATATGACCTTATAGACTTGTGATGGGGAAGGGGGAGGGAAAGTCTTGGATTCTAGTCAATTCTTTACTGCCTAATAAATATAAAATAGTGAAGTATTCACTGGGCTATCAGGTAAAAATGAGGCAGTGCAAATGACTCCTCTGATAGCTCCATTTGATTAGATCCCATTGTGCTGGATATTGTGGTGGGAGAAACCTCCCTAAGGTCCGTTGTCTAGCTGTGATTTGATTGACAGACAACGCGGGTAAAGAAAGACAGCTGTTTATTTGCTCGAGCAAAGACCATAAAGCCAGCAAAAGGCAAAATGGCCCCCCCTCAAGGGTGAGGCGATCTTTTATACTTCTTACAACAAAGCAAGACTATATGGTTAACAAAAAGCAATACTTGGGGCGGTGCTCTACAAATCTTTGTAACAGCATATTTCTATTAAGCTGAACTAGCACTTTTTAAAAGCTAAAAGTTAAGTAACAGTAACATTATGTTAGCAAACCCTTACACAGTAGAAGATACTTCTCAAGGACACAACCAGTAAGCTCAAACAATGGTTTCTCTGTCTTATCTTACTTCTAGCTGTAGCTGATTTTTTTTTTTTTTTAGCGCACAGACACAGATTCACTTTTTAACTCAGAAAATGCTTGTTGCAGTTAAAATGATTACTTGACACAAGCAAAGGCCTAGCTATCATTCTGCCTTGTGGTCAGCTGCATTACTAGGCCACAGGTCATGCCTTGTATTCAGCTGTAAAGCTAATACTTCTTAAAAATCCAAATTATTGTAAACCTAACAGTATGCTTTCAGAAAACGATTCTATTTCAGGGTAATGACAAACTTGCGCACTACAATATGTTAGGAACATTGGACTGGGCCCCTCTGGTGACACAGGCAGAGGAAAGTCAAGCTGCTGAACTCAGTGGGGCTTAGGTGTGAGATAGGTGTCAAACTGCTTAACAATGTCAACACTGAAGTGCTGCTGGGCATGTCCACAAGCTGAATTTTAGCACCTGGGCAACTTCAGTGTGCCTATGGACTTTGTGCACCTCCAAGGTAAGATGCTTGCAGCAGCTGAGCAGGGCTTTGTGGGGATTGCAGGTATGATTGATATGCCTAAATTAGGAATTAGATAGGGCTTAGGCACCCAAATCCTTTTTGCAGATATAGCCCAGACAGATTATGTGGCTGAGTAATTGCCTGAATGTGAGGTTTAAGTGAGTGCATAACTGAGAATCAAGTCAAAACCCTGTCAGCCACCATTATGGCTGATCATTCTGTCCTGGTATAAATGAGATGTAATTACTGTATCTTATTCATGGTTGTCAGGGTAAGGGTTAATATGCTCTTCCTAAACAGAATAGCTCACAAAGGTGTTTGCCCTTCTTGCAGGGATTACTAAGGGACCCAGCCAGGAGTGAGGGAGGAGTGAGTCTGAGCCCAGCTGGAGCACATTACCTTGTAAGGGTGGACTATAAAAAGGAAGCTTTACTTTTTTTTTTTTTTTCCTTTGGGAGAGGGTGGGAAGAGAAGAGGAGAGAATCATTATATATATATCTTGGAAATAGGTCTCAGAGAAAGATTAAACCTTCTTTAAATGTTCAGGAGGCATATCCCTAGAATGCCCAGAGCATCACTGATACTAAATGTTCCTTTAATTCTAATTTTGTGATAGTTGCCAGTCTTGCAAATTAAAGATTTACTGTCTGAGACTACTTGGATCACAACCTAACATAGGTTTAGCTGCTTTGTGCCATCATGTTTGGAGTCATTCCAGCAGCTAAGCCTCTGTATTAGAAACATAGCCAATGCATGGATTGATAGGTCGATCAAAGCTATGCAGGCTGTGAATTTTCTTCTTATGGCAGACTTTCATAAAAATGTGATAGAGATGTAGCTATTCTAGTGTTCATGTTTGGCAGATAGTTGCAGATTGAAGATCCTGCAAGACTAGTTTATAACAACCGGTGTCCTTTATTTAGGGAGGTAAATTTTACTAGAATAAAGATTTTGCAAGTGAACAAGGAAATAGCATATCCAAAATGAGAAACAGAAATAAGATGTGCCACACAAATCCTCCATATGTATCAAACACAGCAAAGTGGAAAGGTATTTTAAACTTCAGAAACTCCGGAATAAATAGACTGTTACTGATGTGAAATCCCTGAAGAAAACAAATAGGATGCACTTTCTCTCTGTTTTGAAATTAATTCCAAGTCCAAGGAGTGGAATACATAATGTGTGTAATAATTTCAGTGTGAATCCCAGGGATATTAAACATTAAATCTGGGCTGAGATCTCACATTATAAGAATTATTGAAAGTATGTCATTAACATACATCATCCAGCTACTTAAAACTGTATTTGAAGATGCTAGGTTAATACAAATACATGTCTGTAATAGGATGTATTCTTGGGTGTGACCAAATAATCAAATTACAAAAGCTGAAGTGGTGAGAGCAGAAAGACTGCTATGGGATACACCAAAACTCAAAGTACTCTCTTCTGGATCAGGTATTGCTGGCTGAAAAATGTATTCTGAATTCAAATAAAAGCAAATAAAGGAACTAAGAGTTGTGACATCATGAAAGCCCTTTTAAAAAATAAAGCAGAAATCACTTGATGCTCAATATGAAGAATAAAAACAAAAATGCACATCTGGAAGAAAGGGCATTGCTGCATCCTAATGCAATAAACTACATCTAGTGCAGTGTTAGTTCAATTTTTTTCCTAAACCACTTGGACTTCAAAACATATCTGACTGCAGCATAATTTTTTTTTCCCCACTGTAAGCCTGTTGTAGTCAAGAATGCCTGGCCTCACCAGTACAATCCTAATTGACCTTTCTCTGCAACCCTAACTTTTTCTCACTCTAATATATATTGCTATCTGGGTTCTGGCACTGGAAGAGTGGGAAAGTTACATCCTCAAAATCAATTATATGAATTAATTGCAGGAACAAGTTACTGAGAAATAAGGTTGAAGATTCTCTCTAGGCTGTATCCTTGGAGTAAGTTATCCAATGCCATGGGCTAGGCATCACTCCTGTAGTATAACTCACCTTGTCCCTTGCAGCATGGAGAAGTTTCCATGGCAGGGGTTTTGCAAGTTATTTCAGTTAGGTGGGAAACTTGGTGGGGGTCCAATGCCTCTGATGGATGCTGTTTATTTTCAAGCATGTACTAAGTCCTGCTTTCTTGAGCACAGAATGAATCAAATGTTTTTCTGGTAAAACTCTTTCAGCCAGCAACCCAGTCCAGAAGCTCTCTCTTGAGGCTTCTTTTTGGGCTGTGCTCCAGCGCTGAAGCTTCCTTTTTCTCTCTGTATGCTATCTCCTTCTCAACCTGAGTTATGTCTCGCCTATCCACGTGCACAGTCATGCCCAAAAACAATGCTCAACAAAGCTGCTTTGCCCACAGTGTTTGACTTGTGGAGCAGCCTTGCATTTACTTTTCTTTTGGATGGAAACAGATCTCTTGAAGCTATTTTAAATGAAGGGGAGGACAGTTAAGCTTCCTAGTTTCAGTAAGGCTTATCCTAGTCTATAAACCTCCTCCTACCTTTGCTTTCCTCCTCATATCGATAGACCTGAACCTGGCAACACCTTAAACAACTGTTCATAGAGAAAGAAAAGAAATAATATAACAGGCTAATAACACATTCAAATATAAGCTTAACTCTTTACACATTTACTGGTCTTTCCTATCAGGATAATATTACATTAGCTCTCCCATTTTGGTTTTTTTTTTTTTGAATTATTATCATTCCTATCCATAAATGTCTGGATTTTTTGCTCCCACAAATTTTTCTTTAAAGCGCCAGCCAAGGGTGTTCCCCTATTGACCCCTGAAGAGACTTTATTGGTTTTGTATTTCATATTTGCCCCCAAATGGTAAACACCAGTCTCTGATCACTAGAAGCAGATTTGAAACACAGGTAGGGCCTGGTAGGAACTGCCCTTTTCAACTCTGAAAATGTTAAGTGCTGCTGCTGAACCTTGGAATGGGTTTTGCTTCTTTACAGTGTCAGCATTTCAGTGAACCTAAATTTTTGCATTACAGCCTGTTTCTCATTTTTAAAGACCAAATTTATCACCTTTCTAATCATTCAATAACATCATGAGTCAGATTAGAAATACCCTTAATGCTTATTTAAACACAGAACTGTATAGAAAGAGCTTGTGGTGATTAGCCATCTTCCTCACTAGCAGCTGCTTCCTCCTTTGATGCACTGCTGTAAGGAAAGTTTCAAGTTCCAGGCCAAATTTCACAGCCTCAGATTGTTTTTGGCCTCCTCTTACTGATCTTCCTTTGCAAGTCAAGTCCAGCTGAATACATATAAACCACTGCATTGCCAGTTTATTCTGGGATAAATCCTGGGATCTGGAGATGCCAAAAACTCAAGTCTCCATAGCTCCTCTGACAGTTCAGCTGGGGTTTCCTCTTTCCTTCTCCTAGCGCCTAACTGTGCCCTTGCCAGCTCAGATTGGTGGCTGGCTCCCAACTGCACATCAAGAGATTGTGCCAGTTCTGGATAAGTCAGTCTTTTTTTGTAAATGTGTACATTTTACATCAGCAGCAGAGCTGTGCTACTCATGTTGATTGTCAAAAATCCCTTGCAGTGACCATCTTCTCATTCATTTAGGCTCCCAAGCAGTTTTTGCCTATCCAAGATACTGGATGGGTTTATTTTGCATTAGTTAAAAAAAGAGAGGCCAAGTGAGTTACATCTGGAGGCAGCACTGCTGTAAATCTCTAGTCTTACTAAAGTAATCAGAATGGCCTGATTCTGCATCCAGGTGACTGACTTCAATCACGGTCTCTGATTTTCTTCTGGAACTGCATCTTTACTTTCTTAGAAAGTCCTTACTCCGTTTCATCTCTCCTAGAAAGTTCCTGGTTGGCCAGAACTCACTTGGCTCCTCATTTCAAGGTGAAACTTTTGGTCTATGGCAATAAGGCAGCACATTGTCTCTTCAGTCTTACCACACCAGACGGCGGGTTTTGCGACAGGGCCTTCCAACCTGCCTGGATCCTTTGTAGTTGTTCCAACAGAGATTTCACCTCTGCTTGTAAATCATTTCTCAGCCCTTTTCAGGAAACCTCCAGGTGGTCATTTAATTCCTTTTGTGAAGCCTCCAGCTCCTGTTTTATTTTATTTTTTTGTTTTAATCCTTTTTGTGAAGCCTTCAGCGCTTGTTTTAGCTCCTTCTGTCTTACATTAAATCCTTCTGTCTGGTTTTGATTTCTGCAAACAGCACCATTATTTGATCATTCTTGGTGTGACAGGAACACCAGCTCAACATTTCTCTGCTTGGAAAACAGGTCCCACTTGCTACACTGGTGGCCTCCCTTTGGACCTGAGAAGCTAAGCTGTATTTGGGGTCCTGCCAGTATTTCCAGTTACGAGGAGAATAAGGGTCAGGTACCTTTAGTGCAGAGTTGTATGTTAATAAGAACATACTAATCCCTGCTTTTTTGATCACAAGGTGAATCAAACAGCCAGAGACAATTTCCCTGTTAAAGCTCCTTCAGCCATCTCCCTCACTCTGACACCTTCTCCCTTGTCTTTTGCCAGGGCAGCACACTAGTGCTGTTCAGGCTGGGTTGAAGCTCTCTTCTCTTTCTCTGTGTTCTTTCTTCTCAACCTGAGCTGTGCCTTGTCTGTGCATACAGAGACATACCCAAAACAATGCTGAGCAACATTTCTGTGCCCAGAACATTCATATTCTGCAACAACCTTGTATTTGCCTTTTGTTTTTGGTGAAAACCTTTTATAGCTATCCTAAGTAAAGGGCAGTAGTTAAAGTGGCCAGTTTTAATGAGGTTTAGCTCAATGCATAACACTATGTACAGACCCACCAATTATCAAATCAAGCATTCCTAGAGGACAGAGAAATGTCTTTAAACAATCATTTATCTAAATATTTGTATGAAAGTGCAGTATTTAGGTACTGCTTATTTACTATTTGCTCATTTTAGAATTTTGATGTTCAATTGCTGAGCAGAAACAATATGCATTGTTGTATTTCTTGATTCATTGAAATTGCATGAATATTACCTGAATTGGATACAGTGCATGAAAGTACTTTGAATTTTGCAAATCAAGATAGAAGTCAAGTTGCTTGGCCACAAGAATTTTGACCTAACAAAACAGAAATGAAGCAAATATTCAATTGAAAGAAACAAAATTGGTGAGCAGATCAGCTTACCAAGTTTTCATGGGATAACTGAGGTTTAAGAAGGGATATGAGGGAAAGAGAGGAAGGATACTTTGTAGAACAGAGATGTTCTACATCTCTAGATAGAACAGGCCTGTGTAGGTACAAGGAAAGTCCTGAAAGAAGGCACAAAGCAGAATGAGACAAGTGAGAAAGAGCACTTGGGAGAGTAGATTAGGAGGAATATGTGGATCAAGTGGAGAAAAACAACACTTATTTATTCTTCAAATGTTTAATATAGCTATAGTACCAGTGGTCTAGTTGCCAATGCTATAACTGGAAAATCACAACACAAACCAAGAACTACCCACAAATAACTCCACCTAACAACCCCGCTATAGAAGAGAGAACAAAGATGTAAGTGGTGGTGAGCTGAGAAGGTTAAATTATCCAAATTCTGGATGAATCCAATGAGACATGAGTCCTAGAGCAAAATATCCTCTCCATAGAATGCCTTATTATTAGCTTTAGTGCTTATACTGAGGGAGCTTTTGATCATTTCAGCTGGACAGTCTGTCATGGTAAGGGAGCTGATCTCAAGGTATGTAGATCCCAAACTGTATGGGGCTTTCTAGGTTAAAGCCAGCATAAACCATATAATTTCACCAGAGATACCTGGGCAAAGTGGTATAGGAGTGGCTACGACTGTCACCAAATGGAATGATCATTGCCTTCTGCCAGTGCATTCACCTACTGCTATGTGTCACGTGCTGGATATACATAGCATCATCAAGGCTAACTAGTAGTGCATCATTTATGAATTTAACCCAATAGATCCAACTTAAGTAATCTTTTCTCTTAATCATGCTTTGCTTTTCCTCTTTATCCCCACTGACAGATCAATTGTTCTCCCTCTAAACTCAGGGAACCTTTTGCCCTTTGTCCTTTGTTTATACCCAGATGCTAGATAAATACTGTCATGTCTTTGTAACGTACCAAAAATCCATCTTTTCCTTGTGCATCCCTACTGATCTGACTTCCCCAATATGCTAAATTCAGAAAAAGTGCAGCCAGCTCTTGGACTGTATATACTTTCTGTTTTTCCTTTGCTGTACCTGTTTTGCCCAGGACTTTTTTTCATGGTTTCTTGTTTTTGATGCAGTTTCAGCCACTCTTTAGGCATCTGGATATAATTCTGACTAAGTCCTTGTGGAGTTTCCTGCATTGACGTGAGAGTAATATAGTTCTTTAGCTTTCTTTTGTTTGCTGAACTTTTTATAGATTTGAGGGAGGCTGGCTTGCTATTCAAGAGGCTGTTAAAATCGTCTTTCTTTCCTGTTTCTCTGACCATATCATTCTCCACCTTGAATTACTTTACTGGTTTCCTGTCATCTTCCATAAACAACATAAAGGAAGATGCAGTCCATGCTTTAAGGATCTTATAGTCTAAATCAGACACAGACACTGGTCTCTAACCAATGCATATAATATTTCAGGGCTCATCAATAGAAGGCTCTAGGGAAGAAATGAGTTGAAAGGAGAGGTTTAAATGAAGAGAGGGAGGATTTTTTGGTGCATATGATGGAAATATGCAGGCTCAATTATGATGGAAAGTGTGGAAGATGGGGCCTTCAAGATAAGTAAGCAAGAACTTTGTATGGAAGGTAAGAGGAAATCAGAGGAGACATTCAAATGGAGGAATGATGTGGCCAGAGAAACTTTTTAAAAAGTGTTTTAGATAGGTTGGAGTATGGTGTAGTAAAATCTGAGGAAGACTGAAAGAAGGTTGCAGTAGGAGATGACCGGGGATTTTTGGTCAAAAAGGAAGGGATGACTTCTAGAAATGTGTTAGAAGAAGTAGTAACAGGATATCATGGGAGATGGGATGTGGGTGGAGAAGGAAGACTCAAAGTAGACACTAAGGTTGTGAACCCCAATGAATCTTAAATGAAAGCTAATCAAAAACAGGCTAAATATGACAAAAAAGATAGCCAGATAGAGAGTGAAGATGAAGAAATAAAGGAAAAGAAAGATAGGTAGGGAGGGAAATTACTATAACAGAATTGTTTTATTACTGTGAAAGTCTGTGTGTATAGGAATAATTTTATTTACACATGAAGACTTACAATACAAAAACCACCTCTATGTGTTTCATTTTATTTTGTATGGGGATGGGTAATAACTCAAGGAATGTTACTGTATCTTAGATTTTAATTCTGCCTAATGTGTAAAAGCAAACAATAATTTGTTATGTTTGAGGCACAAAAAAGGGAGAGAATTGATGCCCCTATAAATCTAAGCTTTCGCTTGGCTTCATTGGCAGTGGGAGCATAAACAATGTTATTTGTTACCTATTATCTGATCGCAGACCATTCTTGTTGTGTTTGGCTGGAGCGATGTAAAAAATCTAAAGTCATTAGAGCTTCTGGATGTTTTTCTATACTTTGGGGTTTTCATCAAGAATCAAAAACATTTTCTGAAAGTGCATGCCCTAAGACCTTCTCTATCACTTACAGAATGCTGTAAATTGACTCTATCACTTTACCCGCTGCTGTAAATTGTCTCTGAGCACACATAATGTGTCAGGTTTGCCTACTCACTTTCAGTTTTCGCCAGCCTCTACTGGGCATATCTAGGAGTAATGGGATGAAATTGAGCAAAGGAAAATTTAGACTGAATATCAGGAAAATTTTCCTAACAGTGAGATCTATTAGAATGTGGAATAGTCTCCCAGGAAAAGTGATGGAAGCCCCATTGCTTGAATCATTAAAAATAGACTGGAAAAAAAGACACTAAAAGTGTTGTAGAAAATAATCTGCATTGTCAGGGGATGGCCAAGATGATTCCCCAGGTTGTTTCAGTTTCTAATTTCTAGGATTTTAGGAACTGAGCTCCATCGCTATTACATTCCCTGAATACCCGAGATCATCTAATTGAAACAACAGAAAGTTTGCTCTTAGGCACGCCAAGGAGAGTGTTCAGTAATGATCAGGCTGCATCTCTGCTGTGAGTATATCACTTGATCTGCACTATACAAAGAAACAAGGAGGCAGGCAATTTTTGTCACAATTTCCTCTTTGCTAAATCTGTTCTTACAAGTCAAAAGCACTGGGTTGATTCAACATGGCAGATGTTATAAAAAAAATCTTGAAAGCAAATAATAATGGAGTCCAGATCATAGTTTATAATACTAGAGTTTTCTATCAAAAGCTGACTACACATGTTCAGAATTAAAATCTCATTCTGCAATACATGTGCTTTTTCACCAAAACTCTGTGCTTGTTCCAAAGCAAACAGATGCTGTTGCTGCCTTTGTATTTCTTGATAGAAATCTTGCTGGTACATGGTAGGAATAAAAGAATAGTGCTACAGGTGAGAGAATGGGCTAAGTTCCATGTTCCCTCACCCCTAACATAAGCTTTATATACATATATACATATAGAATATTTAATATCACCATTATGTTTTTAACCGGGATCTTAAAGTTTCATCACAGACAATCTAATCAAGGTAAAAATGAATTAAAAGTTCCTTCAGGTATTTTATGTACTCCTGAAGACTTACAGATGATTTCTGTAGTTTTACAATTATTTTCCTATTTTTAAAAAAGCTTATCTCTTTCCTCTGGCTATGGAAAGATGCCAGCAAACAAACTAAGAAAAAGCTAAGCATACAGGGAAATAGAGAAGCTAACAATACACAGTGTTCCAAGGAATGCACAAACTAGATGGATTGAAAACATACAGAAACATCTTTTTTTCCTATCTCTTCTGAATCAAAATCTGGTTTGCTGCCATGATTATTGTTTTCTCCCCCCACCTTCCACCTCCGTCTCCTTACTTTCTGACCTCAGGTCCCCATGAGGGGCTGAATGACTTCCGACAACACCACGTTGTATGTGTGCACATAGAGATAAAGTCAGAATGGTACAATGTTAATCTGTTCTTTGCATGCACTTCCTGGAAGAAGAACAAGCTGCAGTTCCTATATGTAATCTAGTTAAGAAGTGATCTGTAGTAACAGTCTAGACTGGTATGCTATGTTATTAGATTTGTTCATTTGTAGCTTAGTTTTAAGAGAGGTACATGGGATAAAAATGAAAATAAATACATTTTAGTGAACAGAGATAGGTACATATCTTTCAGGACTTTTCTTTTCCTTAGTGCCTATATGAAATTAAACTTGATAGTTCTATCCCCTGCCCTACTTTGGCCTTTCAGGAACTGAAGAAGTCAAAAGGGACCTTAAGAAAAGATCCATAGCTGCCTGGGAGACCTCGGATAGGCTGCCCTTTGAGGGGCAGGACTCTGGAGACTCTGTGGTCTAGAGGGGATCACAGGGAGGCTGCTCTTACTTAATAGTCTCCCCCAGACCTGCCTACGTTACACCAGGAGCCTTTCCAACCCCTGGAGCAGCTCAATCTTGGATGGGTGTAAAGCTGGTTTAAAGCTATTTTAGCTCCCCCCCATCCTCTTCTTTTTTATCTTCACCCCCATCTTCTTAGGTGTACCAAATTTAATCCGTAGAGTGCCCCTTTGTGATGGGTGCACTCCATATATGTGTAAAATACACCCATATAACATGTATGAATGCTCAGTAATTAAATAATAATGTTTACTCTGTCCTTCATTCTTTTGTTCTGAGGAGTTAATGGGTCTGGTAAAAGCCTAAAGGTACACCAAGATAATAGGGCTACCTCCTAGATTCTGACTCTCTCTGGTTGATTCAGCTCATTAGAGTTATTTTGTAATGTTCTCATAATAATCTACAAATGCTCTCATACAGTGCTGAAATCATGCACAAAAGGCCAAGGCTTAGGGAGATGAAGACAACGCTGGTAATGAGTCCCTGATTGATTAAAAGTAAATACATTTTTATTCAGAGAAAAGGGCATTTGTTACCACAAACGTTTCACCTTCAGCACAAATATGAGTTACACTTACATTTACTAGGGGATTATAGCAGCACTACAACTAATTACTTCCCAGCAGCTATTGGCCTCAGGTTAGATATGAGCTACTTTCGGCAGTCTGTGGTGTAGGTTCATGTAAAAGGGGGCCAGTATTTTCATTGTCTTGGTAGAAAACAGTACAATGGTAAGATCTGCAGAGCATATATACTCTGCATAATGCAATACAGCATAAGAGCCTATTATGAGGAGATAAAACATCATTAATCCATCTCACCATGTTGTAAGGGAGATAGTAATTATTCTATACGTATTCCATAGATAGTCTCATTGTATAATTGTTATACTAGGAAGACAAACATTACCTAGTGAAGGTTCCAGATTCAAGCTTATCCTTAAGATTGAACTACATGGTGACAACTATTTACTCCATATATTATGATTCTGAAGTTCTTCAGAAGGCATATTATAGCAGTTTTAAATAGAGGAAGTTTTTTAACATGGTGGTTTTTGGGATCTTTGTCTTGGGAGTGTCCATGAGTCTCCTGTATATTTGGGATTCCAGAACAAAAGATAAATCTCACGTTTGCTGTTTTTATTTGGTTTTCTGCAATCTCTATTCTTCTGTCCAACCAGAGTCCAATTCTTTACAAACCACTTGGGGTTTCTTTAAAACTTGAATCAGAACTCTTGAGAAACAAATGTCTCCGTTCTGAGAGGGGGTTTGCTCTGAATCTCTCCTGCTAGAGCTGTTCCATTTTGTAACGTTCCCTGAGCTAAAGGAAAACTGCTTTATAGCTTGGTGGTTATGGTGCTCACCAGGAATGTAGGATCCAACAGTCAGGTGCTTACCAAAATTGGGTAGGATAGAAACAGGAGCCTTCAGGTCCCAGGGCATGCCCAGGCTATTAGCTATTCTGAGCTTTCTCTTGTTCTCTTGTTTTGACTGGAAATTCAATGGTCCAGTGCAAAGTTTCAGTTTTGATGAATATTTTAACATCTTGTGCTCTACTATGTAGGACATCTGAGTTGATGTATTCTTCTGTAGGTGCTGGGACCATTGCCATGGTTAGGAAACTAGTCCCTGTTTGATAGGAATTTCCACCAGCCATATTCTATTAAGAGTAAGCTCATGGATGAGATTTAAAACTGAAATAGTCTCGCACTCCCATTTTCTTTCACTAATTCAGTGAGATGTAAATAACTCTCCATCTAAATGAAGCTGAATGAAGCAGATTGCCTTAGATTGAACACTATGTATTTTTGAACTTTCTGCTAGCAGGGCAACAATTGATCTGTGTAAAAAGAAGCACATTAAAGTGTGTAGTTCTGCTCTGAAAACTGGCTGCATAAAATGGCATCTTCTTACTCAGCAGATCTGCTCCCTTTATATGGTCCCTGCATTTTATCCCTCATATTCCTGCAGAAAGAGTTCAGAAATAGTTAGCTGGATTCTGTTGTGCCTCTTCTCTTTTGATCCAGTCTCACAGCAGTGGGATCAGTGGAATTTCTCCTGATCGGTGCGAGTTCTGAGTTTGCACAGAAACTTTATTACTGAGACACTAGAGGGAAAGAATCCTACTTGACTTTGAGAGCCCTGATCGAGTTAAAAGGACTGGCATTTAGAAAAAGAAATAGGTAAACAGCATATTTTGATTAGGAAATTATTGAAAAATAAATGCCCATTGACATGAATGGGAGTTTGATTGAGTAAGAAATAAGCAAAGAGCTCAGATACCCCCTCCCCCCCAAGCCTATACTCATGTAATATTCTCTTAAGGTTTAAGTCATTGCCAAATGGACTATCGAAAATCAATCTTTTATTGGTGATGATCTTTTTTAAAGGTTAAATGTACACAGGGAATGCTAACCACTCCAAATATGAAAACAAACATTAGCTTGCTAACATATATATGGCTTTTTTTTCCAAAGCAAGGGCCACTGAAGAATAATGAGAACACCATGCTATACTGATGGAGCAAAATAAGCCCGCTTAATTGGATAAGTTTTCTCCTTTTCCAAACACAATAAGCAAAGACTAAGCAAAGAAAAAAAGTGAGGGAGCATGCACAGTGAGCTGTCCTACTCCAGGATCCAGCTGGATCTCTGCTTCCTTTTCTTCTTCATAGAATCTGTTTTGCTTAAAAGAAATTTTAAAGAACCACTAAAAAGGTGTAGAAAAGGTTCCGAGAATTTAATGTTGTACTTTGTAACTAATCAGCTGCTTGCTGAAAGGAATTATTATGTTTTTAACCAGGTGCATTTTATTGTAGTTATACTTTATTCTATTAACATTTTATTTTATTCTATTGTATTCTATCTAGCTGGCCAAGGAAGCACCACCTGGCAATTGGAGTAAACCTTCATGTATGAATAATGCATAGCTAGCACGTAAACAGGAATTGTCATGGTCTACCTGTCTCTAACACCAGTCAGTAGCCAGATGTCTCCAGAAGATGTTCAAACCCCCTTAACTATGGATATTCTTATCATCTATGCAAACATCCAATCCTTTTTTTGAATTTTCTTAAATTTTTAGCTTCAGAGACATCCTGGATCAATGAATTTTACAAAGTAACTATTTGCTGAGCGACAAAGTATGAACTTTTACATTTTTTCAATTTGTACCTTTCAGTTTCATTGACTGTTCTCTTGTTTGTGTGTCATGAGATGGGGAGAGCAAGAGTTTGACTGCTCTTCTCTGCACCATTCATTATTCTCCATTCTTTTATACTGATCCCTCATAGTCACCTCCTTTCCAAGTTATACAATTCCCATCTGTGCAATATCTCCCTGTGAGAGTTTTACAGTCCCTGATCATTTTTCCCCACCTTTGAACCCCCTCTGTTTCTATATTGCTTTTTTGAGATAAGGTGACCAAGATTCCATGCAGGACTGCAGGTCAAGTTGCACTACAGACTTATATAAAGACACTGCAGATTTCGCCATAGTTTTCACATTCCACCCTTGTGCATCCCAATACCTTGTTAGCTTTTCTTCCAATGTGTCTCTACACTGTGCAGAGCTCTTGACTGAGTTGTCTGCAGCAATGTCCAAGCCCCATTTCTGAGCTGATATAGTTAATTTAGACACTTGTGAGGTATATGCTAACAATTATTCCCCCTGTATATATTACTTTGCTTTGCATTCTATTTGTAGATGAGAAGCTGGTTCTCCTGCATGGTCTAAGGACTGAAGGGAAGATGAAACCCTGCTCTCACCCCAGGCCTACCTCGCAGAAGGAGGACCAATTCTTCACAGCGTCAGAGATATTTGGCCTACAAGAGCTGCCCATAGGAAAACCTAGAAATATAGGTGCTCTAATCTCATAGAAGACCATATCACAGCACTTGTTTCTAGGCACAAAATGGTGTTACAAATGGAGAAAGTTCTTATAGGGACTTGGCTTGTGTGTTTGGGAGCCAATAGGCAAACTGGCCATGTTGCTTGCAGGTATGCTGCCTGTGTTAGATAACCCTCGTCCAGAGCAAAGCCTACCAGGTGGACAAAACCCTACTCAGGCTGCAGGATCTTGAAGGAGAAACAGTTGGTTAGCAGGGCATTATTGGTTAAGAAAGAGGTTTCTGTCAGCAGTTGCCTTCTAAGACAGACCTCCTAAACAGGATTTTTTAATGTAAAAATGAACTTCCAAACCATTTTTGCTTTAAATATGTAGAACTGCTTTAATAATCTGTCCTGGTGTCACTTAATCAAAAAAATTGCCCTTTTACTATGACTTCCCAGCAGGAAGTTGTCCTGTCTGCCGACCTATAGTAATTGGTAACAAAGGAAGCTCTTCTCAAACCATTATTGTGTGCCACAGCTCTAGAGACTTTGACCATGGTTTTTACGTCTTACTGCACAAATGCTGAATTTGAAGGTCAGAAGAAGGTGCTAATGTAGTGGATCTGTGAAGGGCGTACTTGTTCTTAGGGACTCGGGGAAATATCTCTTGGGCTGACTGCACCCAGCACTGGGCTGGTTTCCAGAAAAAAAGCTCACAGCTCTTGTGTCTATGACAGGAATTTATCCAGGATCAGTAGAGGAAAAAAATCAATACTTTTCCCTTCATGTGCCCCAGATTACATCAACATCAGGATTTTTTAAAAATGTTGACCTGCCAGCTTTCACCTACTTGCCACAAAGACACTTCAGTCCAAGCAGTTGTTTGCATTGCTATTGGATGTTGAAAGGCAGAAGAGAAAATTATTGGAATAGAGAGGTTCACAATGGAAATAAAACAGCAGCATTGTTTTATCTGTTCATAGGGCTTGGAGAGAGAAATTATCCAAACCCTTGTGCACTGCTCAAGAGTCACTTATCTTAAGCTGAAGTTGGTCTTAAAGAGAGAATAGGCCCCTGTGTGGGATGTCTGCAACGAAGTGGAGTTCATCCTAACATAATACTGTCCGCTATAAATTTACCTCCTGTTTCTATTCCATATTCTCTTAGCTGGCTTTGCTTTTCCTTTAGCACTTATTAACAAAGCTTTCTATTTTAGCATTGTTAATTTTTGACATGCAGTTGGTCTAAACATGGTAAATATGGGAAGTAATTGGTATGTTAAACAGAAAAAGTATAATCAGTCTCATGTACAAACTCGACTTACTCTTGCTGCAGAGCTCGACTGAACAGAATACACAATAGCACTGCCAATTGCAGCAGGAAGTTCTTTACCAAGTCCCCATGGTTCACAGGCAGTGCCTCGACCTCTCCTGTACTTATGATACATACAGCCACAGTTTAATGCCTGAAATGACTTTGAAGCTTTCCCAGTGGAACCAATTTTCACCCTCTGTGAATAGAAGCCTCAGCCTTTCAGCAAAGAGTTTAGTTTGGTGATAAGTTAACATGTGAAGCCAGCATGAGAATAAATTTTGACTGTTGCCCTGATGGCAGGGCTTTCACGTTGTGACTAGTGGAGACGATGTAGGGCTTTTTGGAAGAGACACGCTCTCCAAACTAATATAGGCTGATGGGATATTTTGTCAGTGAGAAAAGATGTTACTTGCTGCTAGTGAGCCCTGCCGCTGGCTTGTCAGTGCTGATGGCAAAGCTTCTCTGAGAGAAGTAGTTCGGAAAGTCATAGCCAATGTGATTCCAGGCTTTCCTGTGGTAATAGAGTGCTTGCGAGCCATAGGACATAGGCATTAAGGTACTGTTTTAAACTGATCAGAAAGTCTCCTCTGAATTTTGGCTAAGTGCTCTGGAAGAAAGCCAGAGGACCAAATCTATAAAACAGAATAATGAAGAGTTGAAAAATCTACATTAAAATCCTTTCTACTGACTTCAGAGCAACACTGACCTTACTCTGGGTATTTCTCTTCATTTCAGCCTAGCTTAAAAAAGGTTATATATAACTTTTAGCTCTGACTTGGAAAGAACCTGCAATAAATTTTATCATTGCACCCTTCCATTATGACTGTAAGTGCCCCATCCTGAGGCAGGCAAACATCCTGATAATGTCCAGCTGAGTTTTACCTAGGTAAGGGCTGTGAAGTCAGGCCCAGACTTATTACAGAGCAGTCCTGAATATATGAAGCCCAGACCTGCTGGCCTGGATGATATTCTTTTGCTCCCCAAATGCCTTATGTTGAATATGTCCTTAATTCAAAAACAGAAGGTGGACATGATCAGAATGGGGATAGGAATGCAATACCTGACCAAGGAATTGCCGTACATCAGCAAAATACGCACATACTGCATAATCGGGAACCTGACCTGTCTGCTGCTGTACCAATAGTACCGTATAAATAATTAATAGTACCTGACAATGTAACATATAACACCAGTCGGTTCTTTTCTTCTTGTTTTCTACAATAGTTCTTGATCTTTTCTCTCTGCTAGCTGTGGTAGAAGGGAAAACTGGAAGAAAGACCCTGGTAACTTGCTAATAGCCTACCTGCTTTCTCAGATTATTCTTTAGAATACTGACAGGGAATAAAGTCTCTCAGCGGTGCTAGACAGAATAGCATCACCAAAAAAGTGACAATTTGGCTACTTCAACTCTAATTTACTGACTCAAACCAAAGAACTCTTGGAAATACTTTGCTTGGGACATTTTAAATTAGGTTGTACAACACTAGAAACTATGATCTAGGAAACAACTTTGCAGCAGCAAAAGGGATTAAATGACAAAATAATTTCTTCCTATTGAGCTTTTATGATCTCAATTCTAGAAGGACCTTGAAAAACAGTATGTAGACAAATTTTCCTATTTTGTGGGTTTTTCTTAATAGTCTGTGTGGGATTTAATTTAAGATTAACACATTTTGTGGACTGGCACCATATAGCAGTGGTCTGAAGACTTTCACTTCACTGAGATCTCAAACCTACTCTAACTCAACTTGGCATACTTGTAAATAAAGAAAATAACAAATGTGAGAGGTACTTGAGGTAACTTGCTAAATGTTGAAACAAAATAATTCATTTAGTGGATGTGTCTGAGCAGGGCTTTAAAAGCAAATGATTAACAATTGCATTTCTCCCTGTTTTCCTTCCCTTTTCTGGGGAGTTGATTATTGCAGCTTACAGTATGGCTTTTAAATGAACATAAAAGCTTGCCCCATGTAAATCGTACAGCAGTGTTAAGCAGGTTGTCTTGTAAAGCCCACAAAGGGACGCAATTAGAAAACCCAAAATACTTGTTTCAAGATATCTCCCCGAACTCACATAAAGAATGTGCCTGGATATTGCAGAAGCTGCACAATACTGTATGATCTCATTAGGGGTAGAATTTCAACCTCACTTTGGTGTGTGTGTGTGTGCACGTGTGCGCACATGCATGGATGTAGTTGCACCTGCACTTTGCAAGTGCAAACACCTGTGTTCTTTAAAAACAAAAAACCCTATAAAGCCTACACTCTCTTTTTAACAGCTTTATGTATTGCAAGGATTCTGCAAAACCTTAACTATTTTTGTCTTTAATAGTTGCACGTCATTGTCTGGTTTTGTAGCTGCCACTATGCTTTTATGAACTGATTGACTATATGACCTGGTGATGCTTCAGAGAAGCGTGATCACAGGGCAGGGAGAAAGTCAACTCCAGAGAGCGAAACTTTTTTCTGATAGCCTTGGCTAAGCCCTCTGCTCTGACACAGTTTCTCTTTCTGTAGTACGTGTTTATATTTACTCACAGATTTATTGAACATTAACTAGTCTGTATTACAGTTGGGCTTAAACCCAAATCGCAGGTCCAAATCAAGGATCTGGTCTACACTCAGAGGGGTGTGTATATCTTAGACCTCTTCCTGTTCTGGTCTGAATCACAACAATAAATCTGCTCACCTTGAATTTGAGGGGAAATGCTGAGACCTATCTGCATGTTAAATCTTGGAGATTGAGAGCTGTCAGATTTAGGGGTTTTGTTCTGCCAATTTATAAAAACAAGAAATTTGGATATTAATTTCAGATTTGAGACCTGGGTTTTTGGTTGTAGCCATGTTGGTCTAAGGACACAGGCAGGCAAGGTTCTTTGAGTAGATGTGATATCTTTTATTAGACCAACTGAGTAGTTGGAAAAAAGTTCTTGGCAAGCTTTCAGGCGCAGTCACCCTTCTTCAGGCATAGGCAATCTCCACTGCTCTGAGACTCAAAGGAATGAGAGAAGCTAAAAGTGTTGCAGGATGTCATTGAAAATGTAAATAGGTAGAAATTATAAAGACAAAAGGTAAAGCAGAGAGATAAAGCAGAGCGGGGAGAGGGAAGGGGAAGAGAGCAGGGGAAAAGAGAAGAAAAAGGCTGAAGGGAGCCATTAGAGTGATAGAATACAAGGTAGAAAAGACATTCGGGACTCATAGTAGAGATGATGTCTTTTATTAGACCAACAAGATTTTTGCAAAAAAAATTCTTTAATTGCAAGCTTTCAGGCACAAACACCCTTCATCAGGCATTAGAGAAAAGATTGTAAAAGTTCTCCTGGGTAGAAATGAAAGTTCATATTTCATAGGATTTCACAGAGGAGTCCATAGATGGAAAACTCCTCTGAGCAGTCAGTTCATAGCTGGTATGAAGACTTTCACCTCTTGTGAGGATCTGTGATGATGCAAATTACCTAACGAAGGTATTCGTCAGGTAGAAAAGAGTCTGTCAGTGAAAAGGCAAATAGTAGGAGGTCAGGAAAACAGGACTGAGAGAAGTTCAAAGCGTGAGAGGATGTAGTGAAAATATAAATAGGTAAAAAAGAGAAACAAAAAGTGAAGCAGGGGAGAGAGGGAGGGGAAGAAAGCAGGGGAAAAGAAGGTCCAAAGGGAGATATTACAGAGAAAATAATACAGGCAGTCTGGCTTTTAAACCCATCTTTAGCTGAATTCACTCTGAAGATGAAATATGTGACTAACAATTATTGTTCACAGTAAACTGAAATGTCTCTACCAGGGTTTGAAATATGGGAGGGTCTGGGGGGGCCTGAGTCCTCCATAAGAGACGAGAGCCCCCGGCCCTCCCTGCACCTTTCTAAGCAGCTCAGGTGGCGGCGGCTCCTTCCAGCTTCTGGCTACCACTGCCGCAGACCCCTCCGACTGGAATTCGAACCCTGGTCTCTGCTCCGCAGCTGAGTACTTGCATTCAGGCTATTGGACCTATAGAAAAGTGGGTTAGAGGTTCATTGGTATAAGGACTGAGGGCCTGATGAGTATGGATAAGTCCTGAAGAACCATTGCACTTGTCTGAACTGCTTTAGCTTCTCTTTCGATGTAATCAAAAGAAAATAAAACAAAGCTTTCGGTGCCTGCTGTGCTGTACCCTCTGTCAACAGCTTGAGTCAGTGTGCCCATGGTAATGGTCTGCCATGTAAGCTGTTATCAAGTGTGTGTGTGTGTGTGTGTGTGTGTGTGTGTGTGTGTGTGTGTGCGCGCGTGTGTTTTCTTTCTGCGAGATGACAGTTCCCAAGTGAAAGGACACTTCAGCTCTGATAAAACTTTCCTTCTATTGTCTGAGTTTTGTTTGTTTTCTGGCAAAACCCAGTGCTGCCTGTGTGTTATGTGCAGCCATACATTTCCCATTTTTGTGCACAGAGGCCAACCGGAGTCTTTGGAGGCTTCTCAGTAGTATTGCCTGAAGCAAATACCACAGCTCAATAGCGATTTAATATTGTAATCAGGGAGCAAACTGTGCAGTTTTGGCACATTGTGATAATTATTAACTACATCTATTAGTGTTATGATTCTGCTAACTAATATTTACAAAAGGTTCCCTGTGTAGGGGAGACCTTGCCTAGACACAAGCATCTGAGTTATTCCTGAGTGATTGTCAGTGGACCTTTGAGCCAGTGTTCATGTTCACTGTTTAAAGATAAAACATCAATACTGAGAAATAGTACTTCAAAAGGCCTATTTCATGAATAATAAATTCTCAGGGTGTAGAACTATACTGAGCGCCAGAACAGTTTGTGAATTTATGGGAAAGTTTTTCCTGTGGAAAAAAAAGAAACCCTGGAAGATAAGAGTAAAAAAAGCCCACATCTCAAAACCTGAACATACTATAAAGGGAATTCCATTTAAACATTAAACTGTTTTGCTCCTAGGATTTTTGCTTTGTGTTACAGCACAGACTGTAACTTTCTCATCTTTTGCAGTATCATTGGAGGAAAGTTGATGCTCTCTCAATTCATAGCTTGGATCTCTCATAAGGGAAAGTAATGGGAAAATAGTTCTCTACCAGCAGCAATTCTGTCCCTGAAAAATTAACCTTCCCAAAACAATTTTGATGCCCCAAATGAATCACAGGGAAGTAGAGCTAAAAGGGACCTCCAGAGGTCATCTAGTCCAGCCCCCTGCCTGAAGCAGGATCATCCCTATCCAAACCAAAACAAGACAAGGGTGAAGCAACAGTTACAGTTTGCTCTCTTAGCTAATAGATATGGCTGGTAATTGGAATACCATGAAAGAAATGCTAGGGAGAAAATTTACTTAGGTGAGCATGTTTATATGAAAAACAAATTAAAATTTCATCCTGATTGAGGAAGGCATCTCTATTCAAGAAAACACATAATCATATTTTTAAAGCATGTTTACATCCTTTTCTGAGCACAGCTGACCATAAGTTTGTGATCTAGTGCTTTCTTAAAGTAAGGCTATCATCTCCTTGAAAATGCAACATGTCATAAGCATGCATGTGCATGAGAAAAATGAGGTTTGTTTGATAATAGATGTGAAATAATTTTGAAGACCTTGTCATATACCTGGTCATATTTCTCTGTGGGATTTCCCTTTGTCACATGCAGTTCGCATTTAGTTTTTCTAGCAGCGTTCAGTGATAATGAAAATGTTATTTAATTGTGTGTACTTATGGCTATATTAACATCCCACCTGAATGATTAGACTATGTAGGCAATGTTTTCTATTGTTTTGTTATGCATGCTCATAAGACTGAGTAACCCTGCAAAGTAAATCATCTGTATATTTATACACCCAATACATTTCTTCAGTTTCAAGTAGTTATTGTAACACAAGAACCCAATAGCAACCAGATCAATGTCTTATTAAAGTTATTTATGTTTTGATATTGTCTCTGTGTGCAATGTCAACCAACAAACAAATATGCAAAACTTATGCCTTGAATTATGTGGGCAAAATTAACCTGTCTGCATTCAAAATGTATATGTGCTTTCACACTTTTTGGCTGTTGTATAACTAAAAACACAATAGCATATGTGCACAATCCTCAAACAACTGAGAAGGATATGAGATGAAACTTTGTATGTTGTCATATTAGATCAGTCAATATATTAAAAATTAGGGCTGTGATCCTTTAAACAAAGAAGTTGATGGGAGCTTCATTATTGACCACAGTGAGCATGGGGTCAGGATCTTGATATATAAATGGGGAACAGAGCTTAGGAAATTATACTTGTAATTGTGTGAAATTCCACATTAAATGAATGTGAAAGATCTATACATGAATATAAACTGAATTACCATTATTAATTCTTAGCAGCACTTAGGAACTACAGTGTGCAAATGCAGAACAAAAAAAAAAGATCTACTTATAAGAATTTACAATCCATATGTAATAAAAGAGACAATAGATGGATGCAGACAGATGGAGGTGGGGTGCTCAAGGAAACAATGAGACAGCCTATATCACCATAGATAGTGGCCTCACATGTCAGTAGCTAATTACTGGCATGCTTTTTTAAGGGTTCATGTAAAGGAGAGTTTTAAGGAGAGATTTGAAAGACAGCAATGAAGTATTTTAGCTATTCTTAATGGGGGCCTCCTCCCAAACAAAAGGGGCAAAATGGAAGAAAGCATGAAGGTGCGAGAGCAAGCTAATGTTGCTACATTTGTCTTCTTACTGGATTTGAAGGATCTTCCATAGACAACATTGATAGTGCTTCCCCAGCAGCTTGAGGTATCTCTTGTACATTTTCCACATCTGGCCCGGAAAAGTAAGGTAGGGGTCATGACTGCTTGACAAACCATGAGCTTGGTTTCATATCTGATGTTGCAATCATCATCATCAGCAATCCCTTGCAGTCGAGGATGGTTATCTTCCATGATTGCCTTATGTATGGGTCCGAAGATGACTGACAAGGGATATTTGGGGCTGTTTGGGATTGACAGGTTCTACTGCATCTGAAGCACGTGTTTCTATGTGGGGTGGATGGCTTAGGATGCAGTCTGTGACGCACTGTTTCTGTGTTCCTGCTTTTCTTTCTCCTGTTGTCATTATAAGGTTTCAAAGTACTGCGATCCTTGCAGAAAACTCTTGCTCTTTTGGAGTGGTCCAGGGTGATAGCCTCCTATGAGTTGATGTAAATGTTGCATTTTTTTCAAATTGGCTGTGAGGACATACTTGAAGTGCTTTCTCTGCCTTCCTCTTGAGCATACACCTTAACTGAGCTGGGAGAATAAAATTTGCTTCAGGAGTCTAGAGTCAGACATCTAGATGATGTGGGTGACCCAGCAAAGTTAATGTCCGATGATCATCGTCTTGATGCTTGTGGTGTTTGCTTGCGAGAGCAAGCTAATGTTGGTGTATTTGTCTTCCCACTGGATTTGAATCTTCCATAGGCAACATTGGTGGTGCTTCCCCAGCAGCTTGAGGTATCTCCTGTACGTTGTCCACATCTGGCCTGGAAAAGTAAGGTAGGGATCATGACTGCTTAATAAAACATGAGCTTGGTTTCAAATCTGATGTTGCACCTGTTTCCTAAGATATTTGAAGGCTGCACTTGCACATATGAGGTGATGATGGAATTCTTCACTGATGTAAGACTTCTGCAAAAGATGGCTTGTGAGGTATGGGAAATATTCAACATTCTCCAGATCTGAATTACCAGAGCTGGGGACTGCTCATTAAGAGCTTGTTGATGGAGGACCTTAGTCTTCTGTATGTTAAGTATCAGTCTCATTTTCTTGTAAGCCTTGGTAAAGATGTTGACATTTGCCTGAAGGTCTGCTTCCAAGTGAGCACACACTACGGCATCATCAGTGTACTGGAGCTCAATGGTTGAGGTTGCGGTGGGCTTGGCTTGGCTCAAAATTGGCTGAGATTAAATAGGTTACTATCCATTCCATAGTTTAACTCCACTCTGACAGGAAGCTTATTGGTGGTCAGATGTAGCATTGCAGTAATAAATATTGAGAAGAGTGTTGGAGCAATGATACAGGCTTGCTTAACTCCTGTCTTAACCTGAAAGGGATCTGTGATAGATCTGTTACTGTCATGGGGCAAGCAAAGAATGGTAATGAATTTTGATGGGCATCTGTACTTCAGAAGGATCCTCCACAGCACTTCTCAGTTGACAGAGTTGACTGATTTTATGAAGTCAAACAAGGTGATGTAGTGGGGTTTATGTTGTTTCTGGCATTTTTCCTGCAGTTGACAAGCAATGAAGATCATTTTTATTGTGCCTGTTGATGCCTTAAATTCACAAGGAGATTCTGGGATGAGTTCTTCAGCAAGAATAAAGAGACAGTTCAGGTGCATTCCTGCAATGATCTCTTCTGTGGTGGATAGCAAGGCAATCCCTCTGTAATTTCCACCGATGGACCTCTCTCCTTTCTTGAAGATTGTTGTGAGCAAGGTGTCCCTGAGGTCATCTTGGATTTCCTCATCATTCCAGATCCTTAAGATGAGTTCATAGAGCTGTGATGTAAGCTGCTCTTCCCCCCTGCTTGAAGATTTCAGCAGGGATTCCATCTGCTCCAGAAGCCTTGGCATTCTTCATCTGCTTCATGGCTTCTCACCTTGTCAAGGGTTGGAGGGATTCTGAGATTATCTCTGGGAATTGTGGGATGGAGTGGAGAACACTTGTCAACAACAGTGTCTCGATTTGAGACGGTCTTTAAAATGCTTCTTTGAGTAGGCATTGATGGCTCCTTCCAGTGGCTTTCCTTGATCAGGTCTCTTCCATCCTTAGGTCTCGTGGGAATTGGTCCCTGAGTGCTCAGATCATAAATGGCTTTGGTGGCACTAAAAAAGCCACACATATTGTGGATGTCACCAAGATGTTGAATCTCCTTTGCCTCATCTTCCCACCATCTGTTCTTCATATCATGGGTCCTCCTTTGGACCTCTGCCTTGGGTTGTTGGAGATTCAATTTCTTTTACTTGGAGTTGATGTTGTTCTGCCAAGCTCAAAAGGCCTTGTGCTTATGGCCAGTCAACTCTAGAATCTCTTGGTCATTCTCATCAGACCAGTCTTGATGTTCCCTGGTAGTGAATCCAAGTCTCTTTGCAGGTGCTGATGATGGTGGATTTGAAGGCACCCTGAGGGCTGCCAACAATCTCCCAATGCTGAATCTGCAATGTTTAGTCACAGTCTTGATGTGGGGACCTAGAGAACAATCAAACCTGAAGATGATGCCCAGGTTACAGGCCTTGGTGATATACAGTATGGAGGTGTTGTTTACAGTTATTGAGAAAAAAGGTAGCAAGTGGGAAGTGCTTTGGGGGAGGAAGATTATGAGAATTCTTTGTTGGCCATATTGAGCTTAAGCTGATGACTGGACATACTGGAAGCAATCTGATATTTTAGTTTATACAGAAGCAGATAGGAGGAGAAAGGAGATCTGTGAATCTACGTATGGAAGGTAACTGAATCTTTCCTGGTGAATGAGATTAGTCAGAGATAAAGTGTACAAAGAAAGAAAAGAAGATGGTAAAGGAGCCCTGTATAACCCTGAGATATTGGGGATGAAACAGTTCCTCCTAAAGATATGCTGAAGGAAAAATTAGATATGAAGAGAACCAGGAGAAACCAGCAACACAGAAGCCTAGGGACAACAAGATTTCAAGAACCTAGTGGGCTATAGAGATGTTCATTTGTCACAGACGATAAGGATGGAGTACTAGTTTTGAGATTTGGCTAGAAAGAAATCATTAGAGACATGGTTGAGGTGGATTCAGCTGTGTGTAAAGGAAGGTTGGGGGAGGAGAGGACATGACCTCCAGGGATTGTAAGCACTGTGTTCCATGAGCATAGAGATGAGAAATGAAGAGGAAGTGGAGCCAAAAGTGATTGTTTATTTTGTTATTTAAACTGAGGAGTAGGTTAGGTGCTGAAATTCCTTTGATAGTTTCTTTTGATTTTGTTTTTAAAATATCCTCCTTATTGACATTCTACAAAATTAAGAAGTCTGCCACTGAAAACATATTCAAATGGTTTGTTGCATGTATTTATATACAAAATCTAAAACCAGGAAAAATCTATTAAACAATAATGTCAATTGTATATAACATTTATAGTTGTGTAAACACCTGGTACTCATGTGAGTTCCCAAATAAAAATAATTCCTTTAAATTCCAAGTAAATATAAGATTTACTGACCTGTTTGTCTAAATCCCAGAGATCTTATCTATTACCAATAGGGCATACATGCAATGGGCTAGTTTTATTAAACTCTTTTAAATAAAATCATTGTCAGAGATTGATTTTATAAACATACTAATATTTTAGGCAAATAACAATATTTTGTCTCAGCATTATTAAAAATGGGCATTTGCTGCTGCTAATTTTTCTTTTTGGCTATAAATGCATTTGAGTAAATGAAAGGGAAAGGAGTGGTGGAAAACTGTTTAAACTGTTATTAATGAGACTTATGTTTTTATCCAAGGGCTAAGCATCACCTTTTTAAAAGACTTACAGGTGTAAGTCTCATTTTCAAAAGTGACTTAGAGCTAAATCCACACAAAGATGTAGATGTGTATGTCTCCCCTGATTCCCTCTGTTAAGTCCCAACATTGCAACCCTCAAAACCCCTACTGAGCTACCACATAATTCTGGAGGTGCCTAATTTTTTTACATTAAATAAGGTTCATGTAATTCTGCCTCTATGCATTTCTAGAAGCTTCTCAATACTCAGCAGTTCATACTTAATCTATATCAGGTTCCATAAAACAGATGCGTTTCTACCTACTGAGTTTGATTCTGTAGATTTGTGCTAAGCATACATAACAGATTATGGTCTGTGGTGGTAGAAGAGAAGGAGGACCTGCCAATACCATTTTATCCATTAACCTAGTGATTTGAATAACTGACCCAGGGGGCACATCTACACATGCATTTATGCCATCTTAAATTTACTGTGCAGTAAGTTACTGCACAGTAAGCAGGAATAGGCAGGCGTCTACACATACAGGCAACATGGGATTAACTTTAGTCCCAGGTCAGAGCAACCTGCCATGTGCTCCTGTGGTCACTGGGGAATCTCCAGCCTCTGGCCACATGGCTGCCAGCACTTGGCAGCCATGCTCAGGCCAGAGGCAGCTGCCAGCACTTGGTGGCCATCTTAAAAGCACCCCCCCACCCTCTGATCCCTGCCCAGCCCCTCCCCTGCTGGCCTGAGCTGCATGTCCAGTGCAGGGGCAGCATGCAGCAGCTCCCTCCCTGCCCACCCTGCCTCCCTGCACCATCGCTGCTCCAGCCCCTGCCCTTGCCAGTGGTGCCCAGTGCCCCACTGCTCCAGCCCAGCCTCTGCCAGCAATGACTAGTGCCCTGCACTGCAGCTGGCCATGGTGCTGGATCTCCTGGCCTCCCCAGACCCCTTCTGCCCAGACCCTAGGACAGCCACACACCCGCCAGCTGGACCCATGACACTGGCTGTAGAAGGCTCTGGCTGATCCCCTCCTCCTGCACTCTCTGCTCCAGTCTGCCTGCCCCCTGCCCCCCCCCCCCCGAGCCCCCCTACTCCCAGTACCACTCCAAAATATGCACATGGGTGAAACTATAAAACTTTATTTTCTGGACAAAACTCACCTGCCTGACGCAGGTATCAAATTTACACTCACGTTGGTGTAAGTCACCATATTTACTGGTCAGGACGGGTATGCACATGTAGATGAGCGCCTGTACTGTGCAATAATTTAGGTTACTGAGCAGTAAATGTGCATGTATAGACATGCCCAGGAAGTAGGTAACCAGGCTTCAACTATTGTTTTGGGTAGACTACAGTCATTGACATTTGTTCATTTGGACATGCTAGTACAGTGCTCTAGAACAGGATACACATCAACACCTATAGTTACATAAATTCCATATTATACCATTCCAGGCTAGGCAATGACAGAGAAATGTATAAATTAGAAAATCAGCAATATAATATGAAAACCTTGAAAAACTGCTTTGAAAATTTACCTGGCCAAGCACAAAATGTACTTGCCCATTTTTACCATGATGATTAAGAATACAAACTTGAACATTATTTATCTCACCCATCAAAAGAAATTACTCACCCCAGGCAAATGAGTGGGACTTTGCAAGACTGGAATACAGAATTCTGATAAGAACCGGTATATGTATAAAAGACAGCATGCCTACTAGTATTTATCAAATAGGAGTGTTAGTCAAATTAAATGTTACAGAAGCCCTATAACTTTTTCTGCAGCTCAACAGGCTTAATATATAGAGATATTTTTTTTTTGGCTGAGGAAAAAAGATAGGGTGGTGGTGTCTCTGAATAAATAGCTCTCAAGTCAGTCCCCCCTCTTGTTTTACTTCTGCCTAGGGCTTCAGTTTTTATTTGTCTGCCAAGACCAGCTGCTTCCTAGCTGGCTACAATACTCCTCAGTGGCCCAGGGCTGCTTCTGAGATGACGAGGGAGCCAGCTCCTCTGAGGCTAGCGGGGGCAGCTGTGTCTCTTCAGGCTGGGTTAGTGTAGTTTATCTGCCTGTTGGGCCTGGCCAGGAAGACAGAACCATTCTTCTCTTTCCTTTTCTTATCATTCCCTCATTTCCACAGCAATTGTGACCTATATCACCTTGCCTGAATACATCAGCTTTGCTGCCACTGGGACTTAGTGTAGTCAGTCATAATAAGGTGTTCTGCCTAGCTCCCGAAGTTTTTGATTTTTATCATTCCTTGGCCTTACAATCATTGCAGTATATATTAATATCATAACATCCAGGAACAAAAGTGTGTTAAGAGTTTGGACATGTGACACACTTGCACCAGAGTAAACAAGGACGAACACATGACATAAATCTCTACATCAGTGTAACTTCATTGAATACAAAGAAGAGTTACCCCAGGAAAAACTGGGGGGAAAGTTACACTTACACCACTGTAACTTAGACCACTGTGAGGGTTGTGTGTCTCTTAATAGAGTTTATTGCAACCAGTTATCCTGGAATAGCTGGTCATCCATTTGTACTGGCACCTAGTATGATTTACACTGTTTTGCAAAATGATTTTATAACTGGTGTAAATGTTATTCCTGAACTTCAAAAAGGAAGTTGAGCTTTACTGGAGCTGCACAGTTCCCTGCTTTTGGGCCAGACCCTAATTCCTTGCACTACACAACAGATTTGGCAAGCTATGGGGGGTAGAACTTCTGCAACCTCTTAAGGTGCGGTGGAGTTCAGCTGTCCTCCACTGTATGCTCTAGAGCTGTGGTTCTCAATCTTTTTTGTATCAGGACCCATTTTTAAACATCAATGGCCAGTCCTGTCCCATTGTCCCTCACTCTTGACCCACTGCCCCACACCCCTAGGCCCTAGCCCTGTTTGTGGGGCATGGGGGGGGGAGGGGGGGAAGAAGCCTCTTGCAGGCTAGAACTCTGCCAGATGGCAAGGCTACAGCACAAATATTCCCAAAGAACAGCCAGCTTACATGAATAGTTTGCTCTCTATGGATGAAAAACTGCCCAGGGTAACATGTTACCCCAGGCGTGAATGTGTTTTGCCATATGGGGTAACAATTTACCCCAAACCCATGTTAATGCATTGGGGTAACTTGTTACCCCAATTGAGCTTATATTGGGGAACTTTGTTACCCAAATGCAATTTCTGTATAAATGATAGGCCTAGATTAGTTTGGCCACTTTGGATGGATGCGTCTGAAAGGTCAGCATTCAGTCACACCTTGTTCATGTCCACTTCAGGTATCCATGGTAACTAATGGATGGCCATCCTCCATTCTGCTTTTGCAGAAGATGTAATCCCTTTTGCTAACCACCTTGTTTGCAGGCTGCAAGGTCATCAAAACACCCTGCCCTTTGCCAAAAAAAACAAAAACAAAAACCCAACCCAAAAAAACCCCTTTGTCACACCTAAATCCACTTCTGCCCTATTTTCTCATGGGAAAACTCCGCTTCACCTGCCCTTTTCATAACATACAAGGTAGTTTGCCCTGCTTTTGTTGGACATGAGGACAAGGAGCAAAGGGACAGCAGAGAAGAAATAGAAGAACATCTTACTTCAGTACATCGCACACTATGGAGTCCCCTTCAACAGTAAGGGCTTGACACCTGCTATCTGCTCTCAATAAGCCCCTGCATGTGTGGTTTCCAAACAGCATCCACCCACATTTGGCTTGCTTGCAAAGGGTGGATGCTGGTCTCTGGCTTCCGTGCCCAGGAGGAGAGGGTGCTACCTGCGCTGCCATAGGGCAGGGCAGAATTGCTTCTTTGACAGCATAGGTGGACCAGCTTGTCTTTGATTGTTATTTATATACATTTAGCAGTAATCAAATTTTTCTTTTTTTTCTGCAGTCCAGGATGAGAAGGCAGCGCATATTCCATGTTGAAGCCTGTCTTGCACAGGTAACCGGGGATGACAGTGACACATCTGTGGAATCAGAAAAAATATATGCCTTAAACTTTGATTATTTTAGTTATAAGATGACATAACCGCTTTGTGGAGAATTGCTGGCTCTGTATAGTAGAACAGATAAGAGAAAGTGTTTGTTCTTTGTAACTCCTCTGCAACTGCTTCGCTCACCGCAGCCTTGAAGATAGCAAAAAAGTATGTACAAATCTGATTTCCAGGTGCAAGAAGGAGGTTTGTGAACTAACCTCGCCTCCCCCATTAGTTCCCATCCTGATTACAGCAAAGAAATAATTAAGTAATATTATAGCTGCTTTTCATGCTAATTTCACTATATAATCACGTGAGTTGTAAGCAACTGTTAAAAAGTATATAAGCCTCCTGATTTTGCTCTTGGGGGGGGACCCCTTCCAAGTGTTTGGGAAATCCATGTCACTTTGGAATCCCCCCTACAGCTGTAGTTTCTTTTGAATAAAAGCTTCTGCTGACTGTCACAACCCAAAGTTGTGATTTTTTGTTTGTGTGTGTGCTTCGGCACAGCTAAATTATTTCCCGCCAAATTTGTCGCTTTCTTTGCATGGTGGAGTTCTCTGTTGCTAGAGAACTCCGGTGCAGCGGGGGATTTCCTGCCGGATTGCAGCTTCTTTGCAGTGTGCATCTCTTTCTTGCACTGTAGTGATGCACATTGCAAAGAAGTTCCCGCCATTTGTATTAGGATCCGCGCCATGTTATTGGCCGATTCCTAATTTAGGCACACGTGGCGGCTAGCGATTGGCTTGCTAGCCATACAAAAGGTTTGGGTAGTTTCCGCCCAAGCCGGAGGAGGGAGGAAGAGAGAGAGATTCTGTGTGAAGATCTCCAAGCGTTGTGGACCCTCGCGGACCCGACACGCCTCCCCTAAGCAGGCAAGAGAAGCAATAGAACCGAGCCTACGGAGCTTTCGCTTCTCGCCTCTCCCCGTCACCGAGAGCAATCCCTGGACGTATCCCTTTCCTGTAATTTCGGACCCCGCGGAGCCTACCAAACTCTGGGGAAAATATTGGACCCACGGAGCCTGAATAACTCCGCGGAGATTTTTGAACCCAACTTAACCGGACCCGCGGAGCCTAGCAAACTCTGTGGGAGCAATTGTTTTGTCAGAATCCTCCAACGAGGGTTCAAGCAGGAGCTGTGCCTGGAAACCTGTCCAACCTACACCATACCATCTTTGGGTGTTACTAATTCTAACTCACGTGCGCAAAACCGCTTCGCGGCTCTCTCCCACCCCGCTTGTCCGGGCTGCCAGCCACAGCCCGCGTGCACTGGAGACGGGTCCGGTACGACCCCGGCTTGCCCATGGCAGCCAGAGTGGGATCGGAATCACCGCCACGCATGGCAACGAGGGCGGGCTCAGGGCCTGGCCCGCACACTGACCTGACCCAAAAGTATGCTGCGTGTGTTTCCATGACACATCCACTGATGAAATCTTATCCCAAGGCAGTGGACTTTGTTCCAGACATGGGAGATTGTTCAGAGCAAGAAGACCGTGTGTCTATGGAAGCTTAATCCAGCTCAGATGAGGAGGAATTGGTGCCACAAGCAGAAGTGATGCCAACACTTCCAGTGGGAAAGAAAAGAGGACCAGCCCAGTGCCACTGTGGAAGACCGAGGAGAGCTACAGCAGGACGTGGAGCAGAACCACTGCCACCACCCCCAGAAAACATTGCAGATGATGACACCTTTACAGGAAGGAATGGAAGAGTGTGGGGAAAAAGTCCACAGCTAGTACATCATCGGAGAACAGCCAAGCACATAGTCCATGGAAGTGCTGGGCCAACAAGAGAAAGTAATAAAGACACAGTAGTGGAAATGTTCCATCAGTTTCTCTCACAAGATATCCTGACTGTTATCAGAAGAGAAACAGAGAGGCAGAAAGAAGATTCAGGAAGTAAAATGATAGCCATCCTGAAAATAGAGAGGAGTGGAAAAAGCTGGACGAAACAGAGCTGGAAGCCTACATGGGCCTCCTACTGCTGAGTGGTCTATATCACAGTGGTCACAAGTCACTGGAGGAGTTGTGGGAGCAATGCACCAGGTGTCCTTTCTTCCATACCACCATGAGTTTAAAACGATTCTGTGAAATCACCAGCTACCTGAGATTTGACAACAAACTGACACGTGAGGAAAGGAGAGGTGTGGACAAGCTTGCTGCCTTTAGAGATATTTGGACACAATTTGTGGAGCAGCTCAGGAAATGGTATATTCCAGGAATACACCTGACGGTTGATGAGCGAGCAGCTCATTGCATTCAGGGGTCGCTGTCCCTTCAGACAGTATTTGCCCAGCAAGCCTGCCAAATATGGCTTGAAAATTTGGTGGTGTTATGATGCAGCAACATCATTGCCTCTGTCTGGAGACATCTACCTGGGCAAACAACCAGAAACTCCACGCCAAGGTAATCTTGGTACCCAGGTCTTGAAAAACTGGTCCATCCCTGGTACAAGATGGGAAGGAGTATTGTGGGTGACAATTTCTTCACAAGTACTAACCTGGCAGAAAGACTGCTACACCAGGACTTGACCTATGTGGGTACAATTCAGAAAAACAAGGCCGATATCCCAAATTAAATGCAAGCAAATTGAAGAAGGGAAACTTTTCATCCATTTTTGCTTTTGATGGGGAACTCACCCTAGTTTCCTATGTTCTAAAGAAGTACAAATTTGTGCTGTTGCTGTCAAACATGCACTGTGACCTGTCAGTGGGTGGAGAGCAAAGAAAGCCGGACATCATCTATGACTACAATAAAAACAAGGATGGGGTGAATAACCTTGACCACTTAGTCCATATGACCACCTGCAGATGGAAAATCAACAAGTGGCCAATGACACTATTTTTCAATATGATAGATGTGGCTGTCATTGCTAGCCTCATCATTTGCCTAGGCTACAATTTAAACTGGAAACAAAGGTCACATTTAAGAAGACAGTGCTTTTTTTCACAGGAGCTTGGAGAACAGTTGATTGACAGACAAAACGAAGAATGATGGATACATGTAATCTGTCTAAGTCTGTCAAGTCTGGTATGACCGCCTTAAATTACAAATTGCCACAATGCACCCCAGTAGAACCTTCTTCAAGCATGAGTAGACATTGTGCTTTTTGTCCAAGGACAGATGACTGCAAAACCTGGAAACAATGCGAAGATTGTAAGCAATTTGCTTGTGTGCACCACAGTACATCACTGCTGCTTTGTGGGGAATGCAATATTTAGTTAAAATAGTTAGGAAATGTTTTTGGAAATAATTGTTAGTTTGAAAACTGTGTGAACTACAGACTTAGCAAATTGTTCATTCACGTTTTGAAAACTTAATAAAAAACAAGTGTTTTTGTTCATAGTTCTAGTTAAATAATATTTTGGGTTCAAATCATCACAAATACCCTTTCAAACAATCTGTATGTTTAATAAATAGTTTTTCGTATGTTTATACTGTTGTCACTGGCTCCATTTAGTTCACGCAGGTGGGGTAACAAGTTACTCCATGAGACCAACAATGTTGCATTGCGGGGTAACAAGTTACCTCATGAGAACAACAACGGTTACGGTTTCATGAGAATAGATGAGGGTTAAAGCTTGCTTGTGACGCTTTCATATATTCTTGTGACCCACTTTTGGGTCATGACCCACGGATTGTGAAACACAGCTCTGGAGGATAGACTGGGGATGTTTCTGGTTGAGTTGTGCAGCTTCACACAACCCCTAAGTGAAGCTGCTGATAGATTTCTTAGTTAAGCAACTTTTAGCCCTCTCCTGGGCCAGGTACAGACATTTCACTTTTACCAGTATACGTGATCAGAAACTGGTCTATACCTATAAAGAACAGAAGTTTGTTATACACGGACTGGTTTAAAAATGTCGGAACCCAGTCTAGGATCTACACCCCCAGCAAAGTACAAATGTGCATTCTGGTCACAACCAGTCTAAATTACACCAGTTACAGAAAACCACCCAACTTAGATGGATTCCACCCTGGGCTTTTTGAATGTCTGTACCTAGCCGTACCTAGCCCTAGAGTTTCTTTATTTAGCATGTAGGGATCCCTAACATATGCCACAAGCCTCCTTGATAAGTATACCCCATGGATAACTGTGCTTCTCTAGCAAGAATTGCTGAAGCAGGAACAAGTAACTCCTGCTTTTGTGGTTATGCTAGGAAGTACCCTGGACCGGGCTTCCAGGCTGGCCCTAAGATTTGCAAGGTCTCATGTGAAGTAATAGATGTAGTTCCCATCCAAATCCTCCCTCTTTTCCCACCCACCCCTGGATTTGGATCTCCAAATATGCAGACCTGTGATGGAGCTGATTGAGATCTTTTTTTAATGAAACATTTTTTCCAGTGAAAAATGCTGAAGCATTGAAACCAAAACTGTTCACAAAACTGGTTTGGCTTTCAAGACTTACCCCATTCCAGACATTTTTGGAAAAAAAGAAAAGTTCAAGCACATCCAATTGTGATGGTTCAGAACGGAAGTTACATTTTTTGAATCCAAACAATTTTTTGTTTTGAAATTTTAATACATTTAGTCTTAAAGATGTTGAAAAGAAAATGTTTCAAAATGACCTGGCTGAAAACTTTTGTTTGACCTGAGCTGACAGGTTTTTTCCTGTTTGCTTGTATTCAAAAGATGTTTACTTTTTGTCTTATTGGCAAGATAAAATTTTCAAAATATTGGTTCTCAGGGGGGATAAGAAACTAATTTCTCAATCAGCCCTACATGTGACACTCCCTGTGGGTGGAAATCTAGCCTCAAGGCTGTTGAGATAACACAAATCAAATTGCAAGTCAGCAGTGCAAGAGCAACGTAGAGAGTAGGTAGAGAGAGATCTCTGCCACAGCACTGGATAGTGTACATAGGAATAAACAGGCGGTAGAGAGATGCTCAGTGAACTGGTCTATCAGCTCTAATATTAATGGATCTGCGTGGTACTTAGTGGTGGTTTCCATGGCTGCTATATTATTATTATTATTATTATTATTGGAAGGACGGATATTTTTGGAGATAAGGGACCGGATTTCTGATATCCATCCACTAGATGGAAACCACATTTTTTGTCATGGATAATTTGCAATTTCACATGTTCTCCCATTCAAAACAGAGTGAAAATAAAAACAAACAAAAGCAAAGCAAAGCAAAACAAACAAAAAACCGACCCCAAAAGAAACCCCCCCAAAAATGAAACTTCCAACACAACACACTGAGAACATAAAGACATAAGAAGTGCCATGGTGAGTCAGACCAAGGGACCAACTAGGCCCAGTATCCTGCCCCAACATTGGCAGGGTATGTGCTATAGAGGAAGAGCATTGAATTGGATATATCTATCCCTTATTCAATACCCTCACTGGCATCTACCATTATTGGTTTAGAGATGCCAGAGGAAACATCTCCAACCATTCTGTTCAATTAATAGATCTATTATCCATGAATTTATTTAGTCCCTTTTTGAATCTGGCCATGCTGTTTTGACCACCTCCTGTAACAATGAATGTCACAAGGTAACCAAGAGTTGTATAAAAAAAGTACTTTCTCTTGTTAGTTTTAAATGTATCATCTACTAATTCTAGTGGATGCTTCCAGTTCTAGTATTCTGGGACTTGGTACACAACAGTTTCCTGTTCACTTGGTCCATACCCTTCATGATTTTATAGACCTTTGTCATATCCCCCCTCAGTCTTCTCCCTTCCAAACTAGAGTCCTAGCCTTTTTAGTGTTTCTAAATATGGCAACTGTTGTATGTTTGTCATAACTTCAGTTGCCCTTTTCTGTACCTTTTTCTAATTCGACTTCATCCTTTTTGAGATGTGGGGGCCAGAACTGCACAAAGTATTCAAGATGTGGGTACACCATGGATTTGTATAGCATCATGATAATGTTCCCTGTTTTTTTTTAATTCCATTCTGACAACTGCCCAACGTGTTGTTAGCTTTTTTTGGCCACCACTACACATTAAGCTGATATTTTTGGAGAATTGTTTTCAGTGACTTCAAGGTCTCTTTCCTGAGTCAAAACACCTAGTTCAGAACCCAGCATTGTAGACATTTTATATGTTAATTTTTAATGGAGAATATTTTGAAGTTGACATCCTCTCAGTTTTGTGCCAGTTGACACCATGTCAGTGCCTACACACACACACACTTGTAAATCATCTTTTTTAGCAGCCAGTACCTGCTCCATGGAAGGCTTCTGTTGACTTCATTAAGGGTTTGTCTGGACCTTCAGGAAGACTGCAGATCTCTAGCAAATAAAGTAAATATGTGGGATGAGGTGAAGAAAGCTTTTATCTCTGTACAGATTCAAACAGGCTTTTCTCAAAATCACTTCTCCACCTTAATGTTAGCTTTTGATGCAGCAGCTAACCAGGTCACAGACCCTAAGGGAAAGTTTTGTCGTTCCTCAGTGGGAATCAGAACTGACAAAAAGGTCTGGTCAGAAGGTTAGACTGAAAGATCTTGATTACTATCTTTGGTGTTCTAGGTGGAACTGACAGCACCACCTCATTTTAAGATCGCCTGATACTTTCCATTGTTTTTTCTTGTCTTGGTTTCTCAGAACTCTCCCAAGTTGAGATTTTGATACATTTTCCTGCCCAAATTGGAACAAATATAAAAAAAATGAAATCATTTCATTTCAGGACAATATAAATATTTCAGTAGCATGGACTGACCCTATGTCAACACACTGAAAGGTTTAATCAAATTGAGTGAAGTTTGATTAAATTTGATTAATTCCTCTACATACTCATTGGCATGATTGTTATAACTGGAAAGTCAAAATTTACCCGCAGTTACCTTGAGACCTGGGAAAACTATGAATTAAAAACAACCGATCTGATGAATTTAGCTCCCCCTCCTGTTTGCAACTGATCAAGAATCACATTTTAATTTTTATGAATTGGTTTGCTATTTAACATTATTCTATGACTGGGTTGTGTGAATATAGTTGAGCCTGCATTATTCACAAATTATATGGCATGGCTATAGTTTTTGCTAGTGGTAATTCACAATCCATATTATCTGTAATGGGGCATTTGAGCCACATTCTTTTGTTTCTGCTCCCCTAGTGGGAAACTTCCTAACATACAAGAGATGTCAAGATGGCCTCTGCAAACACTTTTGCTGAAAATGCTTGTGGGAAGACATTCACAGCAGTATTTGTAGTGCTGTTTTTTATTTATGTATTTATTTATTTGCAAATAGTCTTATGAACAAAAAAATCTTTTATGAATAGCTATGTGAAAGGCTTGTCCAATGTCCATTGAAGTCACTGGAAATATTCTCACTGAGCTAAGAGAGAGTTGGGTAGAGATCAATGGAAGCAAAAGGAGTAGAAATACAACGTAAGAGAGTTGAATTTTTAAAAGTGATCTTCAAGAATAATTTTTTTGCAGTATTTATCCACTTGTAGAAAATATTCTGGTATTGGAGATACCACAATCATTTTGCTATTCTTCTCAAGTATTGTGGAGGGATTCTGAGCTTTTAAAAAATGTATTGTAATTTTATTTTTTAAATTCTACACAGTCAGTTGAAGACACAAAAAATCCTACACTTTTTCCCTTTAGATGTTAGAATTCTTTTGAACACAAGAACATGTGATGTAGATTACTACTTACAAAGAAATTCGGTTATGTATGCATTTATGTATCATAAGTATACAGAACTGGATGCTGTATTTGTTTAAGGTTATTACTATTTAGTAATACATAAATAGTAATAAATAGTGAATAGTAACTGGCACTGAACTGTACTATTTCGACAGTCTGAAGGGTCAACAGCTACATTAATAGCCAGCACCATAGTTTTTTTGTTTTAAATTAGGATGTGTGGGGAGTGTAGTATTAAGTATGTGAGCTGTTTTATAACACTTTATTCTGATTCACTCAATAACCATATAAAAAATAGTATTCAGCAGTCATGATCCACACCAATATGGCACCACTACTACAAGCTGTAATTTTTGGAAACATTAGTATTGTATGCATGTAATGTATAAGCTTGTAATATCTGTATACAAATAATCAGTTGAATCCTATTTTTCCTGCCCAGCTCACTAAAAATTTTAATGTTTTCACCTGGAAATTAGGTGAACCAGTAATGACCAAAGAGTAGTAATCTGTTTTGGACTGTAAACAACCAGCAGAAATGGTCTCCTTAATCCTGTGGTCATTCCTTCAAAGAAATGAATAAAGCAGCAGTAATTATTAGTTTTATAAGCCATAAAAATATAAATTAAACACATATAATAAATGTAAAAAAAAGATCATTATAATTTCTGTTTGAAATCTAAATGTGTACACTGTCTTGCAGTTTGCGAAATCAGAACTCTTACAGGGCTGGTCTTTCTTCCTAATAGACTTAAGTTTGAAAATCAACTCCTATTAAAAAATAAAAGAGGAGGGATGAGGTCATCATATAGGCTAAGTACAGACAGTCAAAAAGCCCAAGGTTGAATTGATTCAGTCTTTGCAGGTTAGTCTAAGCTGCAAAGATTAAACAAATAAGCAAATGAACAGACATTCATTTTTGATTCAGGAAATGAAGCCACATGCCTGCAGTGGCTCAAGCCATAAGCTGAGGGGCACTAGAACACAGCTCTCTGGCACATAACCAGCATGGGCTGTGTGTTCGCTTCCTCTTCCTGCTGTCCCCAAGGTCTCTGGGATTTGCAGTCCAAAATCATAGCAGCATGACCCTGCAGGGTTGTCCATCACTTCCTCTTCCTGCTTCCAGTTTCCTCTGGGATTTGTAGTCTACAGTTGAAGCCAGCAGTAACCAAGCCAGCAGGGCAAGGCAGCTCTGTACTCAGAGGAAGTGGAGTTTAACACCCTTTTCTGGCCCCAGGCTCCAGCCAGGATTTGCCAAGGGGCCAGTGAATCCAGTAAGCCAGCACTCACTGCTCCAGCTAGGGAGGAGAGGGGTGAGATCAGCCCTGCTCTCTGGAGCAGACAGCACAGCCCAGCCCAGGGCTGAAGAGCATGCTGGGATCCTGGGGAACTCTGATTTAACTTGAACCAGGAAGTGGTCTGGGACAGAAGTTTCATAAACCAGTTTGACCCAAATCAGTTACATCTGATACTACATTCAACCAGGTTTATCTTAAACCAGTTTCTGCCATTTTGAAACTGGTTTATATGCACTGAACATCTGTTCTGTTACAGGTTTAAACCAGTTTCTGATCACTCAAACCGGTTTGTGTGACCTTTGTCCCTAGCCATAATGTTGTTACTTGAGAGTAAGCAAGAACTTCATTCCCAGTGATTTGTTAGATCTTATATGCTGCTGTAAATAACAATCTGGCTCATCTTCTAGACTGGAATACCTCTGGATTTTGGAGGAGGCTGAATCCAGATCTCACTGGAACTTTCAAGCTGAATTTTACTTATGATGGATCAAATCAGAGGTCTGGGTTCAAATGCCCTTGAACTTTAGGAAAGTTCAACCTGGACCCTATATACATTGCTAGTTTGGCCTGCCTCTAGAAGAAAACAGAAGCACTAGATAGTCTGTGTTCAGGCCCTTACAAGCCACTACATCTCAGCACTTTTGATTCTCATCATACTTTTCTTCACAATAATGTGCCCATTTTCTAGCCAGCAATATACAAACTGGGAGATTTATCCTTAAAGAAAAGGAAGAAATTCTTCTGGTTTTTAAAGGGAACTTCTCTTTGGTGGACAACAACAGGAAGTAGGAGGGAGCCACTTCTTGACTATTCCTTCCAGCAATGATTAAAGAAGAAGCAGGTAGTCAGTCATGTGACAGGGCTGAAATGTATAAACTGAGTATCACACTGCTCTCTGAAAGTAGTTGCTATGGTAACACAGACAGAGATGGAACAGCAGTAAAGGAGAGCTGCCCTGAAAGCAAATGATATTGATTAAATGAGCTTTTTTTTAGGGTGGAGGGGGCTAAAAGGGCAGGTAGGCCCACTGTAAAGAATGGGTGGAGAGCAACATTGAATTGGACTGACTGGTATTGAGTAATGCTGTCAGAGTCCCTCACTGTAACTAGAAGTCCATGACCTTGTGTTTGTTCAATTGTTTTCCTGGGTGAACTCCCCCTAACATACACAGTGAATAAATGACACTTCTTGATATCTAGAAATTGTGTGTCAGAAACTGATCAAACCTCAGATGTCCACAATCCCATTTGCCCACTATAGGTAGTTTGGATTATTTACAGGCAGAGTTAATTTGTTTTTATGATATGGTACTTGTCTCTTAGGCTATCACACTATGAATGGGCAAACAATAGACTTCACCAGCAAGATAATGGACTAGCCTAGTTTCCTGGATTTCCTAAAATGACTGTCATTCTGTGGACATCTCAGCTTGTTCCACAGGGATTAGTTGGATGGTTGGTAAGAACATTTCTTTTTGAGGAATGGTTGCTGTAATATTCATTATCCTCAGTCTGACCTCAGTGTGAGGATGCAGTGACCTTCCTATAATAATGGGATACCCCTCATTCCCAAACCTTATGACCTTTATTTTTTTGGTCCCCATGCCTTCCCCTACTGCAGAAAAGCAGCACAATACAATACAGCACTCTGCCAGCAGATCTGTTACTAAAGGAATTCATGCATCTTGCATCTTGAAGATGCATTATTAATGCCTGGACAAATCACATCAGGTGGAACTCAGCAAGTCCCTGGCACTGAAAAAAGGAACAAAGGCTGGTTCTACAAGAGAGAGAAGGATGAGACAAATTATAACAGCTGGGAGTTTCTTGTAAGTAAGATGGCATAAAAACAGAAATGCTAAAATTGTTTGCACGTACGGTAAGTTTATATTTTTATTGGAAAGTAAATTACACATTGCACTACAGAAAAGATACTTTAATTGTATCCTAATAAACATCACATTGTTGGGCCTCTTTGAATTTCATGGCAAACTGGGCTGCCTTGCTGGTATCCAAATTACTTCCAAGCTGAACAACACAGTTTTATTTAGTGTCTGGAAAGGACTATAAAGAATGGATTTGCTAGCAGAGGGCCTGCTTCTTCTCTCATTGAAAACAATGGTAAAACTCCCATTGACTTCAGTGGGAACAGGGTTAGGCCAGAGTTTGTAGCAGACTTCTTAGATACAGAAGGCAATACTGCCTCATGACAGCATGTGGGAAACAATGGCAATGAAAGAGTCTCCTGGGTCGGAAAGAATAGCTCTTCACTCTGACTGCAGATAAGCATCACCAGTTTCTGCAATACAATTTTTGATGCACCTTGGTCCAAATGGTCAGCCACCATTTGGGGCCTTGCTGACTCATTTCCATTAGGAGGAGAAATGAATGATAGTTGTTAGGTTTTTCTGCGCCATAACCCTTGTGTTTGCAGTTACCCAACAAACCTCTTGGGTCACGTGGCTTAACTCCTACTTTGGCTTTGCTATGTGACCCATGCCTTGGGCAGGAGTGTCAATTGTTTTAACAGTCACTAAATTTAGAGGCATTTCATTGCCTACTCAGCCTAAATGAAGGGTGCTTAGTATATCTGTTGACTGTCAAATGTGATGCTAGCCATATCACTTCTTTGTGTACTGTTGGATCCAGAAACTGGACTGCAAGCCCTGGGAGGACCTTTGACCTAGAGAAAGGACTGTGAAGAATTTTCCAGGGACTTGACTGGACAAGCACCATAGCAGATAAATTTCAGCACTGATAAATGCAATGCAATATATGCAGGAACACACAGTTTGAAGTATTCATATTTGTTGCTGAGTTCTCAATCAGGAAGAAAAGGACCTTTGAACAGTTGAACTTGTTCACTCAGTAATGACAGGTTAAAAGGCAAACATGTTAGTATGTACAAGTAAGGAAGTAGATAATGAATACACAAAATATTTAAATACCATTGTGTAAACTGATACGACCACATCACCTGCAACACTAGTCAGTGATGATGACATCAAAAAAAAAGAAGTTCTGTAGAAATACAGAGGGAAAAGAACAGGAAAAACAAAACCAACTAAAGGCATAGAAAAGATTTCTCTACTATTTTGGGAAGAGACCAAGAACCATTTAGAAGGATGAATAAGAAGGGGCAACATAAAACTAATAAATGCAATATGTATAGCAGGTGCTCTTATTCAATATTTTGCAAAATCTACAAATAAAGGGATATTTGATGATTATAATGACACTACAACAGTACTTCAACTAATGTTAACAGTCACAGCAATCCAGTAAGGTGTGTATGTCCAACCATATGCATATATGACAATCCGCATAAATTCTGTGGCAGTATATTATTGACGCCTCTATATTTTGATAAACTTTGTCTTTTGCTTTGTGCAGTGGCCCTAAATTTTGAAAAAATGATTTTTTTAAATTAAATCACAAATTAATACTTTCTAGCACGTTAAAAAGGGGGCACATTTCCAAAGCCACTTCTGTGTAATGTGCGTTAAATAAGAATCCTTCTGGCATCTTAAAGGAAATGACATTTTAGTTAAACATGTTACCTGCTGATCTACTAGAGAAACAGATCAGCAATTTGTTGTTTTGTATATGCATGTGTTTGTGTGTGTGTGGTTATTTCATGGCTCCTGGGTAATGTTATCCATATTTTTCCGTTTGGAGAATCACTTTTCCCTACACACTCACCAACCAACATGAAACCACCTAATTATATTTTCATAATCATGATTAAAAACCATCTAAATTATCCTGCTTGATGTACTCAAAGAGTTTGTTGATTGCTTTTTGATGTGTATTAGAGCTTTTTGCAGAGCCACATCAAATGGTTTGCTCCACAATGAAATAAAAAAAATCCTGTAATATACATATGCAATCTTTAAAAAAATACATATATAATTTATAATCTGCTAATTAAGCTACATCAAAACTAAGTCTATCACCATGAAAAAATTGTGTAAACGCTACTCACCTATTACTAGTACATTAATTTCCACTTTGCATTTTTTTCAAAATATTGATTTTATCTTATACAAGGCATTTCAGCATTTCAGAACATCAAATGTTTTTCCACATGCAGGGAGAGTTTAGATTTTAGAATGTGAACAGCAAACACATACAAATAATACTTTCATATGAGCTACACTCCCTCTGCATAATGTATCATGGACATTTGAGTTTTATCTATGTAATGTCACCATGTCTAAAATACCTGGAGCCAAATTCTGACACAGATACTATACGTTGAAGTTAGTGGTGCAAAGGCATTTGTATCATTCAGCCCCAACCCTGTTGAAATCATCTGTTACCCTGGCATTATTACCTTTCAGATAATTTATCTTTTATTTTAATGGCCTTGTTTTACCAGCTATAAGGGGCATAATACATTCTGGAAACCAACTCCATTCTGGTGACGTCAGTCCCAAAAATTGTTAGGAACTTGGTGTGGAAAGGACTGCAGAGAGGTTTGGACTGTCGAGCAGGCTATGAACTCCTGAATTCCTCTTTGAAGTGAAGAACTGATAAGGTTAGTCTATGAGTGCCTCGAAGGCAGGACTGTTTTTCCTCTGTGTTTGTCCATCACCAAGCACAGTGTCAGGTCTCATTAAATAATAAATAATAAAAATAAAAGACTCTAGGAAAACAATTAAATAATTCAAACTATGCCTACTTGATTCAAATTTGTTGTCATATCAAATATTCATGAGAAATAAATCTGTAGATATATTTCATGGATGGAATACAAGTGTGAACACTAATGCTTTGTTACAACTTGATGTCGAGCCTCCAAGACAGGGTGGTGAATGTTTATCACATATGCATACAATGTCCTCCATATAGTAGCTTTCTCACCAACATTATCCTTTTTCTTTTTTTTTTGGAAATTTCAAACGTGCTCCCACTTAAGGTGTGGTATCACTGACAAGGATGGGATCTTCAAACCCAACTCCATTCATCCATGCATTTCCAATTTGACTTTCAGTAAATGTTTAATGATACTTTTCAATTACTGGACCAAACAGTATTTGACAAGAATGCACCTTGTCTAATACCAGCACTTAGACAGGAGCGCATTTTTTAGATAGCACTTAGTATCCACAATGTAGCCATGATATTTGTGAATGTACTTTCAGGTTGATCTTAATGGCCCCATTACAAAAGTCTTTGTACTTCTTGCTATATCGTAGACATGCCTTTTGGATTCTACAGATTATGGGCTGCCAGAATTTTCTGAAGGGTAATAGCACAGTTCATTTGGGAACACACTAACCTTCCTGGGGCACAAGTTCCTCCCCTACAAATGGGCTGGCTTCATACTGATTGCTGTGACCACCGGGCTTGGAGAAGAGTGTTGTAATGTCAGAAATGCATTCTTTTTTATCAGTTAAACACAAGTCCTTCTGCCTGGGCCAGGTGCATGCACAGATTGAAGGTAACAATCTCACATCCTTCTGAAGGACATAGCCCTAATCATTTTATTATTTACTTGTATGATGGTAGTGCTATTATTGTAGCCCTTTGTAATAAGGACCCATTACTGAAGAAGAGAGAGCCAGGGAGCAACCAGCTGTCCCCAGGGCCCTGGAGGAACCCATAGGAGCAAAGTACCCTTTAAGAAAAATGGCTGCTTGCCATTGACATGGTGTGGAGAAGCCCAATCAGGGCTATGATTACCAGGCCTGGTGGAGAGGTGGTGGGTCAGGTGAGCTGGTGAAGTGTGGCTACAAATCTCATAAGGCCAGGACCATAGCTGTGGCCTGGGACAGATTCTGACCTGCCAGGGTGGGGAAGTGCCAGACCACAGGGGGATGAAACGAAGCCCAGTGGCACCAGGCATTGAAGCTAAGTTATTTTGGTTATATGTATGTATATATATATTACCATTGTACTAGTACAGCCCCATGATGTGAAAGCAGTTTTGCTTCTACCTTTATTTAATCTTAAAACTGGAGGACTGGCTTGTGGCTACAGGGGAAGAGGCAGCCATGGGTAGGGCACCCACAAGGTGTGTAGTTCCCAACAGATTAAGGAGTTAAGTTTATAGAACAATAAAGCTTATTTAGTCAGAGAGCAGTGCCCTGCCTACACTTCTGCTGTTCCCTCCTGCCATTCCCCGGGCAAATGTACCACCTTATACATAAGACTTGTAAAGGTATTCACACATCTTCCCCCTTTACATGCAACATATCCCCATATAATACTAACATTGGCAGTTTAGTTCAACCCATAGTTAAACTCATTTTAACAGGTCTCTATTAGTCTTTGTGTTGGCTTTTTAGCTCTAAGTAATCTTCTCAGTTTCTCTGTATTCTTAATTCTTATTGGTTCAGTTCTTGTTTGGTTTTCTTGCTCAGATGTCTCTACTTCTGTGTCATTTTCAATCTCTTCTGCTGTTTCTTGTTGCTTTGATGTTAGCTCTGTTTCCTTTGGTGAATCTCATGATGCTGCTTCTTTTCTCCCGTTTATGAGCTGCAAGTGTCACGTGTACCTTCTTAACACCAACCCTTCCAGTATGACTACTTTATGGGATCTGGAAGATACTTGATGGGAAACTAGTGCTTTTTGTTTCCATGTTCGTCCATCTGAAATAAGCACCATATATTTGTTGTGCAGTTGTGGGAACCCCCTGAAGCCCCTGTCTTAATATCATTTTTGTTGAGTTTGTTGAATTTTGTTAATGTTTTCACATCTTGGTGTTCATTCTGATGAGCATCATCCACAAGATTTGGCAGCCTGGTTTTGAGTTTCCTGTTAAACAGCATTTCTGCTGGGGACAATCCATGTTTCATGGATGTGAATCTGTAGCTTTTTCCAACAATTTCTTCACTATTTGCACTCTATTTTCCACCAGACCATTGGATTGTAGGTTTTTAGGACTTGAAGTGTTGTGACAGAATCCATATTTGTTTGCAAACTCTTTACACTCAAGATAGTTGAACTGAGGTCTGTTGCCTGTTCTTACAATTTGTGGAATCCCACGCCTAGCAAAAATTGATTTGATGTGAGTTATAACATGGTTTGCTGCTGTGCTTCTGAGCAATGCAATTTCAGGATAGTAGGGAAAATAATCCAACACTAATACATAATTCTTTCCTGCATGTATGAATAAGACAGTGTCCACTTGATGGTATGGAGCTATAGGCTGGCTCCTCCATGACTATCATGGGCTCATGACCAAAGGTTTATGATCAGTTTCAGCTATCACAGGCTTCCCATAGATGAACATGTGAAATTTCTTACAGCCAGAACCAAACATTCTTTTTCAATTTGTGCATATAGACATTCTGACTTAGAGAGAGCCCTAGATACATGTGCTACTGGTCTTCAGCTATCCCCATGTTTTTGAAGCAAAGTTGCTCCAATGCCTTCTTTAGAAGCACCTGTTGACAATTTAATGTGTCTTTTAGGGTCATAGTATTTTAGTACAAGAGCTTTCATTATTTTTTCCTTCAAGTTTTTAAATTCTGCTTCATGTTCTTGTTCCCATATCCACTGAGCATTCTTTTGTAGGAGTGATCTAAGGTGTTTGGTCTAACTTAGGTAGATATTTCCCTACAAAATTGATCATCCCCAGTAATCTCTGCACTCCTTCCTTATCTGTAGGGAGTAGCATGTTTGTCATGGTTCTACCCCTTCCAGGATCGATTTGCACCCCTTTCTCTAAAAGCTTTTCTCCCAGATATGTTATTTCTTTGACCTGAATTTGCATTTTTGTTTGTTTAGTTTCAAACCTGCTCTACAAGCTTTTTCTAGTGCCTTTCTTAGCCTCAAGTCATGTTCTTCCATCTCAAACTTAATACGTCATCAATATAAAGCATAGTTCCATCAAGATCTTAAAAAATCTGTTGCACCTTTCTTTGAGATACTTCAGATGCACACAATCCAAAAGAAAGCCTATGAAAGCAATGCTTTCCAAAAAGTGTATTGAAGGTACATAAGCTAGTGGTATTCTTTTCTAGGGGAACTTGCCAAAACCAAGAAGAGGCATCCAAAGTGGAGAAATATTTAGCTTCTGCCATGTTGCCAAATACCTCTTCCCTGGTGGGAAGGGGAAAATGCTCCCTTTTGATGTACCTGTTCAATTGCTTAGGATCCAGACACAATCTCAAGGATCCATCTTTTTTTTCTATTATGACCAGTGAATGAACCCAAGCAGTTGGTTGCTCTACTTTTTCTATAATGTCTATGTTAACTAATCTATCTAATTCCTTTTTCAGTTTCTCCCTTAGTACAAGGGGAATATTTCTTGGGTCATATATAGTGGGAGAGTTTGGTTCTATTCATAGGCGACTGGTGCTGCCTTAGTGGGGGGTGGGGGAGGCACATGCCCCCCAGCGACCAGTCAGCAACTGCGGGGGTTCCCCCTCAGCTGATCTTGCTGACTGGGGGGCAGGGTGAATGCGGTCATGGGGTGTACTGCTGCTCTCAGGGGGTTCACTTGCACCCCCTATGCATCACCATATCTTGTACTCAGTTGACAGTTGCCCTATGCCTTGAAACACATCATAAAACTCTTCTTCTATATTCTTGCTGTCTAGTGCCTCAATGACATCCATTCTCTTAAACCTAGAGTTTTACATGTTCCCAACCCAATAATTGGCACTAGCTTTCTTGGGACTGTTAAAAACTGAATTTTTACTATATTACCCTTGTGTCTAACAAGCAGTGCACAAACACCCTTGATTGCGATCATGTCCCCATTATATGCTCTAAGTCAAGCTGTGGCAGGGCACTTGATGTGCCTACCACTTCCAGAGGTCAGGCAGCCTGCTGAGCCACCTGCAGGTGGGGGTCAAGGCTATTTGCACAGTTAGTTCACCCAGGGGGCTGGCAGGTGAGGCTAGGTCTGATCAAGGGACTCACCTGATTGGAAGGAGGCTAGGTTTGGATGGGGTATAAACCCAGACTCTGAGAGCAGGGCTGGCAGTAACATCTTAGGAACTGGTGAAGGAACATCACCCAGGAGAAGGCTATAGCTTCTGAATGCCAGCAAAGAGAAAGGCACCTGGAGGTTTGAGTAGGAACTAAGGGGATGGAGGATGTTCCTGTGGGAGCCAGTGTTGGGGTCCAGAGACCCCCTGAGAAGGGGAATGAGTGCCTGGGCCTGTTGAGCCCAGAGATGGGCTGACTGCACAGGGGCCTAGTGAGAGGCCAGGTGAGCTCTAGGAGAGGGCCTGAGCATCTGTGGGCCTATTAAGGGGTCAGATGAGTTCTGAGAGAGGGCGGAGTGTTTGAGAGATCTAGTGAAGGGTCTGGGTGTACCCAATTAGTGTGGCAGTGTGGGGGCCTATTAAGGGGCCTAGAGAAGGAAGGAGTTGCATTAGAAAAGATCTGTGGAGGGCTCTGGACAAGCCCAGAGAGTGATCTATGGAGGGTCCCAAGAGGGAGGACCTACAGAGATGTGAAGGCTAATAGCTGGAGGACTGACCCTGGGGTCTAGGAGAGGCCAAAGGTCCTTGTGTGGCTTCCTTACATGCTTGTAATTCCTGGGATCTAATTTCTGCCCTTTCTTGAAGATGGGTACCACATTGGCCTTCTTCCAGTCTTCAGGTACTTCAGCTGAGCACCACGAGTTTTTGAATATTTTTACCAATGGTTGGGCTATGACACTTGCCACCTCTTTGAGTACTCTAGGGTGTAATCTGTCAGGACCAGCTGATTTGAAGATGTCCAACTGCTCAAGGTGTTCTTTTACAAGGTCTACACTGATGCAGGGTGTAAATACACCCTCACCCTTGTCATTCCGCATCATGCTAGGCAGGGTGGTTCCTTTGGGCTGATGAAAGACCAACATGAAGTACCCATTAAGCAGGTTGGCTTTTTCCTGGGTGTCAGTTATCAGTTGTCCCATTTGGTTCAGCAGGGGTCCAATGTTACCTTTGCTTTTTTTTTTTCTTACTCCCTACATATCTGAAAAAGGACTTTTTTTTATTTTTGATATGAGAAGCCAGATAGAGTTCAGTTGCAGCCTTGGCTTTCCTGGTCTGCTTCCTGTAGGCATGGACCAGTACTGAGTACTCCTCCTTGGTTGTTATTCCAGCCTTCCATCCTTTATAAGTCTCTCTTTTCAGGTGTCCTCAAGTTCTCTGGTGAGCCAAGGGGGCTGCTGTGCCCTTTTGCCACCTTTCCTCTGAGATGGGATGGACAACCCTTGTGCTGTCAGGATCGCACACTTGAGGAGCAACCACTCCTCTTGGACTCTTCTTCCTGTCAAGTCATGGTACCTTAGGGCAGGTGTGGGCAAAATGCGGCCCAGGCGTCAGATGCGACCCACCAGGCCATTCTATCTGGGCCGTGGGGCCCCTAAAAAATTTACAAAATTAATATTTATATGCCTCTGGCTGCCTGTCATGTGGCCCTCAATGTCTTGCCAAAACTCAGTAAGTGGCCTTCTGCCCAAAATAATTACCCATCCCTGCCTTAGGGCCTCGACAACAAGTTTTCTGAGCTTGTCAAAATCAGCTTTCCTAAAGTTGAGGACTTCTGCATTGCTGACTAACTTGCCAGCTTTGCGATGGATAGTAAAAGTGATCAGCTCGTGATCACTATCACCCAGCTTTCCATTGATTCTTAGGTCAGTGACTAGGTCATCCCCTTTGGCCAGTACCAGGTCCAGCAACGTTTTACCTCTTGTTGGCCCATAGACTTCCTGAGTCAGGGAGAGCTCATCCACACACGTGAAGAAGCTTTGCAACCAATCGGATTTGGCCGAGTGCTCTTCCCATGAGATGTCCGGGTAGTTAAAGTCTCCCAGGACAATCATTCACTGAGTGTGTGCAGCCTCAGCCAGTTCCCTGGTGAATTCCTGGTCCAGCTTTTGTTTCTGGTTAGGAGGTCTGTAGTAGACTCCTACCATGGTGTCCCCTATGCCACATTCCCCATGTATTTTAACCCAGAGGGACTTCAGTTGTCTTTCCTGGGTGCCCATGTCAATTTGCAGGGACGTGTAGCTTTCCTCAACATAGAGAGCTATACCTCCACACCTTTTATCTGCACAATCTCTCCTGTACAGGGTATAGCCATCTATACCTGTGGCCCAGTCATAGGTGGAGTCCTACCAGGTCTCCATTATCCCCATGAGATCGTAGTCTTTCTTGCTTAGCAGGCGGACTAGTTCCTCCTGTTTGTTCCCCAAGCTCCTGGCATTGGTGTACAGACACGTAAGTGTGCCATTGGAAGCCCTAGGCTTCCTTGCACTCCCAAGCAGACACCATTCCAGGCCTGGGGTAGGTTTGGATTCCCTTGGGTGCCCTAACCTACTGGTTATGCAGTAGTTGCCTAGTGGGCTTGCACTGGTGGTTATCCACCCATCTCCTGGTGGGCTTAGTTTAAAGCCTGGCTAAGCAGGTCAGCCAGAAGAGCCTCCTCGCCAGTGGAGTGAGGTGGAGGCCATCTCTTCCCAGCAGACCACCACCTCTCTCACCAAAGAGTGGACTGTGATTGTGGAAGCCAAAGCCTTCATGATGACACCAGCGCTGCAGTCTCTGGTTGACTACCTCTATCCTCCTCTCCCCACTATGCCCGTACTCCAAAACCAGGAGGATCGAGGAAATCACCACCTGTGCCTCCAACACCTTAAGCCCCACTCCCAGAGCCTCGTAGTGCCTCATGACCTTGATGGCATTGCTCCGAGTCATGTCATTCATGCCCACATGGATAAAGAGCATAGGGTAGTGGTTGGTGAGCTGGATGAATTTTGGGATCCTCTCGGCCACATCCCAGATACGGGCTCCTGGGAAGCAGCAGACCTCCCGGGCTAAGGGGTTGGGGTGGCAGATTGTGCCCTCAGTCCCCCTCAGGAGGGAGTCTCCCACGATGACCACTCTACAAGCGGCCTTAATGAGAGCAGGGATGGTAGCTGAAGATGAGCCTGCATTGCTTGCAGGAGTTGGCAACTCTGCAGGATCTACTGGGGCTGCAAAAGGTTCGGACCTGTTGCAAAGCTCCAGAGGGGTGATGACCTTGGTGCTGCAGGCCTTAGGGATTCTGATCACCTTGGTCTAACTCCCTTGCTGGACAGTATGGGAGATCCCTGAGTTCTCCCTTGTCCTGGAAGGTGACCTCCGCCTCCAGGGGGTGAAGGGCCTGGCAGTAGGAGTCTATCTCCTGCTCACCATCCCTGATGGCATGCAGTCTCTGGACTGAGACCTGGAGCTCCTCCATCTTGGGCCCCAGAGACTCCAAACTGGAGCAAACCTCACAAGGGGAGGTGGCCATGCTCCTGGACCCATGTGATTGGAAATGTACCAGGCAGACCTTGCAACCAAGAGCCAGAAGCTCTGTCTGCATGGGGCCTGGAACCATGGGTTCCATCTGGGTAGAGACCTCTTACGTGCCAGAGGGGGAGGCCACAGACTCCGAGGGGACCCTTGGAGTTTCATAGATTTCATAGACATTAGGGCTGGAAGGGACCTCGGAAGATCATTGAGTCCAGCCCCCCACTCGGAGGGCAGGAAGTCAGTTGGGGTCATAGGATCCCAGCAAGATAAGCATCCAAATTTCTCTTGAAGGTGTTCAATGTAGGTGCTTGAACCACCTCTGATGGCAGGCTATTCCAGACCTTGGGGGCTCAGACAGTAAAGAAATTTTTCCTTATGTCCAGCCGGAAACGGTCTTGCAGTAGTTTATAACCATTCAACCTCATCATCTCTTGGGGCACTCTGGTGAACAAACATTCCCCTAGATACCGGTGGTCACCCCTGATAAACTTATAGGTGGCCATCAGTTCACCCCTGAGCCTGCGCTTTTCCAGGGTAAAGAGCCCCATAACTCTCAGCCTGTCATCGTAAGGTCTGTTTTCCTGACCTGTGATCACATGCATGGCTCTTCTCTGGACTCTCTCAAGCTTCTCCACATCCTTTTTGAATTGTGGGGCCCAAAACTGGACGCAGTACTCCAGCTGCGGCCTCACCAAGGCCGAGTACAATGGGAGAATGACGTCCTGGGATTTGCTTGAGAGGCATCTATGGATGCAAGTCAGCGTTTTGGTCTCTTTACTAGCCGCAGTATCGCACTGCAGGCTCACGTTCATCCTGTGGTCAATGATGATTCCCAAGTCTATTTCTTCCATAGTGCTAGCCAGCGTAGCACTGCTGAGCCTATAAGCATGCTGCAGGTTTTTCCTCCCAAGGTGGAGAACCTTGCATTTTTCAGTGTTGGCGTGTGCCCATCTGCATTGTGCCACTGGGAGTCCACGCATGACTACGTGCATGAGCAGCGGGCCTGCTGGTGGCACTGTGCTGCTCCCGGGCAAGGGGGGGCCCTGCTCAGAAACTGGGGGACCCTGCCCCACCAGAGAGGGACTGGAAGTTACCCTCTCCCCCTCTTCTCTCTCCCTAGGGGACTGGACCAATTGGAGCCGGGGTGGGGCGAGATCCTTCTCAGCTCCTCTTAGCTGCCTCCACACAGCTGAACTAAGGTAATCCCCTCCCACCACAAGCCCTGCTTGCTTCCAGCAGTGCTAGGGGTTGTCAGGGGTGCTCCGCACCTGCTGGGGGGCTCTGGGGGACTTTGGGGTGTGGAGGGGGAGGGAATGGGCTTGCACCTGTGCATCTCGTGCCACTTCTTAAGCCAAACCGGGGCTTTTTTTCTGTTGGCAGACCTTTTTAAACTACACGCATGAGTAGTGAGCACACTGCTGGCACCACCCTGCTCCCGGGCAAGTGGGGGCCGTGGCTGGGATTTGGGGGACCTTGCCCCACCAGTGAGGGACCAGTAGGTACCCTCTCCCCCTCTTCTCTCTCCCTGGGGGGCTGGGACAATTGGAGCTGGGGTGAGTGAGACCCTTCTTGGCTCCTCTCAGCTGCCTCCCTGCAGCTGAACTAAGGTAGTCCCCTCCTACCACGGGCCCTGCTTAACTCCAGCAGTGCTGGGGGTCGGCAGGGGTGCTCCACACCTGCTGGGGATCACTGGGGGGGGGTGTGGTGGGCGCTATGGGGCTGCTCCCTAAGCCCAACTGTTTCAAGGCCTGGGCAGGCCAGCTTTACATTTCATGCAGTTGGCCTTCTGTAGGGTTCATTAAGCATTTTTTGGTGTTTAAAACTGCCTTTATTGATCACCAGTTGAACGAGACGTGACAATGGAGGAAGAAAGTAATCTCAGAAATACACATTTCACTTCCCTGTAGAAGCCAGATGATAGTTCTAATATGGGTAGCTTAGCAATACCTGGACATATGACTCTGCTGCAGGAAACCAACCACACCCTTCATAGATAAGACTCACTACAGGCATGTCATTTGCAATTACTGCATAACCCAGTGTCCCACATAACCCGTTATATAAAACAGAAAATAAAAAGGCAGTAAAGTCAAAGAATTCCCATCCTGTGTGGTACATAAAACACTGCTGTAGGTGCCATGTTCCTTCTCAACTGTTGACATGAAAGCCATTGTGCTACTGCAAAACACCTAAACAATCTTTACCTTTCTGTACCACACCTATGCAATCACACAACTGCTCATCAGTTTTGATGGTTAATAGGAATATATGACTTGGTGGAGATCATTCCTTTCAGTGGTTCTCACTTCAATAAGTTCCCTTGGTGTAGGTATATTAAACAATGCTGGAAAATAACATAGCACCATGGAGAAGGAACTGCATTTCTAGAATTGTGACACAAAAATATATAAAATGAGATGTAAGAGGGAAGAGGACCATTCAGACTGCCTGACCAGATATCTAGCAAGGAGGTAATTAAATAAGCCATAGAAGGATCTGGCTATCCCCTTCCCAGCTGAGACTGAAACTGTCCATGCCATTTGTAATTACTTTGTGTGATAAGGATGAAAGAAAATTCATTCTATTTGGGATCCAATGACCTACGTTCTCTAATATTACAATTGGATTATTCCAATCAGGATATGGAAACAGAATCTTATGGCTGCATTGGCAAGTCATATATTACTAACAACAATAGCAATACAAAAGACAATAGAAAACCCATATAGATTAATACAACTTGCAAGAGCTTAAATTGAGACTTTAAGGGTCTGGCTGCTTGAACATAATGTAAGAAGTGCCATACTGAGTTACAGTCTCACAGAAAAATTGTTACAGGCTGTTGATCTATGATTCACAAACCTAGAGCAATGCCTGGCCTTTGACTACCTTCTAGCATTGTTTCCCTGTTCCTATTAAAGAATTGCCCTTGACCTCTTTCCTGCCTAGCACCATCTGCCTTCGTTTCCAACTCCTGACCAATCACTGTTTTCCCAGTTGCTGTTTTGGCTTCAAACTCCTGGCTAGATTCTGGCTCTGACTAGTGGACTGGACTATACTTGCCCCAGTCCTGACATGTAATTCCAGTACTGTGATCCTGAAAACCATTTAGTAAATTGCTAAAACTGGAAGTGCTAAAGCTCCACAAGCAACTCATTCATTGATTCTAAAAGTTACCCCAGCATCTAGAGCTGTCCCTCTGTGCATGTCCATAACAGCACCAGTCTTCACAGAACCAAGTTGCTCAGAATTTAGTTCGTGCTTAAGCCTGACAGGGATCCAAAACTAGGCATTCTTCCACCTAAGTCTCCAGAAGGGCTTAATCCTGAGAGCCATTCACAGGAAATACCTATCACAGAGGATTGGACTCCATACAAAATGCAGTGATGGCTGGTACTTTCTTTTACAGCATAGCTGGAAAAGATGTCACTGTGGCAGGCCTGTGCTCACCGTGTTGCTGCTGTCATGCTCTGCCCGAGAGCTGCACCAGGGTCTACTCTCCTGCCATAACTTGATGTTACTTGAAGTTTCCCTGGAAGATGTTCTTCACTATTTTCCAAAACCCTGGGTGCCTTGGCTGGTGCTTCTTCTGTGGGGTTCCTTACCGCCCCTTCACCCCACCCCTTTCCACTCAGGTGTTATGGCTTGGGTCTTGGTGGGATCTGGGTGTATCACAGGCATCATCTGTTCCTCCTGGGCAGTCTGCCCCCACCTCGCTTACCCAGGTGGTGATCCAAGTGTCTCCAACTGGAAAATGAACAACTCAACAATACTCAAACTGAAATTCTCTCTAGTGTGCAAGTGACCAGGGAAATAATGCTTGCCATGTCAGGTGCCTCTTCTTTTGCGCTTCCTCCCCTATGCGTGGGGTGCACTGTGCAACCCCTGCATTGGGGTTGTTTCCCCAAGAGCACTGTGCTCTGGATTGGCTGGTAACCAACCATGTGTTATAGCACCCCGTGGGGTGACTTCCTATGCCCTTGCTACCCCTAGGGACCTGGTGCTGCCCAACTGTGGGTCTCAGGGCCTGAAGGTATACCAGCATGGAAAGTTCTGTAGCCCAGCTCCCTGGTGGGCTTGTTCCCCTGGTGGGATCCATCGATGCTTCCTGGGCCACTTTCATCCCACCCCAGCTATGCTGCATGTACCTGTGGGCTGCGTCTGGTGCGGCTGTGGTCTTAGTAGGTTCCAAGCCCCTGGATTTGTGGGCAACTGCCCCTCTATTGGAGCCTGGGCTCCTCCTTTCCTCACTCTGGTCTGCATGGGCCATATCTGACTCATGTAGGCCCTGCAACTTCAAAGAATGAGGGTTTGGATGCAGCAGGGAAACCCCTGCCTCAGTTTGAGCTGCCATGCTGCCCAGCAATTCACCTACTTGTGGATCTGCTGGTCAATGCCAGCTGTGGGGGAGGCTTCTGGAGGCACCATGAATACTCCCTCCTTCCTGCTTCCCCCTGAGCAGAGCTGCCCAGCTCCTTTTGTCCTGGGAGCTGTGAAGGGCTGGACCAATCCGTGGTCCTGCTTCCAGCTGTGGGGTGCTGAAGCGGCCACTTGCAGACCAGCTACCTGGAGCTCAGCAGCACAGTGAGTGGGGCATGGACCTGCCACAATCACCTCTTTTATAAAAGAGCCTGGGGCTTAGAACACTCATCCAGGTGGTGGGAGAACCTGGCTCAATTCCCTGAAGGTCTTCAAACCAACAGCTTTCACCTCCTAAGACTATGCCTTGACCCCCAGGCTATTCATATCACCACCACTCCTGTTGAAACTGTGTTTGTGGAAAAAATAAGGAAGCATTCATTGGGTGTGAGAGAGAGTACAAGGGGCAGTGTGTCTCTAGCATAATGGTTAGGGAGCTCATCTAGGAGGAGGAAGACCTGTTTCAGCCCGTGTGCTGCAGGCTATTTATGTATTTCACCCAATAACTGTTGCATGTCATGCCATAGTTCTTAAGGTTAAACTAGTACATTTGATAGTTTGGAAGTGAATAAGAAATTACAGCGTGACACTATCTCCTATGCCTGCTCATGGTGTTCTAATTAGCCAGTACTTCCATTGTAGATGTGTGCCTGAATGAAGCTGAGGTTTCCTTTATATTGTGATTGAGGTGGAACAGGATCTGAGACTGATCCAGTCACTGTAAAGAAAAACCCTCCAAAAACCCTTCTCTTTGGTCAATTCTTTCTGAGCCTGTTTTATACCATCCTCCTCTATTAAAATCACATCAGTGCTTCTGGAACAACCATATTTTATCAGGCTCTCTCCAAAGGGATGAGTCAAACAATATGCTTTTTTATTATTATTAAGTTCATTGATTTGCTGAATTGAATTCAGATATGGGCATATCTTGCCCATTTTACCTTTAGTGTAAGACGAGTAATGGGCCAGCCTCTGATCATGGTTACATGGGTTTAAATCTGGTGAAACGCCAATGAAGTGCTGCCAAAGCCCTATTAAAATTTCACTTTTGGAACTACTAGCTACTTAGGAAGCAGTCTGCTGCAGAGGGATGAGCTGATGCACCGCTTCTCAGTAGTGCTGCAATTCTCTCTCTCCTGGAGGATATCCCAGGTAACACAATGCAGTCTAAGACAGACCGGGCCAAATGGCTTTTTTACATAGCCTAAGGCTTCCTGGATCACTACTTCACATAAGCTTTGACTGCATAGGATAAGCTGCTGTAATGTATTCAGTAAAAGAAAAAATGAAATAAACTTTATCTAGGTGGCATGAACCACGACAATTCAATCTATTTGTTACATTACTGTTTCCTAGAGTCATACCATAAAACAAATGAGAAATAAACAGCAGCCAGTTTCCTAAACCAGTATTGGCACAAATCATATCACCTTATCAAAGAAACACACCTGAAATACTACTGTGGATTTCTTTTATGTAAGGCAGATTTCCTGTATAGTAGCCCCAGTTCATGTGTGTGTCAGTACTGATGTTTCTTCATGAATATTTAACATGCAAATGATTTATTCAACCACCCAAGTACTTAAACTCTGATACATATTCAGGTTTTGACCTATGCAATATAACATTAAAAAACTCAACTGGTAGTAGCTTAGCTTTCATTGCGACTCAGAATAGATAATTAAGACTTTGCTTCTAATGAATACCTCTGCATTTTGGTACTTTGTAATCTGAAGGCTGTGTGCCAGTTCTTGGATAACTGAAGCGCAATCATATGATACAGAATCATCTTCATATGTACTTCATACTAAATTGGTGATAAATATAGGGTATGATAAAGCAGCTAGCATTGACCCTGTGTCTGTGAAGTGAATAACTATATTCTGGAGTTGCTTAGAACAGTAATCCCTGTGATCACCGATTTGTAGAATATACCAGTCCCTGTTGGTTATATACCTATTCTTTTCCCACTACCAATCCATGTTCTCATTTTTTGTGTATTCTGTGTATTCTAGGTTGTAAGGTCTCTGGGAGAGTGGCTGTCTTCTTTGTACAGAGCCTAATACACGTGGAAACTGAACTTTGTTTAGAGTCCTCAGGGTTGCAAATAGAAATAGCAATGGTCTGGTATTGCATTCTTTCTTGATCCCAAACTCCTATTGAAGTTCATGCCAACTAATTTGTCCAGTGACTTTAGTTTCCTATTCTGATTATTGTATATTCATGATTCTATTTTGATTTCCTCAAATATTGGGTAATAAATTGACCTTCAGTAACTTTCTGCAAAGTTTTAAGCCTCTCACCAAATTAAAATTCAAGACACAAATACAGCACAAGCTTTTCTAGGCAGAGCAATAGGCGAGGTTGGCTTCACTGTCCTGTACTTAAAGGCTGTAGTCTGCCTATGAGCTTTACACAGGCTCTCTGGGGCTTGTCCCATTGAAGGTGCTAAACCGCAGGCTTAACTTTTTCCAAAGGCAAGCTCCTTGTGACCCTGAGACTGGACCTCTCAGTAACCCTGTTTCTCACAGTGACTTTCCACTGCATCCAAAATACTGTCAATTCCTAGCAGGGATTTTATCTATTTTAGGAAGTAATAATAGCTGTAGGGTTTGCAGAGCTGCAAGACAATCTTTGCAAATCAGGCCACCATTAGTCAACTGGAATTCCATATTGAGGGGTTCTCACAAACACAGGACTAAAAGAGGGCCCCCTGGGCCATTGGGTCCAATTCTGCAGTATTTCCACTTCAGGTGGCAGTGGATGCAGAACAATACAGTATGTTTGACCACAGTGAGGCTTGGCAGGATAAGTAAGGGGTAGAGACATGACCTTCTTCTGTAGTTAACAGATAGCCTGGAAGATCTGAGTTTTGCAGGGTATAAAATTATCTCCCTGTCTCATAGCTCTGAAATGTAGATCTGAAGATACGCCTCAGTCCAGAGGAAAGGGAAGGAACTGTCCCCTGCACAGCAGCACTCACTCCATAAGGCTTTGGGGCCTATCTTCTATATTTTAAAAACTGAAAGGGTACATTTTAAAGAAAGTTGGAGAGATGCCTGAAATGCTGTTTGTCGGAAAAGACCACAGCAGTGTATACAAAAATGTTTGGTCTTAAAACCCGAGACACACACCATTCCTTACAAAGATTGCTTAGATCCATAGTAAATGGAAGGAACAAATGCTTCCCTCAGTTGCACTCAAGCAACCTCATTGCTTTCCTGGTAACCATGATGTCCTTCTAAATTCCTCCTAATCTCCAACCTAAATTTCTCCAAGCTTCAGCAGGGGAAATTTATATTGGTTAGGGGGAACTCTCAGACTATGAGAATGGTCAAACTTTAGAACAGACTACCAATTTCCATCCTTGGAAATTTTCAAGAGCAGTTTAGACAGACACATAGCTGGTATGGTCTAGTCAGGGATGATCCTGGCTTGAAGAGGGTTCTGGGGCTGGACAGTAGTGTAACTGGAGATAGGTGAGAGAGGCACTCATCCCAGGCATCAAGTTAGGAAGGGCTAACTGCCAATCACATATGAATCCAGCCCTTTCAAATTCATTTCAGCACTAAAATATTTTATTGTACTAAAAAGAGATTTGAAAATGCAGTGAAATGTAAAAACATTTGAAATGTTTAAAATGCAATTTTTAGGATGGCTTGTCCTTATCCTCCTTCAGACATCATTGTCTTGTAAGTATCTTTTATTAAACTCCATGTTCCAAACTAAGCATGGATTCTGAATTTTAATTTGATCCTAATCTCTTCAGCGCTAACCTGTTTCTGCAGAAGAAGTTTCTAAATCAGGGGCAGGCAATTATTTTGGGTGGAGGACTGCTTAATGAGCTTTGGTGAGGCATTGTGGGCCTCAATAGTAGCCCCTCCCCTTGACAGGTGCCCCATCCCCTGATTGCCATCTTGTGACTAGAAATCCCACCCCCTGACCTTTGCCACTGGAAATCTCTCCCCTTGCCCAAGAAATACTCCTTTGGTGGGGGGGGTGGGGTGTTGCTTGTATATTGTGTGTGAAGGGGTAGAGGGAGTGTGTGTGATTGGGGAGTATGTGGTTGGGATGTGTGTGTGAGGTGTGGGTATGTTGCAGGCATTGTGTGTGGTGTAGGAGGGGTGTGTTGAGGGTGGGTGTATTTGTGGGTGTGGGATGTGTGGGGGGTGTGGGTGTGGTTGAGGTGTGGGGGACTTTGGGTGTGTATGGAGGTGGGGTGTGTGTGGGGTATATGTAGGTGGGTATGGTGCAGATGGGGTATGTGGGGTTATGTGGGGGTGTATATGTGGATGTGTGTAGGGGTGTGGGATGTGTGGTTGGGGTATGGGGTGTATAGGACTGTTAGACGTGTGTGTGGGTATGATGAGGGGGTGGAGTGTGTGAGGGGGTGTGGGTACATGTGTGGGGAGGTGTAAGTGTGTGTGTGGGTGGTGGGTATACGTGTGGGTGTGGGATGTGTGTGGGGGGTGTGGGATGTGTGTGGTTGAGGTGTGGAGTGTGTTTGTGGGTATGGTGGGGTGTATGGGGTTATGTTTGTGTTTTGGGTGTGGGGATGGTGGGGGTTAGGGTGTAGGTGTACATGTGTGGGATGTGTATGTTGGGGTGTGTGGTTGGGGTGTGTAGGACAGTGTTTGGTGTGTGTGTGGGTATGATGTGAGGTGGGGTGCGTGAGGAGGTGTGGGTGCATGTGTGGTGTGGGTGGGTTGGCTGTGCAGGGCTTCCCCCCTGCCTGCTCTTTGCAGTGTGGCTGAGCCTAGCCCCTCTGTGGGCTAGGGGAGGGGGAAGGCAATTGGCATTGCCTGCCTGGCTTGCAGCGTGCTGCAAAGGGCAGGAAAGCAGCTGTCACTGGTAAACAGCAACAGAAGCCCCTGCAAGAGGGGAGGGAGGAAGCCTGGGGCCAGGAGCAAAACCTGGCACTGCCAGCTCTCTTGGTCTCTGTCCCACACCTGTCCGGTGGGGCTGTAGCAGAGCCAACACTGGCTCCTGCTGCTGTTGCTTTTCTCTCATGTGCCTGCTCAGTGGGGCTGCACCAAGTGCATACTGGCTCCTGCTGCTGCTCCCCCCTCCTGCCTGTCACTTGCCTGCCCGTTGGGCTTTTGTGAGCATCCGAGCTCCTGCATGCTCCTGACTCCATCCACACATTCCTCTCCCCTGCAAGATCAGGATCAAAGTATGCTACAAGTCGAGCCCACCTGGCTCCCCTCAATGCTACAAGCACTGAAGCAGAGACAGGAGGAGAAGTCACTGGAAGTTGGAGGAGCTCAGCAGTTCCCTGGGCAGCAGCAGCAGCCCTGTTCAGAAAGTGTGCCGGCTGGCAGGGGCTGCTGCCCTCCGGTGAGGGAGGCTTGGAGCACAGCACGCACTGCCCCAGGCAGGACTCAGCCCCATGCAGAGCACAGCAGGGGCAGCCACCAGTGGGGATGGCTACAATTAACTGGTGGGTGCCTGCCTGTGGGCCAGATCCAATCAGCTGGTGGGCCAGATCCAGTCCATGGACCATATTTTGCCCACTCCTGTTCTAAATGTTGCCCTGGGCTAGCTTTGCAACCAGAAAGTTCTCTTCTGTAAAGAGAAAGCTTAAATTCTGGAGAGTAGAGCCAAATCTGTGAAGAAAATCCTAAAATTGCAAACACGGTGAATTTAGATTGACCTTACTAATGGCTTTTATTATTAAGCTGTAATAAAAATTCAAATGATGTGAAAAATCTCTAGTTTAGTGAGAGATTGAAGTGTTTTTAGACTATGCTATATGAATGCCAATGTAGACAATAGAGTTTTGATAGATATTCACTCTAACATTTCCAGAAAAGCATTTACAATATATCACCCTTTACTGCCAGCTGCAAACACATAATATCATTCACAAATTATGCATTTAGGTTTTGGGAACACAAGACACTTTTGTAATGCTAATAACAAGACAGCATATCCCGAGATATGGGATATAGAGTCAGGGGCCCAAGCCTGCTTATTTTACTTAGGCTAATATTCCTTTTAATAGCAAAAGAAATGGTCACACAAATAAAGAAACAAGGATTTGGTTCTAGTTCCTCTCTCTGTGATATGCTACTAAACTTGTTCTTTGTTCACATAGTGACATGAGCCTGACATTACTTAGCAAAGAACATCAATTATCATTGCCTTGTTCCATTAGCCACCATTTTCAGAAGTTCTTTTGGACACCCTCTGGTATAGTACTTCCAGGAATGTTATTCTAGTTATTAAAACCAACATCACTAATACCAAAATGTCATTGATATGCATGCTGCCTGTCATCAGCCTCCCAGTCAGTAATGGGACTAATCTGTGTCAAAGAAACACTAGGACTATTGGAAATTATATTACATTCATATGTTCTGGGAGTGCTTATGAAGAGGAAAATACTGGGTTGATATTTTACTTGTCCTTGATAAGACTGCCAGAGGGGAAATACCTTCACCCCCAACATTGTATAGATGATCAAATGATTAAAGATGAAAAGGCATTTTTTATGAGTTTGCTAAAACAGTTCTAATAGTGCTGGTACAAGAGTATATTCACCCAGCAGAGGGGAGACAGAAACAATGCAGATTTGGTAGAAATTACTATATAGAAATAAATAATGCATATGCCTGAGAAAAAGAAGAAGAATATGAAGGAAGTTGGACATCACTGTGCACAGTATTAAAAGAGCTAATTTTAGAAGGAGCATCCAGTGGGGATGGCGTACTGGACTCGGAGTCAGGTCATGTGGGTTCTTTTCCCAGGTCTGCCTACGACCTTGGGCTAATGACTTGAAGATGGGGATAATGATTCTTGAGTTGCAACAAAAAAATAATATATCTGAAAGGAAAATGCTGTATATGAACTAATATTCAAACAACTATTTTACCTCCTATTTATTCTGGCGTTCTAAATAATGCAAAAAATAAGTGAACCGTGAAAGATGAAGTAAGAGGAAACCACTCTCATGGGCACTGGCATTATGGCCAATATTAGGGAACTATATTAGATGCTAAGGAAGCCTATTAGCTAGTAATTCTTGACCCAGTTACTATTTGAAGTCCATCTTGTCTTAAGACGTCAGCCTTTTAGCATATGGGAGATTTTAATAAAAAAGAAAGAAAAAATATTGAATTCCTAACAATGAAGTATGACGAATGAAGGCCTTGCCCTTCTACTCAGGGGCAGACCTATCACTATATTTGGGGTCAGGAAGGAAATTTATTGCATGGCCAAAATGGTATGGACTGTGGTGGTTTTTGCCTTCCTCTGTAGCAGGAGGCATGGCCCTCTACCTGGGCTTTCTCGAGTGTATATTAACAACCTTTTATAGAAGCAGGAGATGGGCTACTGTGGTTCCCCTGCTTTACCTGTGCCAAGTTAATGTGTTATGTCTTGTGCCACAGTTGATGGTAGTTTTATAAAGAGTTTAGATCATGGATGGTTCAGGTAAGTATGATCCTGCCTCAGGAAGGGGGTTGAACTAGATGATGTCTGATGGTCCTATCCATTCCCACTTCTCTATGATTTTCATATAATTATTCTAATAGGTAGGCATGTGCAGTTGGATCCAGATGTAGGCATCCTGCACTTTAAAACCAGTACATGCTGACTCAACTACTTGTGTACATTTTTGATTACTCTGGTATTTTCATAGCTCATGTTAAATGCCTATCTGGTTTGAAAATCTGACCACATATTAATATGTCCAGACACTAAACATTGTGCAGCTGAGGATGGCAGGTGTGCTCCCTGCTTCCCTGCTGGACACTATAGCTGCCTATACATGTGCTCAGTGATGCAAGGGTGAAGGCATTTTAATTAAAGCAGCTCCTGGACAGCCTCTTTAATTAAAACGGCTCACTGTCTCAGGTATTAAGCACCTTGCACATATCAAAATGGCTGTGGGAAGCTTTATCTAAAGCTCATCCAACAAGGTTTAGATAAAGTGCCCCCACAGCCATTTTGAAATGCATGGGGGCTTAAATCATGTGATGGTGAGGTGATGCTGGAGTGTTCATTTAAAATGTAGAGCAGGCTCCGACATGCTTTAATTGGATCAGGTTGGCTTGAAATGTAGAACTGCAGTTTCAGATAACTTTCTTTAATTCTTATTTGCTGCATAAAAGCAATAGAAAAATGATGGTATTTATTTTTCTAGTCACTAATATCATTTTGAAAAGAAGCACACGGTGGCTAGTTTGAATGGGTGTGTGGTTGTGACCAATTACATCATTTGCATATTGTAATGATTAGCATGTGCTAGTCACATTTTTCAAAGTCTAACCAAGAATTTTTACAAGCTGCCAGCTGATGCTTGGTGGATGTTGATTGTGCTCAGAATAGCAGCTCCTGCTTCTAGCAGTTCCTCTGACTCAAAGACTCAGAATTCCCTCGTAGGACTTGAAATTCCAGCCCAGGGGGTGAATGCTTTCCTTTTGGGGGTTATGGTCTGGTGAACTGGGAGCTGCCCATAATGAGACTGTAAGTGCAAGTGCTTTGCACAGTTAATAATGCAGGAGCTATGGGAAAGGTTTGGAGACAGCAGTGGGAAGATACAGAGGAAGGCATGAGCCAGAAGAAGGTGCTGTAGCCAGAGGTAAGGGTGCTCTAATACTCAATCCAGCTCCTCCTGAGCAGTGGCTGGGGGGGCGGGGTTTGGCTTGGGACCACTCCAGTCCACCTGCTTTGCTCCTACAGAGCAGCAGTGGTGCCTGCCTGCCCTTCTGCTTGGTGTACCATGACATTTCACCTCCTTGCTGGACTGAGCCCTGGGCCCCTGTGATTCCAGAACTTTTGTTTTAATTTTCACCAACTGGCTGGGACTGCCCTATGAAATCCAGGACTGTCCTGGCCAAACCAGGACATATGGTCATCCTAATCATAGGGGTGGAGGAGAAAGTGGTTCTGGGTGCTTCTTTGTCTACTCCCGTGCCACAGTTGTAAAAGCCCCAGAGAGAGCTCAGGTCTAGTATGCCACTGTTTTTGTTGAGCTCTGGAAACACCTAATAGGGGAGGGCTCCTATACCTAAAACTGATATCCTGGGCAGCTGAGAAGACAGGAAAAAAAGAAGAAACAGAGTCCAAAACTCCCCAGTCCTCTGCCCCATCACATGTAAGAGGGCTTTGAATTGCTGTAATTTATGCTTGCTGGCTACGATCTTCAATAGAGCTATGTCAGCAAGGGACAATCAGAGTCCAGCATTCTACCTCCATCTTTAGATTTACCCTCTGCATTCACACATGCCCCTTGCACCAAGGAATACCCGCTGGCAGGCACAGGAGCTGAAGATGTCCTCTACCTTAAGTGAATCCTCAGCAGAAGACTTGAAGGTATTCCCTTTTTACTTTGCACTGCTTGAGAAGTACAAACAGATCAGAGCCGCACAGAGAATCTTCTCCGAAGTGTTGATAAAAGCCCCATGGCCTTTTACAATGCAATACCTCACGGGCTGTCCAAGAGGCAGCCCGTGGGCCATGTGCATAGGGTTAATGTGAGTCTCCCCCTCTCCTCCCTTGGGCTGCTAGTCAAGGCATCACTCCCCTCTTTGCTCTGCTATTGGAGTCCACAGGTTCTCCCTTCATCCTTGAGTATCCATTGCCTGCCTGGGGATGGGGAGGAGCAGCCTAGCCCACAGAGCTGAGGGAGCCTAAGGTCAGAGGGCTTGGAGAACCCAGGGACCTAGCACATGATCCATGCCCGTTTAAGTCACCTGGCATGCAGGGTTGCTGGGGAGGCAGTGAGTGAGTTGCAGCACATCTTCATGGCATGGGGAGAGGCAGGAGGAATATTTTGTTGGATTGCAGGGTGTCCACGTGGGCGGGGTGGCAGGGGAGGGATGTAGTATGGCTTGTTTGTGAAGGTGGAGAGAGGAAGCTTGTGGCTTAGGGGCTGATGCAGTGTGTCAGCAGCCTATGTAGTGTGGCAGCACATGGGACAGCATGCAGTGGGTGCAGCACTTGATTAGTTTGTATGTGGCCTGCACAGTGTATGGATGGGGGGTCCTGCATCCCCCAGCCACTCAGAATGGAGAGCCCTGCTTTATATCAATCTGATATCAGGATGAAGAGGTTGGACATTTGGGTCTAGCAGCAGGCTGGTCACAGATTCCTTTGGTGGGATCCAGAACTCCTATCAGTCGAGGTCCCTCCTGAAACTTGTTCCTCTTTCCCCAGCTCCATTTATTGTGCTACATCCTCAGGAGAGCATGTAGGATGCCTTGCTGAATGCAGATGTTCCTCGCAACTTTTATGAGGTATACGCTATTCTGTCTGCTGCTCCTGCTGCTCCCTCCTGTCCACCTGGCAAGCAATGGAAATGGAGCTTCCCGCAGGGCCCTGCTGCACAGCTGTCAGACAGAACATTCACAACTCTTAACACTCTTACCCAGCCCTACTCTCAGCTAGATGCCACGAGCAGTATTACTCCCCCCAAGCATTCAGAAACAGGAGTCAGGCACTTAGTAATTATGTGCCTGGCTTAATAAGCCAGAGAAATTAAGAATAGCAAATTCTGTCTCTTTTATCTGCTGTCTGTTTTTGAAATTTTTAGCAGCTTTTACTTTGCAAACAAGGCAGGTGCGAACTTGCTTAAAAACAGCACCTCATTTTTAGGAGCTAGGGCTGTGACAAGAAAAATATTGCAAGTCTCATGAAAGTGGTCAAGACTGCACATGCTTTTGTCTAGAAACAGGATACAGCTGGTGACTAATGGCAGCACATAACTGAAGTCTCCATTAACTTGGATTGAATTTGTATCTCACTATACCCCCTACTTTGTTATGCTGAACCACTGAGAGAAGATTCACCTTCTTTGGCACCTAGGTAAAGGCATAACTGAATGTTTAGATGCCGTGAGATTTCATTGACTACTTGTGTAGCTGACTGCTATTACCAAGTGACTGCTTGCACAGGTTGACTGCAACTGAAGTGTTCTGTTTTTCAAACAAACTTCTATCAAGTAGAAGTGATTAGCCAAATTAATGTGAAGTTAATGTCCCAAAACAGCACAATTTGTTCTCAGAACTTCACGCGACATTTAGCTAACAGCTCAAAGAAAGGTTCCATTCGATAAAGCGATCAGAAAGAGTCACTGTATTCTACACAGGAATGAGCTCTGTTATGCGGGGCTTGTTATTTTTCATTACAATAAATTAAAGAATAAGTATCAAATAATGTATTTAACCAGGCAAGTAAATGCAAATATAAAAGTTTCTCTTTTTTCCATCCCACAGCTTAGAAGCTGCTGCTTTTAGGCATCCCCCCTCCCCCAGCAGCCTTGCAGTAGGAAATCATACATCAAAATGAAAAAAGAGTCAAGCAGGAGATACCCAAATGGTAGTTAGGTGCCAAACCCTCACTGATTGGTGGAGACCTATTTCAGTCAGTGCTATGAAGACAAAAACCTCCCTTTATCCGATCGGTATCAATAGGCTTTTAAAGAAATATAAAATAATTCACTGTAGCTAATTTATGCCATACACTTTCATTTATGGAAACCTGAAGTTCAAATTGTGTTTGAGTTGATAAATGAAAATAGTTTGTCAAAGCACAACAGTGTGTGGCAGGATTAGCAGCTGCTCTTGAAGAGACCTACCTCTCTCAGGGTTTTGCCCTATGGGAGGCTGAGCACCTGCTAAGTGATCCTTCTCACCGAATAAAGCCTGAGAGATGTAAGAGTGAAAAAGTAGGCCTGTGGCAGGTGCATTGGCTGAGCTGTCTGGGGAAGAGCACACAACACCTGCTCAAGCAATACCTGACTCAAGTCGAACCAGTGCAATTAGTCCTTCATTTTAATGAGCACCAAAATCAGTCACATGTTTAAAATATCACCCCCCTATGATTCAGCCTTATAAAGTGATAAGTGCCCTCCACTCGCACAGAAGTCCGCAAGCACCAGAGGCACTCAGATCCTCACATAAGTACTTGGCATTTTGCAGGAGCAGATTCTGATCACCTTCTTGCTGATTTGATATTCGTGGCTACTTTAGCTATGCATTGGGCATTATTCTATACAAAGCCGCATGCCTTATAAACCTCGTACCTTTAAAGTGGATTATCCAACATGACTGACTGATCATTTGGAGACTGGCTAATCCAAGAGACTGGCTGATCACTTTAGACTCTGAGCTGCAGAATTGTTTTGACCCAGCTAAAAGCGAATGTTCCTTTCAGGGCTCCTTTTGCACACATTTCTTTAACAAGGACAACACCATTTCCATAAAACTCAAACTTTATACTTACACCAGTTTACAAAGGTTGAAACCTATGGACTGCTTTGCCCATTCAGCTCTGCTAATGCAGATCAACTATAAAAGGCTTTCAGTATAGTGAATGTTTGGAGGATGAATGTCTGTCTGTTGAGCAACAGCAATTTTGTTTGCACTTCAGTATTAAAGAAATCCTACAAATTAACATTCCATCAACTACAAATCCAATAACTTTGTGGGAAGCTTTTAAGAATACATTCCGTGGTCAGATGATTGCATACTGGGCTAGGACCAAAAGTGATTAAATGTAGAAATTAGGAGCCTATGAAATAAGCTAGGATCCCTAGAAAATCAGAATATAGCCACTTGTAAATTTGATTATGAATTTTTTAGACCCTAAGTATACAAAATTACTGCTAATCACATGTAAATTGAGATACTGGAACTAATCCACTGAAATCAGTGGGAGTTATGCCGTTGTTTTCCACAAGAGCAGAATCAGGGCTGCTTTCAAGAAGTAGACAAAGATGGAAAATTAATGTCTTGAGAAAGAAATATATAGCTAGGTAGGCCACTGCTGCATGATGAATGGCTGGGTTGGCAGTTACCCCTATCCTCCCAAAACTCAATAGCAGAATTTCTATGCAGAATTTCTGAGGCATCACTTTTGTGAAAACAAAGCTAAACTTGCTTTTCAGTGCTTGGATGCAGTATAGCCAGAAAGTTAATATGAAAACACATCTCAAAAAAGATACTTATTATACAGCTGGTGGTTGATATAGTTTGTGACCCTAGTGTTGGATATAACCTTATGAGAAGCTCACTGATGTAGTAGTATTCATCCTTTTACAGTTAGATGATATCTTTACAGTGGATTAATCCCAAGGATGTTGCAACTTTAAATCAAACAAGTATCTGCTAATGGGACAGTTATTGTGGACCCAGTTTCATTAAGAACAGCAAGATTATGGAGATACTCTAAGAGTAGAAAAAAAAGTATTAAAAAAAACCCCATTGCAACAATTTATTTATCGTTTTTGTTTTTAAATCATCTGGGCAATCATTTTTTACACAGTAAAGCTACTACTCCTCAAACATTTTTATTTCATTTATTTCAGAGTACAAGATAGATATTTTCTGTAGCTACATAGGCCACTTATATTTGGGGATACATATATACAGATGAGAATCTATTATTTATGGTACTATAAAACCTCAATAGTGACTTATTCCTGAGATGCACTTGAGTTTTCCTGATATTTGATATCAATTGCTGTTGCCTATGTTATTTGACCTCATGGATGAGTCATTAGCTGCTTATGTTTATGGAGGCATAGGACCATTCTCCATTCCTCAGCTCAGCCCTGGAAACAATGGCAAAGACGGGAGAAAGCTGAGAGATGACTTTAAGCTTCTTTGGCCCTTTGGAGTCTCAGGCTGGTGGAGGGCCTGCTTGGTCCCTGGTGTATGTTACTCCTAAGCCTGCCTCTCTACTGCTCCAATTTGTGTTCTGGCTCCAACAGCTAAGAGCCATAGAGCAGTTATTTCCTCCTTTCCTGACAAACCTTATGTCAGCCTTGAAATCCAGGGGCCCGGAGTAGGTCTAGCTGAGAAACCTCTTCCACTTTTGCAATTCTCTACAGGCCTTTTCCTTATGATTAACAATCTGCTTATGCAATGGAATGGTGTTAAGGAGTCATAGGGCAAAGCATGAATTAGGCTCCAGATATGCACTTACTGTGTTATAACAAACATATTTCCATATATTATTTGCTGCTATCCAACAGAAAATTATTTGGGTATTAAAGGCTAACAATGAACAACAGAGTATAGTCACTCATTTTGAGTCAATGATTTTGCTTTTCTCTATAGATATCCAAATTCTCTGTGCGCATCAGAGAGTTTATATTTTTTTATCAATGAAAAACTAGAAAATTCAATAGCCCTAGCTGAGTTCCCATTGTGGTAGGTATTTTTCTCTTTCAAATATCTCTCAGGCAGAGAGTGTCTGAAGTGTGAAGCTCTATAAGCACAAATTATGGCTGATATTGAAATGCCTCCTTCTATCTCTAATTGGTAACGTTAATTTGATTTAAATGGCAATTCTGCTGAGGTACTCATCCTTATTTCTCCTTCAATTCAATAGCATTCCAAAAATGTTTTCAAAATATAAAAGGAGGCTATAATGAGTTTCCTATGATCAAGCAAAAATATACAAATTGCTATTTGAACACTGCAATTCCCACCCACTTTAGCTGGACTTGTTTTGCTAAATTTACAGCTTTTATTTTTGGGTCTTGCAGTTTCCATGTCTGGAAGAATGATTCAAAGTCCCACCCACCCCAGGTGGCATTAGTATAGTTTTGTGGGAAATATACTCTAGAAAGTATACTGCTACCTAGGCATTATCTTAGTGAATTGGATAGAGAGGACAAGTAGTTTTGCTCAGTGGTGTAACAAGCAGAAATAGCATCTGGGTCAAACCCTGAGGGAGAGTGGGGCAGGGGAGCGAGAGCGGAGGAGGGCATGCTGTTCAGACAGTGGAGGGGAGGGGAAGTAAGGAGACTGCAAACTTACCCATAGTGGGAACTCCCAAACAGCTGAGCTGCTGCTGCTACTAGCACCACCCATTGTGGCTGCTGTTTTTAAACTGGCAGCAGCAGCAGTAGCAGTCTGTTTTGGAGTTCCTAGGATGGGTATGGTGCCACGGTGCAGACTCCACGGAGGTGGAGAGGCAATTCTATTTCATCTCCTAACTTGGTGCCTGGGGCATGTGCCCCTCTCACTCCACTAGTTACACCACTGGGTTTACTTTTGGAGGAGATATCCAGATTACTGCAACATGGTGGAAGTTTTTCTTGTGGAGGCGTAATACTCACTGGAGATTTACGGAGGCTATTCCATAGTTCATGCATCATGGGTTTAGCTCCAAATTGATTATATATAATCCGCACAATGATAAACTTTGTTCAGCTGAGAAACATGTTCTGTGAATATCATAAAGAAAGTATTAATAGTTTATTAATTGATAGTTCTTCAGAATGGACTGTCAGCAAAAGACACCGTAATACATAGTATCTATGAATCACTGATATCAGATAGTAATAGAGTCTGATCCCGTTACAGTCACTGGAAGTTTTTCCATCATGCTTAGTAGGCACCGAATTATACCCAAACAGCATACAAGACAAAGGAAACATGTCATAATGATCCAGGCTCCCAAATTTTAAGCAGTAAATGGGCTGAGATTTGAAACACATTAAGTTAGATCCCTGTTTGATTTATTTTAAATGTTAATGCAGGTTTTATTGCAAGACACTGAGGCAAATTTGTTCTTTGCTTTTCCTTTTTATTTGCTCCAGAACAAGCAAAGGTTAAGGGATATCTCCTGGAGAAATTCCAATTTGGGAAATTACATTTTGCTTGACCCTAAATTCACCCTGCAGTGTCAAAAAATATTTTTTGCTTCCAGATTTAAATTGTGCTCTGTTGCTGCAATAGCTAATTAGCTTCCATTTCTGATAGCTTCATTTGTTTGTGGGTAAAGCAGATCATTGTGTGCAGTTCTTGTAATGAATTGTTGAGCTTGTGAAGTACTTTGGGATTCTTTAGAATGAAAAGTACAATATAAATATAAAATCATTATTTCCGATCCTTTATTTATTATGGAGCCTGTGGACAATCTCCGAGCTACTTCACATCCTCAGTAAGTGGTCTGAGATGATGAGATTTTTCTTTGCTTCACATTAGCAAAGTTTTTTTAAAACTAAAAATGTAAAGAGTTTTGCTCTCAATTCTTACAAAAACAAAATTATCATTGAATTTGGTGAGAGTTTGCCTGAGTAAAGAGCATACTTAATTCAGTAAGAGTTTCAGAATGTGGTCCTTGCTGCAGACATGCCTTGTCAGCATAGAGTACTCAAGGAGGATGGTAACCAGAGCAGCTGTCAAGACTCTGTAGTGTAAAGGTTAGGAGAATATCTCCTTTTTCTTACTTTACACTGGTCTACAAAATCTTGCACAGCGTTTTGTTGTTCCAGAAGCTGCTCAAGCATGTAATAAGTTGAGTTCCAATGAATTGGAACCTCCTGTTTTAGGTGATGTTTCAGCAAGTTGTTTTCCTGCTGTAGCTGGGTCAGGATTTTTTTTTCTTTAGCTTTTGACAGAATGGCTGAATTGTTCAGATCTCGTGTGTCATTCCCCAAGATATTTGTAAGCGTTCCTATTATGATGGAGAAAGTCAGCGATGAATAAGTTTAAGGTGTACACGAAGCAGAGTACAAAACCATCATCTGTTATGGCAGATTGTCTGTACATGCTGTGAAGGAAAGGAGGAGGGAAGAGGCAGGTTAAATTGTAGTGGTAGGGAATATTGTTCAGTATATGCTGGGTTCACAAATATTTGGTCCTCTTAATGTTAATAGTAGAAAGAGGCAAATACTGTTCCTTAAACTGTTATTAAAACTCCTACAAACTAAGGACTACAGGGTAGTCTTTATTCCACTACCTGAGACCATTTTAGACTAATCCTAATCCACTGAAATAAAATGCCAAATTCCTGTGGTGCAGAAGTGTGCTGCATGCATCCTGTTGTTCTGTGGCTGGTCAAGAGAGTTAACAAAATATCTTCAAAAGAATGAATAAGAAGGATTAATACAATAATTGATTAATCTTTGCCCATGATTTTATAGTTTTCAATTTGGTTGATTCTGTTTCCTATTGATATTTGTTATTGTAAGAAGTTACTCCCTTATTGTTATGTTTAAGGTGCGTTGTATGGAGTACTTATATTCATTTCAAGATAATAGACTCTAAAATTGTCCAGTCTTGTCTCTAACAGACTTAAATTAATAATAAACATTTCTAATGACTTTAAACATTTGGCTTTGATGGTGAAGGAGATCAGAAATGGGGAAGTGGAAAACACGTCCTTCTTGTTATTTATTATGTGTAAAAAATTCAAGCTTAAGGCATCTGATAAAGACTCAGCCTATTAGTATGAGGCACTTGTCAATGGCACCCTGAGAGACAGTCCCTGCCCTGAATAGGTTGCAGTATAAATAGGGAATATAGATGTAGCATGTAAGGGAAGGAAAGGGGTAAAACAATTTGCTCAAGCTCCCATAGGTAGTTTTTGGTGAAATCCACATATTCTGGCTCTAGTCCATGGCCTTACCTACTAGATGATGCTGCATCTGCTGACATGCACGGTGCTTTTTCTAAAGGTTTCAGAACAAAATACGATGACGTATTTGTGTCTGCCAAAAGCAGATAATCATATGCAGCTTGTTATAGCAGAAGACACTTCAGAAACCTGTAAAACAGTATCTTATAACAAAAGTAGCAGAGAAATATGTACTGGAACCAGGATTGTCAACTTTCTGGACAATGTGGCTCATGCCAGCCTTGTAGCCAAGGAACGCAATGAGGCTTATGCATGTGGAACAGCTCCTGTGGATGCAAGCTGTGATGAGTGCTCCTTAACTTTCTCTGTTCTTCAAAGATGGATCCTTGAGAGGGTCCTTTGAACTCGCTGATGACTGCTCCAAGGGTTGGGAAAAAGAGTATGAGCAATGCACATGGAATTGAAACTTGTCTGAGAGAAGTCAGTGAAGAAGATCTGACTCCAGTGAGGGACGGCATTGAAAAGGAAACAGCATCTTACTTGGATAGATCCTTCCAGGGAAAGATTACGCCTACATAAAACTCCTAGACCCCTGCTAGATTAATCTCTTTGTCAATATGTTGTTATAAATGTTAGGACTGTGCAAAGCTTCAGATGCTGATTCGATTCAGAGGAGATTCAGCCTGATTCGGTAGCCAAATCTCCAAATCTGAATCGAATCAGAGGACCGATAAAAAGGTCCAAATTGATTCAAAGCTTTCTGAATCTTCAGAAAAGATTCAGAGAGCATCAAAGATCAAAGCAGTCTCCTCCTGTTGCAGCAGAGAGCTGCAGCCAGACTTGGAGCTGGTAAGTAGGAGGCAGGGGAGGGGGTGCTGAAGGTGGGGGGGAACATGGAGGGACCCCTGCCAGGCCTCATCCCCTGCCCGCTCCCCCAGCCCCCCCAACCCCTGCCTGACCTCCGCCCGCTCCCCCAGCCCCCTATTGCTGCCCCACCCACCCCAGCTCCCAGTGTTTTAGAAAAAGGCCCATTCACTGGCTGCTGTCAGGAAGGGGGGCAATCCCTGGTGCCCCCCACTGCCCCATGCTGCATGGGTGGCTCTGCCAAGAGCCCCCCGCCATGGCTGCCCCGTCTTCCCCAGCTCTGGCCCTTTAAGAAAAAAAAAACCCGAGAAAAACCCCAGCACTCACCAGCTCCTGCAGAGGCCTTGGTGCTCATGCAGAGCCCCCCACGTGGTGTAGGGCAGCGGGGGGGGTGAGAGGGGGTGAGCTACTAGCGCCTGCCCTGGATTCCCAGTCCAAATTCTACACGACTACTTGACTCAAAACCCTGACTCTCTCTATCATCTGGCCTCAAGTTCCAGCAAGCATTCCAGCGTTCCCCCTCCCCTCCGCAGAGGGGACCCAGGGGAAAAAACAAAGAGAGCCCCCCATCCCCAGGTGGCCTGAGCCTTAAATAACTTTTCTGATCTCATCACAGGGCCTGAATCAAGAAACAGCATTATTAGAACACTGCTGATCAGTGCCATAAGCAAAGAAGTTTGGCGCCCGGGGCAAAGCCTACAGCGGCAGCCCGCCCAGGGCTGGCCTGTCCTATACTGCAAAACCTGTGGCCATGGGGGGCCCTGCAGCTAAGGGGCCCCCTGTGTCTGGCTTCTTGCCATCCCCCCCCCCCCCCGCCACCACCAATGCTGCTGCTGCTAGTTTCTTTGGCCACTTACCACCCTCTCCACACCTGCCGCCACCTCTGGCTTCTTCAGGGCAGGGGGCCCCAAAACTATTTCTTGCAGGGGGCCCCAAAAAATTGTGGGCTGGCCCTGAGCCTGCTTTTGCCCGGTGTGCAGATCCAGGGGCACATGCCCCTCCCCCAATGCTTTCCCAGGAGTGCATGCAGCGGCGGGAGTCTCCCTTCCCCCATCCCCACCCTGCCCCCAAAATGAGACACTCGTGGCACCATCCCATGCCCTGTCCCAGCTAGACAGCCCTCGGTGGTGCCCCTTTGCTTTGGCACCCAGGGCGGTTACCCTGCTCACCCTGCCTTGCTACAGCACTGCTGCTAATACAGAGCAATCAATTCAAAGGTCATCAGCACTTCTGGATCTGGCCACAGACACTAAACTGGTTTTACAG